>NC_143254.1:94152295-94460395 GCF_984573655.1 Nuphar pumila
GAGCTACATGTGATTGTCACCAATTTGACGAGGCATCATGAGTTCAAAACCTTCAGAGGGCGTACCTTGCCGCAAGGTCAAAGCAGAGTTTTATTTCTTGGTGAGCTGACCTAGCCCTCAAAAGAAAAAAAATGGCCACTTCACCGTTATGTCTTTCTACACATTGTTGAGGATGCAATCAGGTCAGACTCGGGATGAATCATGTGGGTAGAGAATAACTTGGTTTCATTTGTTTAACCCAGGCAAAAACATTGGCTGGAAGTTGAAAACTTTCAAACTTTTGGTGTCACATGAATTAGACCAAAAAGTTTGGTGGTTATTTCAAAAATTAAAAAAAAAAAAAAGTTTGCTCGAGACACTTGGGAAATCCAGCAGTTCAAAACCTGGTTCATAAAATCTCGGTAGATGTTTATGCTATCTTGTGTATGCATCTTAGTGATCTTTCACTCCCTCCTGCTGATGCTACCTCTCTTTTGCCGCAATCTGGGCAAGCGGCTCCGGCATGAGCCCGTTTTATCTGTCTGATGTTCTTTTCTCTTCGGCTTTCTTTATTTGTTTTGGCTTTTGCTCTTGTTCAGTTCATGGGTTCAACATTTTGTTGATCTTTCATGAGTGGTAATGTTGAATTACTTTCTTCTCTCTCTCTCATAATGGTATAATGATCATATCAGTGGTGCAAACATGCTAAGTGAGCTTTTTTGTTGTTCTTTTGATGTTTTTTCATGATTCTGACCTCATAGATGTTTTGGGTATGGTTGATTTATTAAGAATAGACATGGGGATCATGTGTTTTTAATGAAAAATGATATCTGAAAACTCAACATTTTACAAAGGTTTTGGTTCATTGATTTTTGGAACCATATAAAATCAAAGGCGTAGATCACATCTGTACCATCAGAAATTAAAAATAAAAATGCCCCAAAACCCATTTAGCATGTTTCATTCAGAATATTTCATTTAGCGTAATTATATCACTACATAATTTAATACCCCGAATGTTACTTTAAAATAAAAACAATATTTAGAGTCCGGTTCCAAAGAGCGTGCCATGGCATATACCCTGTAGCCACGTCTAAAGGCAATTTGATGATGGAAAAATGAGAAGAATGCCATCCTATTTTGCCCTTCTATGCAGGCAAAAAAAGGGTTAGTAAAAATGTGTAAGGACAGACTCTCTCTCTCTCTCTCTCTCTCTCTCTCTCTCTCTCTCTCTCTCTTCAAATCAAATCAAATCAAAGAACGTTTTTTCTCTCCCTTGAATCAAAGCACAATATCGAGGTTTCTTTTGAGTTTAGATCATGTTTCGTGGTTTGATAGGCTTGTTTGAATAAGACTAATCCATGAATCATCATCCATTACAGACTTTGCTAAACCACATCAGGCTACTTGATCTAGTTTGAAAGACTATTATGAATTAAGTGCTTTAACCGTTCAGTCATTAATGCTTTTGCAGAGAGTTGTCATCAACAATTACTGTCTTTAGAAATGCGATGAACTCGAAGTAATCAACCGAACATACAATGAGATGAAATAAAAAATTTACGAGCCAACAGACATATCAAACCTTGTCATAATGAGCCCGGTTGTGGGCTCATACAAACATTTATCATATAACAGGTGAGTAAACACCATCAACCATCACAAGAAACATAACACCTACAAATTCACAAAAAAGTGCAAATCAACACCCATTTTTATTCCAAAGGAGAAGCAGTAAACCTCTCTTATTTTTACCAAACCAGTTCTTACATAAATAAGGAAAAGGTCACTCTCATGGTGGAAATCTTATTTATTCAAAAAGTAAAGCAGTAAGATTTACAAAGTCGGTTTCTACAAAATTAAAAAAAAAGGGCACTCTAATCTCAAAAAAATAAAATAAAAGCACAAATTAACATCCATTGAAGAGACCCACAAACCACACCCTCTTAACTCCTTCGACACCGTGAGAGAGAGAAAGAGAGAGAGAGTCTATAGCTCACCTAGCCACCCCAAACTCACAAACAGGAGAAGTTGTGAGGTAGAAGAGTCTGGCCTTTACACATTTGTTTTAAACGTTTTTATCCTTTTTTTTCAGTATGAAAGTGCGAAATGGGGAGGCATTTTTCCCATTTTCCCACCCTCAAATTGCCTTTACAAGTGGCTATCAGGTATATGTATCCTCTCCCTCAAACTGGACTCCAATATATAAGGAAATTATTTTTTTGGACATCCAAATTATGTAGTTTCTACAAGGTTTAGAAGAAACAAAATGGAAACCTCAAAATGAAAAATAGTAAAATTCATTATCATTAAAATGGTTACCTTTTTTGTTTTTGTTTTTTCTGTTCAAGTCTAGGACCAGGTTTGGGTTTTTTCGATTGGATCTCCTCACGGATCTCAATCAGTGGACTGGTGTATGTTCGTGCTTGAAACCCGTTGCTGATAAAGATTTCAGTGAGCACAGTATAATAATTTGTGGGCTTTGAGTATGGGTGTTAATTAATATGTTGAGTTTGACCCAGACTAGGGATGGCAGTGGACCAGGGGACAACGGGGCCTCGCCTCACTTCACCCCATTTGGACCGGGGATGAAGGGCGTAAAACGGGATGAAGGTTAAAATCTATCCCCGTGCAGAGATGAACTTAGGCTTTCCCACACCCCACCCCGTCCCTATCCCAATCGCCGCCTCCCTCCCCCCCCCCCCCCCACCATCCCCAATCCTTCAAGGGATGACTATAGACCAAGGAGAAATGGGCCCCGCCCCGCCTCGCCTCCCATTTGGATCGGGGATGGAGGACATGAAACGGGGATGGTGGTGGGGGTGGAGGTTAAAATTTATTCCAGTACGGGTATGGAGATTCGGATTTTGAGACGGGGTGGGGGTGGAGACCTTGCCCCCGCCCCCACCCCTGCCCCGGTCCACTGCCATCCCTAACCCAGACCCGACCTGTACCAAACCCTATACGGTCAAGGTTTGGTGATAAATAAGAAGGCCAGATTAGAATCTGGGTCAGACCCGATTAATATGTGAAGTTGGGTATGGTTTGTGAAATTTTATACCAGACCTAGGCTTGACCCAAGTTCTGATGAAAATCTACAACTTTTCAATGTAAAAATGATAAAAAGTATTATTTTACCAGGTATGGTATGGTTTTGGTTCTGGTTCATGTAATCCTTATTGGATTTGGGTACGATTTTTCTTATAGTAGGTCCATTAGACTTGGATTCAAACCCGGTATCATAATCTTCAAGGAAAACATTGGTTCACTCCATTTGACCATCTATTTGGGGATGAAAGCACGTTGAAAACACTATAAGAAAAGACGCGAATTAGCAACGGACACTATTCGTCGCTAATCTGACGCTAAACTGTTTAGCGATGGATTGGCGACGGATTAACGATAGATAGTATCTGTCGCAAATTTCTGGTCGCTAATTCACGATGGAACTCATATGTCGCTAATCCATCGCTAAATAAGCGATAGATTTAGTTTTGTCATGGATACATATCCGTCACTATTTAGCGATGGATAATATCTATCGCTAATCTGTCACAAAATTAAAAAATAAAAATAAAAATAAAAATAAATTGAAATATAAATACTTCATATCAAATTCTATATTCCTAAACAATGCATAACTGCATTTTTATACTTTATATCCAAATTATTACATATAATTTTTTACGGTCACCAATACATAACTCTGATATACAAAATAAAAAATTTCATTTATCCAGAAGTGTAAAAGAACATAATGTCATTGTTCCACAAAATGCCCATAATACAAATACATAAGTAATATGGATTGTTATTGCAACAATTAACAACACATCAGTAATATGTAAAAGGGCCCAAAGACTACTTTCTGGTCATGAAAGCCTGATGAGAATGCATAGCAGTGACATGCAATTCAGCATAATGGACAGAATCCTTGCAACCAATGTTAGAAATTTAGAATACTGACCACTCCTGCTATTTTTTTTATTATTGATGCTGGATTTGAGTGCAATTCTTTCACAAATGCTACAATAAAATTCTTTAGCTTACAACAACAACAATGCCTTCATCCCAAACAATTGGGGTCTGCGATATGAACCAAAAAGAAAATCATTTTGGGTCCTCCACATGAATCCTTCTCCAATCATTTCTATCCAATGTCATGTCCTTGGTGAGGTTCAAAGCCTTCATATCCTTTCTTATCATCTCCATCCAAGTCTTCTTAGGCCTACCCCGACCTCTTTTAGCTAATATATTTTCTCATTTCTCCATCCTTCTAACCGGGGCATCTTTAGCTTACATAGTTTTTTATTTTTTTCTGAGTCAACAAGGATAACATCTGCTTTCAGGGTATCCCACCTCAGCAGTTACATATCTCTGCAATAGTGGCGGCAAAGCTCTGCGCTTGGGAGCCAAAGTACTGCTTAATGCACTTGGCTGTTTGGTCACTAGGATGTTGCTAACAGGACCTGCACGTTCACATTAAAGCACTTTCATCAGAACCACAGAAAACATTGATAATATTTAGTTGATGTAACTAGTATCTTCATGTAGATGTAAGAATGAGATATAAACTTGAACGCATTCCTTAAATCTAAGATTGTTTATTCTATGTATATCAGTAAAAAAAAAAGCTATCAAAAGTTCAGTAAAATACATGCCTTCTCTCATTAAAGGAATAAAACAAAAGCAGAAACTTTATGCAACAGAAAACCAGTAATCATCTTGCTAAGAAAATGCACATAGCCACCTCATACTAGCATCTATTTGTTGTTAATGGGGGCAGATTATAAATCCAGTAAATTATATTTCCTAAATAATGCTTGGTGAGCTTTCTTGAGTGTGTGCAAGTACCAGTTGTAGAAAGCACACGTGTTATTTGCACATAGGTTTCTCATGCTTGCTTAATTATACATCACATTATGATGCTTATATTTCAGAAAGATGAACGTGTTTCAACAAATGTCTCAAGAATCGCTGAAGGTTTACCTTCAATGTCATTGTCTGAAACCTGCCTCCATTCGGCATACCGGATTTAGCGATCCTTTGCAATACATCCAAGTTTATAACCTCTCTGTAAAGCTTCAAAAAGAACAAAACCATAAGCCAAATAGTAAGAGTCTTATAATCATACAGAACGCAGTAACTCTCTCAAAAATTTTCGTAAATGTGGCTTCATTAGAGATTGATTCAAGTGGCTGAGTCATAAGTCAATGAACATATAGCAAAACAAGAAAAAAACCACAACTAGGTGCGATTTTTGGGTGGCCAGTTATTCAAATGAGATTATGCATTGAACCTCAGAGTCAGAATGGGCTTATGATCTATTACATACAACACCTCCCAATTAGATTCCCCTTATTTTTGTCAATAGTCCTTCCATAAATTCAACCAAATGCCCTATTTGACTCATCAAATTATAAAAGTGCCTGATTTTTCTGATGACTTAATCCTCTGATATCAAAACCTTCAAAAATCTCTGAAAGTATCGTACTGGCTGAACTCTAATTCAATAGCAATGCAGTTCATTTTTTTCTTTTTTTTAGGAAAAAGAGAAGGGGGAAATTCAAGTGAGCCCTAACCTCGAATTCCAAATATGATAGCTTTGCCTCTTCGGCGATCGAAGTAGATACCGAAGGAGCAGTCTCTTTAGGCGTCCCTCTGCAGACATTTGAATCTGATTGTCCTCTAAACCCCTCCTCTTCTTCCTCAACCTCGTACCCCACTCTCTCTTTCGCGAACTCTGGATCGTGCCCTCGTATCGGCACAAGCTCCTCCGTAAACTTGAACCCTCCAGCAAGGGGGCTAAGATCTCCCCCCTCGCCATCATCCTCGGCACCGCCTACTGCAGAGGAGACCCAGAAGCCTGATCCTCCTCGGTTATTTTCCGGTGATGGTCGGGCCGGGGTACGTGGGGGTCCCACATCAGGCCGTGGTGCTCCTGGGAAGTCACTATTCCGACGTCGGTCAGCATGTTTATTACATCGAATATCTGGATTTATGGATGAAAATTGATGACCCAGCAAGGAAGGGAGAATTTTGCACCCATTTGATATTGAAAAGTAGCGACGGAATTAGCGATGAAATAATTCTGTCGCTAAATTAGCGACGGATTTTGCGATAAAAAAATTTTGTCGCTCATCCGTTGTGAAGTTACGACGGAGTTTGAGACAAAAAAATTTTGTCGCGAATCCGTCACTAATTTGAGACAGAATTATTTTGTTGCTAATTCCAATTTTAGTGACAACTAGTTTTCTCTAGCTAATCTATCATAAATTTGCGACAGAAAAAACCATCACAAATTTTTGTCGCTAATTAACATTTTTCTTGTAGTGAAAGTGCAACTCCATCCCTAACAATCAAAACACTTCATGCGAGAACTTCCTTGTTAAGCACACGTCATGATCGTTGACAATGTTTTTTGGAATCTCTCAATTGGTCACAACGTGCTTCACAAACAATCCTGTGACTCGCTTGACTGTACATGTGAGCAGCATTGGCATGAAGATGGTATAATTTGAAAACCTATTGACCACCACAAATATCGAATTGCAGTCGTTCACCTTTGATAGTCCCAAAATAAAGTCCATGGAGATGCTTTCTCGCAGATGGCTTGAAATAGAAGAGGATCGAGTAGTCCTGCGGGCTTCTGATTACTCGGCTTATCCTGATAGCAAATCTGGCAGGTGCATATGTAACCTTATATCTTCTCGCATAAAAGGCCAATAGTAGGCTTGCTCTACTAAGGTGAGCGTCTGTTGTTGCCCTGGGTGTCCTAAGTACTAGCTATCGTAATACTCTTTGATCACCAATCTTCACAATAATCTTCATCATGATAAAAAAAACACAGGCACCCTTAGTCACCATGAGGCTGTCTTGCATCTAGAATTTTCTGGTTTTCCTTTGCTGAACTAGGGTCACTAGGTGTCGAGCTAATGGATCCAATTGGATGCATTCTCGAATGTGATCGAGGAGGTCACTTTGAGGTTGAATAGTCGAGGCATCTTCCTCTTGTAAGGCCACTGACTAGGCCTTTCTGTTTAGTGTGTTGGCTACGACATTGGTCTTTTCAGGCTTATACACTAAGACCATGTCAAACTCTGTTAGAAACTGTTGTCATCTAGTCTGCTTAGGGCTAAATTTTTTCGGAGTCTGAAAGTAGTTAGTGGCTATGTTGTTTGTCTTGTCGATGAACTGAAGTTCCAGGAGGTAGTGACATCAAACCCGCGAGCAATGCATGACTGCAATCATTTCTTTCTCGTGCATGCAATATCGTTGCTCAACGTCCTTCAGACTGCATCTATCAAAAGCAATGTGGTGCCCTTATACATGAGCCCTCCACCGATTGCAAAATCCGAAGCGTCTGTGTGGACTTCAAATGTCTTTGTGTGGTTGGGCAGCCTCAATACTAAATCAGTGGTAAGATCCCTCTTCAACTCTTTAAAGAATGCCTGGCATGCATCTGACCAATCCCAACTTGGATCATTCTGAAGAAGATTTGTGAGAGGGGTATAGGCTAGAGAATACCCCTCAATAAATCGGCGGTAGTAATTCACGAGTCTCAAGTATGACCTTTTGTTGGCCATCCACAACATGTCATGCCCAAGAACTTGACTTTTGCTTGCCTAAATAAGCACTTCTCCTTTTTTATATATAAGTCATTATCCTTTAACAACTAAAATACAATGTGCAAGTGACACACGTGATCTTCTAGATTCTTGCTGTAGACAACGTTTCATTCAAGTAGATGGCAACAAATTGGTTCAGATACAGGTAGATTAATTTGTTCATAATGGTCGTGAAGGTTGCAGAGGCGTTCATCAAATTGAACGACATAAGCGAGAACTCGTATGCCCCAAATCTCATCATGCACGTAGTCTTGAGTTCAACTTCTTCTACGATCCTGACCTACCAATACCCCGATCACAAGTCCAGCTTTAAAAAGACTCGGGCATTGGTCAACTAATCGAACAAGTCAATGATCAATGGTAAATGATACTTGTCTTTTACTATCACCTTGTTGAGTGCCCGATAATCCATGCACAACTATTGTGACCAATCATGTTTCGTCTGAAAAAGCATGGGTGTTCAATACAGTGTCTTTGAGGGATAAATGATGTCAGAGGCCAACAAGTCATCTAATTGTCTTTGTAGCTCTTTCAACTCTGACAGAGCCATGCGATATGGGGCCATAGCATGAGGCTTCGTGCCTGACAATAGTTTAATCTCATAATCTACCTCTCTTCGAGGAGGTAATCTTTTCTGGAGCTCAGGACACATTACATCCTTAAACTCCTCCAACACGAGGCCAGTTCAAATGGGGTGTATGCTTCATTCACAAGTTCTGCTTCATAGAAGGCCACAAAAAAGGTATCATCGTCGTGCATGATGTTCTTCTTCAACTAAATTGTGAAGATCATCTGCACCTGTGAAGTGCCAACAGGATGAGCAGGGACTATACATGGGCATCACTCATCCATTATAGAAACCAAATTTAAATGTGGTATGACAGAGGCTTTGTTTGCCTATAAGAACTCCTTACCAAGGATTACCTTAAAATCGTCGAGTGGGGCTACCGAAAAAACTGGTTGTGCCCAACCGATCTCCTATGTTGAGAGTCAGATTTTTCATCTTGCTGAGGATTAACTTTGCTTTTAAGTTTACCACTTTCATGTGACTCACTTTCTTTGTGGACTTTAAGCTCATCTGATTTGCCTCTTCTTGGGAGATAAAGTTATGGATGGCAGGTGAATCGACCATGCCTTGAGTGGCCACCCTATTCACAATGACATCCACGTACATGAGTGTCTTGCTGGATGAAGGCATGCCAACACTCAATTTCTTGAGCGCCGATATTCTTTATAGAGCGCCCATCCTTGGTTGATCCTCTCGTGGATCTTCTTTCTGAGTTGGGTTCACATCCTTATCATCATTCCTTTGATTTCCATAGCAGTTCTTGTTCCTATCATACTGTCCTCGATAATTATTTTGATTTTGGTTTCAGTTGTCTTGACGATTCTGTCCTTGGGCATTCTGTTTGTTATCCTTATTATGATTCTATTTCTTGTCCTCAAAAGTTACCTTCTTCAAATGTTTTTCCTTAAACTCGGCCTTTTATTGAAATTTTGAAAGTACTTCTATCACTGCTAAGGTGCTAGCAAGATCCTGAGATTTCTGCTTTCGCAGCTCTTGCTCTGCCTAATGTTATAGTCTCATCATGAAATGTAGAAGGCGATCTGCCTCCCCCCTTGTATGTAATCTCCAATATAAGGGATGAATAGGTTTTGACGTAGTCATAGATCGTTCAAGTTTGCTTTAGGCCTATCATCTTCTTGTATACCAAATAATTGGCATCCATCACAAAGAAATGACTTCTCAACTCTCTTTTGAAATCATCCCATGTATCAATAGTACAAAGTCCTTTTTTTATGTCCCTACATCTTCTTCGCCACCAAACAATAACATCATCAACCAACCGCATTGTGGCAGTTCAAATCTTAACTGCTTCATCCACAATACGACTTTCTTCGAGGAGTTCCCCCATCTGCCACAAGAAATTCTCTACTTTCTTGGTGTCGTGAACACCAGTGAACTTCTTGGGTTTCAGAACCTTTAAACGAGCGGTCGACATCTCGACTTCATCATTACTTTTGGTCGGTGGCCAACGTTCTAGTGGTAGGAATCTGCGCTCTAAAGTCTAGTTTTTCTATTTCATCATTAACCCTTGATCTCTCGCATTGTTAAATTTGATAATGATCGAGTCTATTCTATCTTCGAGCAACACAACCTTTCCTTGGAGGTCTTCATTTATCTTAACCTTATCATCGAGCTTTTGATAGTTGATAGAGGCTTCAAACACTATAGCCTTCATCTCCTCAGACTCAGTCCCCAGTCCCTTTCCTTTATCCTTCTTGCTCTTTGGCTTCAGTGGTATCACCACACCAGAATCTCCAATAGCTATGATCAACGATTGTCGCTTGGTTGAGCGAGACTCGCAAGCTTCACCTTTCTCATTATGAAGTTAGCTCTCTTACCACTTGTCACTGGCTAAATTTCAAATGCACGTGTGACATTGGGCAAACCTTATCCCAACAAGCCTTAGCAAGTTTTAAAAATGAGCAAAACAGATCTTTTCAAAGGCAAAAAGTGTGCAGACAATATTGCATGCAAACACAATTATAAGAAGACAACAATCACAACGAGCAGAGAGATTAGAGAAAGAAAAAGAGCATAGAGGAGGAAAGTAGAATGTTCAACAATAATCAATTTATTAAACACGAAAAATATACAATAGTGTCATGCACTATATTCTCATTAAGAAAAATGCAAAATTACAGGAATATAAATTCATACAAAGGGCTAGAAGGCCAATAGGTCGTTGTGAGCCCCCACAAGGCTTTTGGTAGACTATTACAAGGCATAAGGCTGCACAAAATATTTTGAGCCTAACATGATGACCACTTTAATATTTGAGGCCACTGCCTAGGGCTTCAAATGAAAAAATATACAACATTTATATATTTCATGTTGGGGGCCTCCAATGAAACATTGCACATGCCACATGTAGGGGTGGCAATCGGGTCGGGTTGGCGGGTCGGGTCGGGTTGGCGTGTCAGCATACCTCAACCCGAACCCGACCCGTTTATTAAACGGGTCGGCTGTGGCAAACACGAACCCGACCCATTTAATAAACGGGTAACCCGACACGACCCGCCAACCCATTTAATAAATGGGTTGGGTCGGGTAAACGGGTTTTAAGGTTCACGGGTCAGGTTGGCAGGTTGGGTTGGCGGGTTGACGGATCGGGTTGGCAGGTAGGCAGGTTGGCGGTTGACGGGTCGGGTAGGCAGGTTGGCGGGTCGGGTTGATGGGTCGGGTTGGCGGGTTGACGGGTCGGCAGGCGGGTTGACGGGTCGGCAGGCGGGTTGACGGGTCGGGTTGGCGGGTTGGCATACCCCCAACCCGAACCCGACCTGTTTAATAAATGGGTTACGCGGGTCGACCAGTTTATTAAACGGGTTGGCTTAAGCCCAACCCGAACCCGCCTAAGAGGCGGGTTGGCGGGTAGTGTCAGAAATTTCCACCCCTAGCCACATGCATGTGCCTCATGCTGAGGGCCTCCAATGAAAAAAAAAATGAAAGAAATATGGGCCTCCAATAAAATATGCCTAGGGCCTCAACTTCTGCATGTGGTGTGCATCTCCAGTTTCATCATTGCCCTTCTCATCTCCCCTTTAACACCGGCTCCCAAACATAGACTAAATGGAGTTAACACACTCTTTATAAAAAAAAAAAAACTGTCAAAGTCAGTGGTTGGAGGGGGAACTCTGGGATGCGTTGGTCACCATGAATTGCCCAGGAATGTTGGGTCTGAGTTCCGTTTATGATGATATGTTTGTGCCCCTAATTCCCAACCATAAGGAAAAGTCCATACCTTTTTTTGGATTTATAACTCGACCAAACCGCACCCGGCATGAAGACCTGATCGTGCTGGCTCAGCCCGCCATACCTACGGTCGTCGTGCCAACGGCATTAACTTAATCAGCTCAAAACTAACCCCAAATAACCCTAACAAACTTGAGGAACCCATACTTAAACAGCTCAAAACTAACACAAAGATATCCATATGTCCACCATGAACGGATGAGTACGTAGCGCATGCAACATATGACAGGAGCACTCGTTGCACACACCATAGTGGGTCCAAGCCCGAATAGGTTACATACAAATCAAATTTGCATTAGCAACTATACGCCGTATGTGTTTGGGCGTGAGTATTCGGAGTGGGTCTGATTCGAATCCATGTGCAAGGATCCGAAATCCGAACCGTTCGTTTAGTGAGGACAAGGAGGTTAATAATTTGGATGAGGGGGGTGCCTGCGTCATCCCTCCCAAAGATGACAGCCTCAACCGGGGCTCCGCTTCTCTGGTAAGAGTAGCTAAGTGTACGTCACCCTGTTGGGACGTTGCAGGTTCAAAACCTAGTGGTATAGTTGTATAATTAAGCCCGAGCTTTGTCATTAAAAAAACCAAAAAAGATGACAGCCCCATGCAATGCTGACCCAAACTAAGCTGACAGCTCCTGATTCACCTCTGTGGGCCCGGACGGTTGTCTGCATAGGAGCGTGGTGCAAGCCACGTCACGTGTCATGTCATGTCCTGTGGACCGGACCAAGAAGAAAACGGTGGGTTGAGAAAAAAAACTGACCCCTTGGACTCACCCAGGGGTCTAAGACCGAGGAAGGCTTGGACCAGGTTAATTTGTCCACATCGGCTGGTGAGCTTGGTGGAGGCTCAGGGTTTCCAAGTCAGTCGACGTAGCAATCCCCGCGCCCTGCCGTATGTATAACGAACCCAGGGCGCGACAAGTCACACGTACAACCGACGTAACTATCCCCGAGCCCTGCCGTATCTACAACGAACCCAGGGCTCGACACGTCACACGTACAACCGACGTAACTATCTCCGAGCCCTGCCGTATCTACAACGAACCCAGGGCTCGACACGTACAACCGACCTATCCATCCCCGTGCCCTGCCGTAACTATAACTTACCAACAGCTCGACACGTACAACCGACGTAAAGATTGATTGGTCCAGAGATTGACATGCATTCCTTTCCCTAATCGATCTCCACTTTGTCCTTCACTTGCAAACTCTATAAAAACGGGCTGGATCGATCGAGCCAAGAGTCCAAGAGGGTTTGCCGTTGCACACCCTCGCTTGGGGGTGGCCATGCATATTCATCATAACATGTCGTGTGTAACTTACTTGTCCATGCATGCTAAGGTATGTCTATGTATAAGAGATTTGGGTGTGTGTGAAAGAGATAGACATGGCCTCTTTGATTGAGAGAGGGGTAAGGGCAAGCCATGGCGAGAAGTGGAGTGAGCCTTGAGATGCATGCAGCGGTGCGCGACTCGGTGAGCTGTTAATATGGTTTACATGTCGTGCCACGCTGTGTGCATCTTTAGCCTTCTCTCCCTGTTACACACACGACGCAAACGATGAAGAGATGGAATTTTTTTTATTTTTTCGATTTATTTTCTTTAAAAGTAATACCTACTCGTGGTGATGAATCCAACTACCATGAGATCGAACATGTGGAGATGAGTGCTTTTTATTTTTGTTTTATTGGCTGCTTAAGAAAGACGCTAAAGTGAATAAATCTCATATATAGTTTGGGTTTGTAGTCATGATCACCCCTCCTTTATTATCGTTGAGAAGAAAAAAAGTTGATCACAAGTGCTTGATATATATAAGGAGATTTTATCATAATTAAACATCTTTCAACAGTTTATTGTTTGCTTTAGTTGGTGCAGATAAATCTATATGTTTTTGTTTTTCTTGATAACAACATACAAGGGGATTGGCGCAGAGAGGTGGGCCTTGGCTTCTAGGACAGTCAAGGTACGATTCTCATGGACGTCACCCTTTTGTCGAAGCCCTTCTGCTCAAGCCAACGCGTAGCATAGGCCCTTGGGAAGGGATCCTAGCCTTGGAGCCATTACGCTGCCGGCAAAGGCAGATTGAGCCAGTAAGACCAGCTGGTGTGGTTTTTTGGGGTTATAGACTAAAAAATATATTTATTATTATTGAAAAGTTTTTACATGTCTAATAAAAAAGTAAGTTTATTTTCCTTATTAATTATTCCTATTTCCTATCAAAGCAAAAATTTCTTAAACTTGCTCGGTATCTATCATGTCAGATGAACAAAGTATCCTGTAAGGGAAGGCAGTAGAAGAAAGGCTCAGAGTTTATGTCAAAAAGAAGAAGAAGAAGAAGAAGAGCTGGCGTCTGGATCAAACCCTCCCAAACACTATTAACTCGAGAAACTTGGAGTGAAGTTTTGAAACCTCCGAATCAAAGCAACACCAAGAAGTTTCCACTCTTTCAACCATTTTTTTTGCCTTGGATATCATCACCATCACCATCATAATTAATTATCATTTTATTTTGGTTTGCTTTTTACGATATTTTCATGTACCTTTCTTTTTGCGGGGAAGAACGTTTGGTGTTTGTGAAGATGATCGACAGACCAGTCCACATCTGTTCCATTTGGTGGCACTGGATCAAACCTGTACTTGAAAGTGGAAGATTACTTCCATGGGCACCAGATATATACATCTGATCATGTATATTATATATTCTTTTCTTTGTTTGCTTTTCTTCTTTCTGGTTTTCTTTTCATGGATGTTGATTTTTTTTAATCGCTAAAAAGTATGTATTGACACTGGATTTTCATAATTTGAAAGTTGATCCCATCCCAACATACCATGTAGATCATACGGCTAGGCTAGATGAGATTTGGCAAACAGGACCTAGACAGGACCCGTTGGTTTGTTGGTTATTAGTGTTCTAGAACTAGGGTTTTGCTTAGTGTGTTTGGGTCCTCTTTTTCACCTTTCTTTTGTTTATTTTTGTCTCATATAATTCCAGTTCAGTTACCACTTGTCTTCTGCAAAAAAAAAATCTTAGTTTAGAAGTAATGTCTGCATTCCACCACCTGTTGTTTCCACTCGTATCGAGATCTCTACCTAGACCCGTTCCAGTCGGGTCTCGTTACGGGGTCCAATTATAAGAGCACTGTGGCATGAAATTAAAGACTGGATCTAAATGCACCTTTTTGCTTGGATCGGCATACCTTCCTGGGGTGAGACTCTTACGATCCAGGTCCATTCATGTGCCTATGCATATGCTTGCTATTCTGCTCGGTGAACTCGGTCCAGTTCCAAGTTTACTGTGGCCTAAACCCGTCTTCAAGTTCCCATGGATCCAGTTTTAATAGGCCGTTTGTCCCTGGCGATACAGATCCGATCCATTCTTCGGTCCAATCTTTTGAGCAGTAGCGGATCCTAGACACTTACATGGATCAGCATAGTATGGAACTTGGGGTCCATCTGATTTCTTATGTTAAATCTTATCAGGGTTAGCCTTCTCATTTTCCTGAAATTTGCACTTACAGTGGTTGAATGTAGGTCCAACCTACTATATAGATCTGTTTCATAAATACCCGGCTCGAATATAAGTTTCAAACTTGACCCGTTAAACTGATTTCACCTACTAGGGTTGTTCCAGGAATCAATGTACCTACGATACTAGCTACTTAGAGGCATAGTGACACGTTTTTATCGGCAATTTCTCGTTTTTCAAAAACTCGCGAGAAATTGAAAAAATTTCATAAATCTCGCATTTTTGGGGCAAAATCTCGGCATTAAAAAAATAAATTAAAAAATATCAAATTTATTTTTTAAAGAAAATATTAATAAAAATTATTTAAAATTAAAAATTCATTTTTTCATGATAAATAGCCGTTTAAAACGTAAATATCACGTTTAAATCGCTGTATTTATGTTTTTTTCATAAATCTCGCGATATTTTAAAAAACTCGTGAGAAATTGCACTTTAAAACTTTCAGGCAATTTCTCACTATATTATCGCGAGATTTTCATAAATCTCGCGATATTTGTCACTATGCTTAGCGGTGAGATCGGGTGAGGCACCCAATGGGCAACCATGGACCAGCCAAGAATGGACCTTGGTTTGCGCAGCATGCTGGACTGAAACTTGGTAAGATCCCAGGTCCAACCCGGCCCACATAGAAAACCATTTTTGACCTAGGTTCAAGTATAATTTCTCATCGCGGCCTAGCTCAATCCAATCTTGATCCAGTTATCCGAATATATATGGGCCCAGCACCAAGGCCCGAACCCATTAAGACATGGATCCTACCCAAGACAGGTAAGAGTCTGGTCAGGCTGTCGGCAGGTCAGGTCTTCATCCAGACCTGTTGGGTCCTAATGGGTGCGACCCAGCCCAATGTCCAACCCTAGTCTTAGTGCTACTAACTACAGTTGTCAGGTGACCAGTCTTTGATTCTGATCCAATCACTTCCTGTCCCATATCTGGCTTTGAACCTCCCACACTGGTCCAGGTCCGCACGGACCTGGTTTAGACAGGACAGGTTCTGTGTCGAGGAGTAAGACTAACAGGATAAAACTCCCCCTGCCAGAAAACTGCACACAATAGTAACGGATCTTCATCAGGAAAAGAATTGGATTAGGACTTGGTTTATACAACAACGAAATAGTTCTGGGTCCATAATAATTGGAACCTGCAGAGCCGGACCGGTTAGCTTCACCAACCTATACAGGTCCATATCCAATTGCTTCTTGTTTTATCTGCCCGTAGACAGCAATAAAGTTGAGGGTGTCAATGCGTCGGTTATGTCCCGGTCCCGATCCCAATCCTTACTGGATCGGATAGCATCTGAGATTAGTAACAAGAAAGTGGTCCAGTGAACTATTTGGTGCAGACCTATAGGGTCTAACTAGCATACAGGGCTGAGTATGATTGATGAAATTATAGTACCGTACCCGGGTCCAGCCCAAGTTATTATTTGGATCCACAATGTCTTAATGTAAAAATCACAGAAAAAAATATTTTACCCGGGCTAGTTTGGGTCTGGTTTACATTGTCCTTATAGAACCCAATTATTGTTATGGCTATGATAGGTCTGGTTGGATCCAGACCTGGACCCCGTACGTACCAGCACAGAGTCAGACCTTCCTAGGTCTGACCCATTGCGAGGTGTCAGTGGGTCAGGTATGACCCTACTCCAAACGATACGGGATCCGGTACAATCCAGGTTTGCAAATAAAACATGAATACCGATTACAATCTGGGTCGGACTCATAGGATCCAAATAGTATATGAAGCCGGGTATGGCATATGGACCAGGTCTGGTTTATGTTATCCTTATAAGACCTGGATCATGTGGTTGGTCTGGTAGGATCTGGATTCGGAGCCAGTGCCATCACCTCAGAGTTGGATCTTGGTCTGGACTTAACCGAGTCCGCTGAAGGTCCTACCCCTTGACACCCCTGGAGTCCTGGACGGGTGGTAGGCCATGGTAACTACCTCAAAAAGAACGAAGCTCTTCATTTTTTTTATCTTGTTATTTTGGTACAAAAAAGTGAAGCAGAAGGAATGGCCGTAGCTAGGGATGTCAACGGGTAGGGTTTGATTCGGACCCAAGTGAATCAGAATTTCGGGTATGATATCAGGTTCGAACTTGGGTTTAATCAGGTTCACTATAATATAAACCATACCCAGAACCGATAAAAACTACACAAACCAAACTTGGACCATACCCAATAAAACTATAATTTTTATCATTTTTACATTGAAAAATTGCAGGTCTTAATCGGAACTCGGGTCAAGTCTAGGTATGGTTTAAATTTTTGGTGTTTTTTTTAAATCATGACTTTACATATGTGATCTATGTGCTTGTTTTTATGGGAATCAGTTCTTATGCATGGATAGGTTTTTATAAGGTTTCAAAAATCAACTGCTTACAATTTTCATAAATTTTTGAGATTTCAAATACCATTTTTTACATCTAAAATGCATGATTGGAGTTTCCATTCATAGTAAATAAATCATTTTGAACACATCTGTAAGGTCAGAATTTAAAAAAAAAATGAAAATTGGATAAAATATTTCTTAGTGGGTAGGTTTGGTAGGTTTACTAGTGAGTAGGTTTTCATTTCACGAAGCAGGGGTATTTGTCAAACAAAAGAAAATTTGTGCCTCAATTGTGTATAAATTTTGTTTTCAAATTAAGATATTTTAATATCTTGAAAACCACGTTATTTCACCTTCTTTGATTTATCTGGAAGGTTTGCTAACCCTACCCATGGGCAGGGGCGTAGCTAGGATTCATGTGAGGGGGGGGGGGGGGGGCAAACAGGGGCGTAGAAAAAAAATTTTATTTGTGTGATAGTCGGGGGCAGCGCCCCCGAAAATTTTTTTTTTGAGATAAAATAAAAAATGGCTACAATTATTAATAAAAATCTATTTCATATGGACAAATCAAACTATTTGCTGCAGTAAGGGCTGGGCTAGGACTGGGCTGGGCTAAAAAATGGATAAAAATCTATTTCATATGGAATCAGGGCAGGGCTAAGACTGGGCTTTTAAAAAAAAAAAAAAAAATTTAACTGTTTGGGGAGGCAGGACTGGGCTACAGCCCAGTCCTGCCCCCCCCCTAGCTACGCCCTTGCCCATGGGAGTTTTGAACACCTAACTAGGTGGGTCAGTTTAAAGTATTCCAAGTTGAAGGACATTGCGAGTTCGATATCCGAGTGTGCATTTCACAGCAAGGCAAAATCAGAGAAGGGGAGTAGTTTTAATTGGGTAAGGGTGGGTACTCTGCTGGGGAATGGACGATTCTAAGTCTGGGAGAAGGCAGATCAGGTGTAATCATATTTTACACTTTGAGTGTGCAACTGTACCTGACTGCCCTCCATCTATGGGATACACAGCCTCTCAGTTGTGCAGCCCAACAGAAGATGGATCAGGGGAAGCGGCACACTAAACTATCAAATAGTGGCCTCATGTAGGGGTGGGCAATGAGCCCGGGCAGGTCGATGGGCCAAGCTGACCTGTCTTGTCATGGGCCGGGTTTGGGTTAAGGTTTTAGGCCCAAGCCGAAACCTTGCCCGTTGTATATGTGGGTCGCAGGTTATTGGGCCGGCCCGATGAGCCTGAATTATTTATTAATTTTTTAAAATAAAATAATAACTATTGCATAGGAACTTGGTAACCATTACTATTTATCTAATTAATTATATTAATTTTAAAAAAACTACAAAGATAATTAATTGGGTGCATGAAAAGTTGGGACTTATTAGTTATTACTATTTACAAATGGTTTTTGGGCAGGCCAGACTGGACCCGGATCGGTTCACATTGACCCGTTGCGCAGGGCCATAGGCTGCTCTTCGAACCCAAACCCATTAAGAATCGGGCCAAAACCCGACCCATTAATAAACGGTCCGGGCTGCACTTAAAGCCGGGCAGGCCGAGCTCTAAACGTGCCCAGGCCGGCCCTATGCCCACCCCTAGCCTCACGAGGGTAACTCACTTCAACCATAAGGTATGCATGATAAATTACTAAAGTGCTCTTATTGCATAATGAAATGGGTAAAGCATGCATTTTAAACCAAATGTTAAAAATGATATTTTAGTTGGATCTTGACCATGAAATTAACTTCAGATTCTTACCATATTCTTTCAAAAAAAAAAAAAAACTTCAGAGGGCTGTTACCTAACTGTATGAAAAGTAGGGGCTTTGTAATGTCTTTTCAGAACAAAATAATTACTTTTTTTGAAATATCAGGCAAAAAGATGGGCCTTTAAGTGAATTTTTTTCCTGAAAATAGTTTTTGCTTCTTATCTCTCAGACTTGTTCATGCAGCTAAGACAGTGATGGCACTAGCTTTTGGGCAGAATGTTGAGATTGACCTTTAAATTAAAAAAATATTACAAATTAGACCAATTGATTTTTTTCTTGACAGTTTTGCTTTTTGTCTGAAAAATTATTTTTTTAAGTCGTCGCCTGAAAAGAATTAGGCGTCATGTAAGTTGTGATTGAAAAAGACTGGTGCCATCACAAAGTTCCAAACTATACAAAACAAAGTAAAATTGGCCACGTTTGTCATAATTTTTGTATAGAGGAAAACCACCACCACCCGTGTGTCATCCGCCCTATGTTGGCAGGCTTTCCATTGAATAGGCCTCTTGAATTTTGAACTCATGACGTTCCATCAATTTGATGATGTTCACAAGCTGTGGAGCCCTTGTCTGTGACTTTTGGGGATTTGATATCTGCCTTTGCATATAAAAAGTAATGACACTTAAATGTTTAATTACTTTCAAATACGTAATTTGTGAAGGGTTAATTTTCATAACCGGTAGATAGGTTGGGTACATAAAGAGGTTAGTATTTAGACCCAAGGGGTTTGGCGTAGTGGGATGGGGCCTAGGCCGTTTGACCGGCAGCCTAGGCTCAAATCCCATGGACGCCACCATACCAAAAGTGCTCAAGGCCCAAAAAAGAGATGTAATGAGATTCAAAAGTGCAACACATAAATACTCTACAAAAATTTTGAGACAGGGAAAATAGGGACCATTCCAATAAACATTTCACTACATAAGTTGTCTCTATGCGGCTATCTTATGTATTTGAATGGAATCAGCCTACTTGATTCAACGAGCAATAAAAAAAATATTGGTATGTGGAAAAAATATTGGTGGACTTTTTCAAGATCTGAGTTCCTTCTTAAAGAGTTCCTCCGCTCTACAAGTATGTGCTTCTGTATCATTTGGGTCCTTCTGCTTTGGAAATGGCTGGAGGTTCTTTGACACCGATTGGTGTGGCCAAAGAAAGAGCACAGCAATATGAAGGGAGGGTCACTTTGTTTGTGGTCATGGCCTGTACGGTTGCTGCAGTTGGGGGCTCCATTTTTGGATATGATATAGGCATATCAGGTACAAAACTGACCTCAATCCTTGATTCTCAAGCCCTACTGTTATTTTTTATGTTTTTTCTGGGAACCCATTTGAGAAAATCATTCAGAATTGTAATGGTTTTGGGGAATTGCAGGAGGGGTGACATCTATGGATCCTTTCCTTGAGAAGTTCTTCCCTGTGGTTTACAGGAAGAAGAACTACCAGTCCAAGGACAACAACTACTGCAAGTACAACAATCAAGGCCTTGCAGCCTTCACTTCTTCACTCTACCTCGCTGGCCTGGTTGCTTCTCTAGCTGCTTCACCTGTAACACGCAAGTATGGCCGTCGAAGGAGCATAGTTTGCGGTGGGATCAGCTTCCTATGTGGGGCAACCCTGAATGCAGCTGCCATGAACCTTGAAATGTTGCTCTTTGGAAGGATCATGCTTGGTGTGGGAATTGGATTTGGAAACCAGGTAGCCATTTTTTTTTCATTGCAGAATCATGCTTCTTTTTTTTTTTTTTTGCTTCCTCTTTTGATACTGAATGTTGGGAGGTAGGCCTTGGATGTCTAGAACAGTGTTAGGATGTTTAAAATCAATCATGAAACCAAAATGCCCTCAAGGGCTCTGCCTGAACAGGCAGGGCCCAACTTGTGAATGTCACTAAGTCTCTGTTTGGGAGCTGGAGATGGGAGGAGAGATGGTATTTAATTAGGGTTTAATTAATACCACCTACCCGGACAAGTGCAGGGAAAACCCTGTTTTGGGAGATGAGAATGGTATTGAGTGCGGAGAAGGGAGTGGAGATGGGTGATGGATCTATTTTTGATTTATAACCAGAAAGAAACAGCACCGGCATGAAGACCTTGTGGCGCTGGCTCAGCCTGCCATACCTAGGTCATTGTACCGGCAGCATAAAACTCCGAGACTAGGACCCCTCTGCCAGGGCCTGTGCTATGCATTGGCTTGCGCAGAAAAAGCGATGCCCATGAGAATCGAACCTTGACTGCCGGTCTAGCAGCCAAGGCCGATGGGTGATGGAGCTTGTTTGCTAAAACTGAGAAAGTGGTACTGCCTGGCTTGATGAGGTACAATATGACAGACCACCCTGTGAGCTTTTCTGTGAAAATTGTCCAAGAATTGGTTAGCCTTGTGTGAGAAAAGAATGTATTGCTATCATGTATTATTATTAAGGGGATGTAGGGGTTATTGTGGCCTAGGGTAATGAGATTTAAACTTCATTATCCATGGATGTTAGAGGAATAGATGATGGTGGTTATGTGCTTTGGGTGTGACCACCATATGGAATGGAATCATGACATTTTTGTCGCCCCTTTTTCTGCTTAAAATTCGGATCATGATACAAATCGCTGCCAATTTCCAAATTTGGACTCCCTAAAAAATTATCCTAATTTGGATCTCAACAAGGAGGTCAGATCAGGTGATATGTCAAAACACAAAATTTTTGTGTTTTGAAATCGCCACCGTTCATAGTCTTGATCTTTGTGTAAGCATGAAATCAGCACTTTTCGTGGGCTTCACTGTTTGCACAATGAATGGCAGTGATGAAGGCCATGGACGGTGGTGACTTCAATATCACCAGATCTGACCTCCTCAACAACAGCACTACACGAGTTTGTTTAATAATTCAAGATTAAAGACCTTGCAAGTTGCTAGCTAACGATTCTTATTCAGTAATTTGTGGATTGACTGTTCCATTGACAAAATTAATTGTTTATTATAGTTCTTCACATGCACATCACACATCCATGTACATATTGAATATTTTGGAATCCGACCCTGTTGGTGATGATCTGAACCGTTGCTTAGGGGGAATCCCAACGGTCCAAAACACGGAATAGTTCCAAGTGGTTTAGGTTAGCCGGTAGTTTCTTGAGAAGGGGATCCAAACCTTTGCAATCTCATAAGCAATCTCCTCCCACCAATTGTATGCCACTGCTTTGAGTGGGGAATACATTAAGTGTTATGGCATGTCACTGGTGGTTGCAATATTGCTTATGACAGTGACTGTCACGGGCCTATTTCCTTCAATGGGCCAGTGCGGCGCGATGGTCCTTCCCACCGCCGCAAGCCTACTTGTCAGCTCGCTTGCCGGTCGCGGAAGCGTGTAATCAGAATGCAAGAGAGCAAAAGAGAATAGAGAGAGAGAAATTGCAATCACAAGAAGCAATCACAACGAGGGTGAACAAAAGAAAGCTCAACGCATTTACTTCATTCACAATTTTGCCTGCAGGCTATTACAGTTCAAGTATACGGGCTGCCCCTTCGGGGTATTGATTCACCTGAACCGGGCGGCTTACATCAGACTCAACAAAAGCAAAACAGACTCTAAGCGCAATTGTACACTGTAAGTCTCAAGGGAACATGCTCCCCCCTTCAAATCATGCGCCGTCCTCGGCGCCATATGTTTCGTGGTAAGCCCTGACTTCAGCCGGGTAGCGGTTGTTCATTCGAAATGCAGGCTCCCACGTTGGTTCTGTTGTTTCTTCCCACTGCACCAAGTATTTCTTCGTTTGTCCCAAGTAGTTGACCTTGTGGCGAAGGATCTGACTAAGGTGATTCTCGGCTCGTTGTGTTGTCGAGGCCCTCTGCATGATGGGAGCGCGTTGTGGCACACTGCGTTCCGGGTCTCCATCATCTGGATGAAACTGCTTGAGGTTGCACACGTGGAACACCGGGTGCACCTTGAAGTCTGGGGGCAACTTCAGCTTGTATGTCAGCTTGCCCACCTTCTTTGTGATGGTGAAGGGTCCCTCATACTTTCTGAATAGTCTGCGGTGCCGCCTGCGAAAGATGTCTGTGCGACCAGGATATAACTTCACCAACACTTGGTCCCCAACTTGGAACCCTGCAGGCCGACGGTGTTTGTCTGCCCACTTCTTCATTCTCTTTGTCGCTTTGTGTAAGAATGCCTTTGCCAACTCATTTTGCTTGTGCCAGTCACGAACAAACTGATAGGCGAATGATGGCCTTCCCTTTTCTTGTGTTGCAAGAGTGTGCGGGGTCAGTGGTTGTTGTCCTGTGGCTATCTCAAACAGAC
This sequence comes from Nuphar pumila, assembly GCF_984573655.1. Taxonomy (NCBI): domain Eukaryota; kingdom Viridiplantae; phylum Streptophyta; class Magnoliopsida; order Nymphaeales; family Nymphaeaceae; genus Nuphar; species Nuphar pumila. The sequence continues at coordinate 94,175,633 of NC_143254.1, forward strand.
TATGGCCTGAAGACTCGCTCTTCTGCAGATTATAACAAAACTGTGTCACATCAAGGAGCTTCACCCAATTTTTCTGATTGGCACTAACAAAGTGCTTAAGGTACTGCTCCAGTATCCCATTGATACGCTCTGTCTGCCCATCTGTCTGCATATGAAAGCTTGTTGAAAACAGCAACTCAGAGCCAAGTAATCGAAATACTTCACGCCAGAATTTGCCCGTGAAGCGAGCATCGCGATCACTCACAATGCTCTTTGGTATGCCCCAGTGCTTCACCACATGCTTTACAAACAACTCTGCAGTCTTTTCTGCAGGGCACTCCTTGGAAGCTGGGATGAAGGTGGCATACTTTGAGAAACGATCCACCACAACCAAAATAGAACTGAGGCCCTCTACCCTCGGCAGACTAACAATAAAGTCCATGGAGATGCTATCCCAAGGACGTTCTGGAATTGGTAGAGGCTCAAGGAGACCGACAGCTTTCTGGTTTGTCCCCTTATATTGTTGGCAGATGAGGCATGTCCGTACATACCCCTCAACATCGTCTCTCATCAGCGGCCAATAGTAGCCGCGCTCAAGGAGTGCTAAGGTCCGCTCTTGACCAGGATGGTCGGCCCATAGTGTATCATGGCACTCCTTGAGTAGCTCTCGACGAAGGCTTCCCCACCGTGGTACAAAGATGCGTCCCCCTTTTGTTACGAGGAGGCCATTCTGTAGCCAAAATCGCCGAGTCTTCCCTGTCTGCGCTAGAGAAACAAGGTGTTGTGCGGTCGGATCCTGCTGCGTACCCTCTCGGATGCGGCTCAGCAATGCACCCTTCAAATGTACTTCGAAAGACTCCGCGCGCGCAGCTGCCAGTTCAGCCCTACGGCTCAAGGCATTCGCCACAACATTGGTCTTTCCAACCTTGTACTCCAAGGCAAAGTCGAACTCAACCAAAAACATCTGCCATCGAGCTTGTTTAGGCGTCAACTTCATCTGTGTCTGAAAATAGCTCGTGGCCACATTGTCCGTCTTGACGACGAACTCGGTACTCAAAAGGTAGTGTCGCCAGGTCCTGAGGCAATACACAATGGCGGTCATCTCACGTTTATGCACTGTGTAACGCCTCTCTACATCCTTTAGCTTGCGACTCTCATATGCGATCGGATGACCATCTTGCATAATAACTCTGCCAATGGCAAAGTCTGAGGTATCAGTGTGGACTTCAAAGGGTCTCGAATGATCAGGCAATCGCAGCACTGGCTCCCTCACTAAGGCTTTCTTCAAGCCATCGAAGGCATCTTGGCACGCTCCTATCCAGAGCCATACCCGATTCTTCTTTAACAAATCTATGAGGGGCGCAACAATGAGGGAATAACCTTCGATGAAACGCCGATAATAGTTTGCCAAAATGAGGAATGACCGTAATTCTGGCACTTTGCTTGGCGGAACCCATTCCTGGATGGCCCTTATCTTCTGCCCATCCATACGCAGCACACCACGCCCCACAACGTGGCCAAGGAAGCTGATCTCCTCTTGCCCGAAGAGACACTTCTCTCGTTTGACACAGAGGTCATTCTCCTTCAGCACCTGAAACACTGTTCGCAAGTGCCCGACATGTTCCTCCATGTTGCTGCTGTAGATCACGATATCATCCAGGTAGACTACCACAAACTTGCCTAAGTAAGGGTAGAAGATCTGGTTCATTAAAGTCATGAACGTGGCTGGAGCATTTGTCAACCTGAATGGCATTACTAGAAATTCGTAAGCACCATAGCGGGTGACGCAAGTTGTTTTTGGCTCATCACCTTCGGCAATCCTCACCTGCCAGTAACCCGATCGTAGATCTAGCTTGGAAAAGATACAGGCACTGCCTAGCTAATCGAACAAGTCCGCTATCAATGGCAATGGGTACTTGTTCTTCACCGTGACCTTGTTCAAAGCACGGTAATCCACACAACCGTTTAGAGCCATCATGTTTTATCTGAAAAAGGATCGGGGCACCAAATGGGGCTTTTGATGGACGAACAATGCCTCCGTCCAACATCTCGTCTAGCTGCCTGCGCAGCTCCTTCAGCTCAGTTGGCCCCATACGGTATGGAACCATTGCAGGAGGCTTCGCTCCCGGGGTCAACTCAATCTTGTGGTCGACCTCACGTCTTGGCGGAAGACGCTTTGGAAATTCCGGGGGCATCACCCCCCGAAACTCCTCCAATAGTGGGGCTAGGGTCGGCGGCACTGCTGCTTCTACCTTCCCTTCATCTGCACGCACTGCAACTAAGAATGTCTGCTCCCCATGCTTGACACCCTTCTTCAGTTGTATTGCCGATAACACGGAAGACTTGCCTTTCTGCGTAAGGCACTGCACTGTGTGTGACAGGTATGACCCCATGATCGTCAACGTGTTAAACTTTGGCATCATCATAACATTCTGGCTTCGCAGAAACTTCATACCCAGAATCACCTTGAAATCGTCCAGGGGCACCACAAAGAAGTTGGCTTTGCCGACTCAACTCCTCACTTGAGTAGCCACATCTCTTGCTTCACCAAGGATGGACTTGGCCTCAGAGTTTACTGTTTTGATAGTCCTCTGCTTTGGCCCAGTTTTCAAGCCCAACCGCTCTGCCTCTTTCCGCAAGACAAAGTTGTGTGTGGCCCCCGAGTCTACCATTGCTGAAGTAGACTTTCCATTCATAATGACTTCTACGTAGATAAGTTCCTTACTGACCTGCATGTTCTTAGCTGCGCAACTTCTAGCTGCGTTAATCGATCGCATGACCCCCATCCTTGGTTGCATGGTCTCAGTATCACTGCATTCAATATCGCTGCATTCTTCCTGTGCAGCATTGGCTTGCCCGTCGTCCTTTACAAGGCGCTTTGGGCACTGCCTGGCGATATGTCTATCACCGCAGAACCAACATGTCACAACCGCACCCTTGTTGTTGTTGTTATGCTTTGTGAAGTTCTGTTTCTTTTCAGATTGATGGTGTGTCGATGCCTCACCTTTATCATTGCGCTGCTCATCCTTCTTGCCTCCGTGGTCAGGCTTCTTCCCAACTTTGGTTGATGGGGTGAAAGGCTTGCGTTGAGTGTCAACTAAGCGCTCTGCCGCCACATATGCATCTTCCAAAATACGGGGGTTGCTCCTTTCCACTTCAGACTGTGCCCATGGTTGAAGTCTCACAATGAACCAGTTGAGCATGTCGTCTTCTGGCATGTTAGGTATCTTCAACATAAGCTTCTGGAACGTTCTGACATAGTCTTGCAACGAACCAGTGTGTTTGAGCTCACGAACCATCCGGTAAGCCTGTCTCTGCGTATTTCTTGGCATGAAGTAGTTGTGCAACTCTATTTTGAAGTCATCAAAGGTGTCTATCACACATTGACCCCTCCCCATGTCATTGCGCTTCCGCCTCCACCAAGTGATAGCATCACCATCAAGTAAGGTCGTTGCAGCCCTAATCCTTAGATCTTCAAGGGTCACATTCTGGATATCCAAGTAGTCTTCTACTTGGAACAAGAAGTTCTCAATGGCCTTACTGTCACGAGAACCATTGAATTTTGCGGGTCTTGGCACATCAATCCTTGATGGCCTCTCACCATTTCTGTCATTTAGGGTCACCGTCCGCTGCAACGTACGGTTCTTCAACTGAAGCTCTCCTACTTCAGTCTGCAAGTCGGCCACTGTAGTCTTCAACGAAGTGACCTACCCCATTAATAAGGTAACCTGCTCTTGCAGGCTCGCCACCACATCATTCATTTCATTGAATGATTCAGATGCACGTGAAATCGCTTCCTCATGCGAAGTCACCTCTTCTACCAGCTTGTTAACAATTGCAGGCAACTCTTCTTGGCCCCGAGGTGAACCCATCTCCTTAGCTTCAGCAACTGCCTTGTCTTTGGTGTTGCGCAAGTTTTGATAAGGCACCACGATGTCTTGCTCACAAATCGCAGCTTGTCGGCGTGTCTGACGACACCGACTCCAGAGTCCCTTCCTCAGCACGAGAACGGGCTCTGGTACCACTTGTCACGGGCCTATTTCCTTCAATGGGCCAGCGCGGCGCGACGGTCCTTCCCACCGCCGCAAGCCTACTTGTCAGCTCGCTTGTCGATCGGGGAAGCGTGTAATTAGAGTGCAAGAGAGCAAGAGAGAATAGAGGGAAAGAAATTGCAATCACAAGAAGCAATCACAACGAGGGTGAACAAAAGAAAGCTCAACGCATTTACTTCATTCACAATTTTGCCCGCAGGCTATTACAGTTCAAGTATACGGGCTGCTTCTTCGGGGTATTGATTCACCTGAACTGGGCAGCTTACATCAGACTCAACAAAAGCAAAACAGACTCTAAGCGCAATTGTACACTGTAAGTCGCAAGGGAACAGTGATGATGATTCTAACAATCGGTTTACTGTGGGGCTTTGTTGCTCCTTTCATGGGAAAGGAAGGAGGATAGGTGCAATGTGATTGCATACTCTTACTGTGATGTTGCACTTATTTACCCACCATCTTTAGGATACAACCGGTCAGCTGTGGGTCTCAACAGGACATGGTAGGTGTGAAGTGTGCAATCACATTGCACCTAATCTCAATGGAAGCAGAGTCAGAGTTGCAGAAGGGAGAAGCAGAAATTGTGTCTGCCTGGCCTCCAGCTAGTGGATGTGTGTGGCATGACGCTACTCATAGTTCAGGGGGACACACTGTTAGGTGCAAGAAGGGAGGGGAGAGGAAATTCCAAGAAGAAACGTGGGGTGTTTTTTCTTTTTGGAAAAAGTGGTTTTGATGACGTGGAATAGTCCCACATTGATCGTGTTTGAGTTTGTTGTGGGATTTATAATCCCAATGTAAACTCTTACACTTGTTCCTGAGAACAAGAGGGTGGGATGACTACCACACACACGCGTGCGCCCGCCCGCCGGGCCGATTCGGGTTTGGGTAATTGGCCCTTTAAGGCCATATCCAATCAAGACCAATGTATCTTTTTGCCCCGATTTTCTGTTTTTCCTTGGATTATATAAAGGAAAAATGGGCAACTCTATTCAAAATGTGGGATTATTCCACGTCATCAAAATGTTTTCATATGGGCAACTCTTCAAGAGTCATGTCCTTTCAAACAGATCTCTTCCACGTCTATATAAACGTGGTTAAAGAGGTTCCAAGGGGACGGATGTACACTCTATCATCTCTCTCTCTTGCTTTGCTAAAACTGTGAGGTCTGCAGTTGTAGTTCCTGAGGTTGTTTTCGAAAGGTGATCTACCATGGGCATGCACCGATCCAGATCGTCGAGGCTATTGTATCCTGGGAGAAGGACGCCGGACCCTGTTTGCACTGTATGTGGGGGTGAATTTTCTCTAAGGGGAGTGCTTTAGTATGCCTTAGCCATTTATATTGTATTAAAATGCTTATGTTGTTTATACTATGTTTTATGCATATGTTTGTTCATTTGCATATGTCTGAATTTTGGTATATGGTGGAACCCGACATGTTTGCTCCTTGTTTATGTTTCAATCTACTGAAAATCATGATTTGTATTCTGCTGCATATTATGATTTATATCATGTTTTATATCGTGATTATGATTGTGAAATTGTGTGATCCGAAATTCGATCCAACAGTCTTAGAGAAGATTCTAAGCATGTCGACCTCTTCCGCTTTTGTACCAAAAGTGGACATGTCCGGGATGCCGGAAAAGTTTGCCGGTCAGAATTTCAAGCGTTGGCAGTAATGCATGAAAATCTGGTTCACTACGATAGGGTTACTGTCGGTTCTGGAACTCAACTGCCCTTCGGTTTCTGATACTGACCCTGACCCTGCTGCGGTCTCTGCGGCTGTAGAGTGGAAAGAAAAGGATAGTATATGTTGTGGTTGCATACTATTGGCTCTGTCCAACACGTTGTTCAATGTGTAATGTTTCCCGTCTACCACTGCTAAGGGCATATGGGATCAACTTGACAAGAAGTACAATACCGAAGACCAAGATCTTGAAAAGTACTCTGTTGCCAAGTTTCTGAAATATCAGATGGTAGAAGGCAAGTCGGTCACTGAGCAGGCACACGAGTTTTTGTTATTGCTTCATAGTTTAGCTGAGGCTGAGATAAAACTTCCTGAGAAGTTTTAAGTTATGACCATCGTGGAGAAATTTCCTAAGTCTTGGGTAGACTTTGGTATGTCTCTCAAGCACCGTAGAGGGAAGATTTCTCTGGATGATCTTATGGCAGCTATTGCAATTGAAGAAGGGCATAGAAGCCAGAAACATATCGTGATGTCAATTGAACAACCTAAAGTGAACATGATGACCAAATCTTTTAAGGGCAAGGGACAAAAATAGAAATCTGCAATGAAAAATCCATTTAAACCTAAGGCCAAAATCCAAAAAAAGGCAAAGAACAAATTGTGCTGGAACTGTGGGCAGGTTGGGCACTGGGCTAAGGAATGTCCTTCCAAGAAGGCCAAAGCTCATGGGACCACAAATGGAACGCCTCAAGTCAACATGGTGACTGAGGTTGTTGGGACCAGTACTGAGTATGTTTCTGTTGACCCACAAATCTATCACGTTTATGAGCCAACAGAGTGGCTGGTTGACAATGGGGCTAATGTGCACGTTTGTGCTGATAAGTCTGTCTTTGTCTCATACCAGGCTGCTGCAGGCAGATCCGTGACTATAGGCAATTCAACGGCTGCAAAGGTGTTAGGGATTCGACACGTGGATCTGAAGTTTCCTTCAGGACGAGTTCTATCTTTACACAGAGTGCACCATGTGCCTGTAGTTAGAAGGAACATTCTAAGTGGTTTATGTCTTGTTAGAGAGGGTTATGAATTTAATTTTAAATATAATAAAGTTGTTATTTTACATTCTGAAACCTTTATTGGCAAGGGGTATTTAGATGATGGTTTGTTTAAACTTCGTGTTGAACATGTTTCAGTGATAAATTAGAAAATGATGTTTCTTTTGATTCATTGTCTAATGTTGCATATAACATAGAATCATCTGATTTGTGGCATAATAGATTAGGTCATGTAAATTTCAATTATGTGAAACGCATGATGAACTTGAAAATGATTCATGAGCATTCCATTGATAAAACTAAGAAATGTGAAATTTGTGTGCAAGGAAAACAATGTAGGAAATCATTCCATACGATTGTTAGAGATTCTGATATCTGTGAGTTTAATGGAGTGTTAACCAGAAATCATAAAAAGTATTTTATCACTTTTATAGATGATGGCACTAAATATTGTTATGTGTATCTGCTAAAATCAAAAGATGAAGCTTTTGATAAGTTTTTTATTTTTAAGAATGAAGCAGAAATACAATCTGGTAGAAAACTGAAAAGATTGAGGTATGATAGAGGGGGAGAATATACCTCTAATAAACTCGATGAATAATGCAAATCTGTTGGCATAGTTTATGAGTTTACTGCTCCATATTCTCCACAATCTAATGAGATTGTAGAAAGAAAGAATATAACCCTAACTGACATGATCAATGCTCTACTTGGGAATTCTGGATTACCTACTTATATGTGGGGGGATGCTCTGAATACAACTTTCCATATTCTGAATAGAGTTCCTCAGAAGCATAAGGATAGTAGTCCTTTTGAACTCTGTAGAAATAAGAAATCTAGCTTGAAATACCTTAAAGTGTGGGGGTGCCTTACAAAGGTACTTGTCCCAGAGCACAATAGGAAGAAGCTGGGTCCTAAAACAGTAGATGTTGTCTTTTTGGGTTATGTAAAGAACAATTATGCCTACAAGTTCTTAGTAATTAAGTCTGAGATATCTGGCATAGATGTAAACTCTATTGTTGAGCTTCAAGAAGCTACATTCTTTGAGAATGTATTTCCCATGAAAGTTGGTGTACCTCAAAATCTTTTTTCTTTAGATATACCTTCAACTTCTGGTTTCATTCCCGAACATGTGGAAAGGATGACAGATGTGGGGGTAGAACCATCTTGTTTCCATCCTAAACCCATTGAGTCTGAGGAAGTGGCTGAACCTAGAAGAAGCAAGAGACCATAGATTACCAAAGATTTGAGAAGTGATTTTATCACTTACCTTATCGAGGATGATCCTCCCACTTTCCGAGATGCAATGGCTTCACCTGAAGCAAGGCATTGGAAAGACGCCATCAAGAGTGAAATGAACTCCATTGTCTCTAATGGCACTTGGGAACTGGTTGACCTCCCTCATGGTAGTTCCACAATTGGGTGCAAATGGATCTTTAAGAAAAAGTTGAAATCAGATGGATCCATTGACAAGTACAAGGCGAGACTGGTTGTCAAGGGGTTCAAACAAAAGAAGGGAATAGATTATTTTGATACCTATTTTCCGGTTACCGGGATGACCACTATTAGAGTGCTTATTGCACTGGCTTCCATTTATGATCTCTCAGTATATCAAATGGATGTGAAGACTATCTTTTTGCATGGCGATCTTGAAGAAGAGATCTATATGAATCAACCTGAGGGTTATGTGGCTCCTGGTAATGAAAACAAAGTTTGTAGACTTGTTAAGTCATTATATGGACTAAAACAAGCCCCTAAACAATGGCATGGGAAGTTTGATAATATTATTTTATCATTTGACTTTGTTGTCAATGAATCTGATAAGTGTGTCTATTGCAAAGTTAAAAGTGATGGTTGTATTATTTTATGCCTATATGTAGATGATATTCTATTGTTTGGTTCCAATATGGGAATTGTGAATGAGACAAAGTCGTTTCTTAGTAGTAAGTTTGATATGAAGGATATGGGTGTTGCAAATGTGATCTTAGGCTTAAAGTTGACTCGTTCGGCTGAGGGGATAGCCATTTTTCAATCTCACTTTGTTGAGAAAGTTCTTGAGAAATTTGGCTATAACCAAGAGAGATCTATAGCAACTTCATATGACCCTTTTATCCCTCTTCATAAGAATATGACTGGTGTTCTTGTGTCTCAATTAAGGTATTCCCATATTATTGGAAGTTTGATGTATCTTGCAAATTGCATGAGACCGAATATTTCGTTCTTTGTGACAAAATTAAGTAGATACACAAGTTGTCCAAATCACACTCATTGGAAGGCATTGGACAAAGTACTTAGATACCTGAAAGGAACCATTTCCTTGAGTTTGCATTACAAGAGATTCTCTGCAGTTCTTGAGGGATATAGTGATGCAAGTTGGATAGCCATGAACTCTGGTAGTTATGGCGTGACAGGGTATGTATTTACCTTGGATGGCGGCGCAGTCGCCTGGAGATCAGTAAAGCAGACCATCTTGTCTCGGTCTACTTTTGAGGCTGAACTATGTGCTTTATATGTCACAGGATTGGAAGCTGAATGGTTAAAGGGACTTCTTGAGGAACTTTCTTTAATGAGCAAATCAATTCCTGCAATATCTGTGCATTGTGACAATATGACCACTATTGCAAAGATTAAAAGCACAAAATATAATCAAAAGCAGAGGAGACACATCCAAGTCAGAATAAAGTCTGTAAGGGAACTGGTGTCTCAGTTAGTGGTTGTTGTGGACTATGTTGGATCCAAAGAGAACACAGTTGATCCATTAACGAAAGGACTAGATAAGTCATTAGTCTTAAAATCAAGAGAGGGGATGAGACTGAAACCCATCAGTAGTTCATCTGCAGTAGCAACCCAACCTATCTGAGTGGAGATCCCACAAAGTAAGTTCAATGTGGTAATAACAAGCTGTAGGGTGAACTGGATAGCACCTTATTTATGAGATACTATGTATCTGTGTTTGTTCCCTTGATTACTCTGGAAAGGTGATGTAGCTGCTAGTTAAGGAAGAGTTAAAACTCTGAATGGGTTCAAAGCCTTCTAGGCAAGATGTTAGCAGTGCATCTGTGGAGAAGCCCACCTATGTGAGTGTGACTGTGTGGCCGCAGTTTAAGGAATTGGGTTATTCCTAAAGTCACTCATGAAACAGGATTCAGGCGCATGGCCTTAACGCGCCGCCCCTAAAGATTACAACCATAACCTTTATCATGTTGTTGCTAATGGACACTCCTACACCAAAGGTTCAAGTTCAAGACTTTAGTTCACTTCGTTTCAATGGGGGTAAAGTTAGTCAACTAAGGTAGTGGTTCAAACTGGAAGGTAACATTACTAAAAGCATGATATGTCCTGCTATAGATTATCTCATCTTGCATCTTGGTTTCCTCCTGTTTCATTCTTTGAATTTGTGGGGGAATGTTAGGTGCAAGAAGGGAGGGGAGAGGAAATTCCAAGAAGAAACGTGGGGTGTTTTTCCTTTTTGGAAAAAGTGGGTTTGATGACGTGGAATAGTCCCACATTGATCATGTTTGAGTTTGTTGTGGGATTTATAATCCACATGTAAACTCTTACACTTGTTCCTGAGAACAAGAGGGTGGGATGACTACCACACACACACACGCGCACGCCCGCCCACCGTGTCGTGCCATGTCGTGTCATGTCATGCCAAGCCGGGCCGAGTTCGGGTTTGGGTTCGGGTAATTGGCGCTTTAGGGCCATATCCAATCAAGACCAATGTATCTTTTTACCCCAATTTTCTGTTTTTCTTTGGATTATATAAAGGAAAAGAGTCATGCCTTTTGGTATTGGTGACCCTTGGAAGAGTCACACCCGTTCAGAACTGGTGACCCTTGGAAGAGTCACACTTGTTCAAAACTGGTAACTCTTTGCAAGGGTCATGTCTATTCAAAATGGGAAACTCTTCAAGAGTCATGTCCTTTCAAACAGATCTCTTTCACGTCTATATAAATGTGGTTAGAGAGGTTCCAAGGGGATGGATGTACACTCTATCATCTCTCTCTCTCTCTCTCTTGCTTTGCTAAAACTGTGAGGTCTGTAGTTGTAGTTCCTGAGGTTGTTTTCGAAGGGTGATCTATCATCGGCGTGCACCGATCCAGATCGCCGAGGCTATTGTATCCTGGGGGAAGGACGTCGGACCCTGTTTGCACTGTATGTGGGGGTGAATCTTCTCTAAGGGGAGTGCTTTAGTATGCCTTAGCCATTTATACTGTATTAACATACTTATGTTGTTTATACTATGTTCTATGCATATGTTTATTCATTTGCGTATGTCTGGATTTTGGTATATGGTGGAACCTGACATGTTTGCTCCCTGTTTATGTTTCGATCTACTGAAAATCATGATTTGTATTTTGCTGCATATTATGATTTATATCATGTTTTATATCATGATTATGATTGTGAAACTGTGTGATCTGAAAATCGATCCAACACACACACCCTGCATCTGATCCAGAGAACGGACATGTCTCGCGGGCAAAGATCGTAGGGAAAAAGAAAAATCGAGCAACCAACCTATCTCAGCCCATCAGTGTGGAGAAGAACCTCAATCGGCCAAGAGTGATAATTCGTGCACGAAGGTATGAAGCATTGATGGAGCCTTATGCAGTGGACTCTGTTCGCTGGTTTTCCAACTGGTATTGCTGAAAAACAAATGCAATACGATTTTATGTTTAGATCGTTGCAAGCCCTCTGTCCTCCATTGCCAGGGCTGGTTTTTTGGTCCATTAGAGATGGACGGTCTTTTTTTGGTATTCTTCTCTCACGAGGAACACATGAAGATTGCGTTCCAGTTAGAAATTTTGAAGATGGTTCAGATCTAGTGCAGAAGGTTCATAGATGTTGATGATGCAATAAGTGATATGACTTCTCTAATTAAGAAAAAATTAATTGTTTATAATATCAAGAGTTGAACACATAGCATATCATGACTAACAAACAAACCAATTAGCTTAGGGGCACTTATGAGAAAATCATAAATGTCCTCCTTCTAAAAGTTCATTAATTGTTTTTTAATCAAGAATAATTATGTTCTCTTGTGACTTTCATTATAAAGTTGCATCTAGAGTCTGTTTTGTTTTTATTGAGTCAAATGTAAGTTGTCCGGTTCAGGTGAATCAGTACCCCAAAAGGGTAGCCTATAAGAGGCCCATGAGTTAAAATTGTGAATGAATCAAATGCGTTGAGCTTTCTTTTGCTCATCCTCATTGTAATTGCAACTCTTCTCTGTGGCGCCCCAAATCCCGACTTTGGAAAAACTTAGGATTTTCTGTGAATTTTTTTTTTAAAGGTTTAACCAAAGAACAGCGGAAAACACCGTGTAAGTGAAACAACAAAGCCGTGGGTCTGGGCGGCCACCACAGGAGAGGAACAACAGTAAGGAAACAACTTTTATTAAATACATTTACAAATTGTACAAATCATTTTCCCTTATACAAAACCAAACTGCTAAGATCTAGCAAGTATCAGAAGTGTGGGTTCAGAGTCCACTGCAGCACATCAAGCTCCATCACACGCATAAGCAACCTGTATCCCCATAACACAGGGTTAGTACTCTTTCGAGCTGGTGAGACAAACCAAACTCAAAAAACCAAAGTGTGAAAAATGAAGCAGAGCTATACATGACAATACATAGCATACACATTACAATAATTAAGCGGTTACAGCATGAGCAAGAGTACAGAACTACTCATAGAGTAATAACTACGCTAATTCATTCCACATTCTAGACTAACTAGTAAAGTATGCATCAAGGAACATAAATAACCAAATGTGCTATGAACGGTGTCAGGTAAGTGCGAGAAGGACAAGTACAAGCCAACTGAAAGGTAACAAGCTATAGTAATCGTAACAAGTGTTGGAAACGAACAGGCAATTAGAGTAGCCGTACAACAAGTAACTAAAACATCCAATCTGAACGGTAACGAGTATTAAGCAACAAGCAATTATAGTAACAACTGAAATAACTGTAAAACAGGCACTCACGACAGTAACAAACTATACCAAGTACTGAACAACAAGGTAACCAAGGTAACAATTGAGCAAGAAAGGCAACTGAAGCACATACTAAGTAAAGTAGCAACTACAGTAAGTCAGTTGATTGGTTAGTCTTTATGTTCTTCTGATTACTCCTTCGGGTACGCGAAGGAACCTCGCATTCTATGAGACATGCACCCAACGTCTGTTATTCACGTTCTAGTGTGGTAACCGGGGAAGCTACAGACCGAGTTCAACCTCATGCGAACAGCACACGGCTAGGAGAAAATACTCGCATAGGCAAGGATTTCAATCCATACTACTGCAGTAGTGAGGTCCTAAAAAGGTAACCTCGACCTCCCTAACTCTGAGTGACTGGAGGCCAAAGGGCGCTTGAAGGCCTTTCAATAAAATTGCCTTTCGTTCGTTAGGATTAAGCGTATTATGATTTCGGGTCCAAAACTCGTAATTCACATGCACTGACAAAGTTTTTACATCGTATAAGTCCCAAATTCGGGGACAAACTATAAAAACATATTATAAATTAACCCTTAAAATTTCAAAGATTAATTCGTCCAGAATTAAGCACTTCTTACTTACACAGTATTTTTACGCGATTTTCGAGTCGCGCGTACAAAGCCAAAACACAAAACATATCCAAAATACACTTAATTATGCGATATAACCTCGTAATTATGCGTAAGCATACATATCAATGCTAAGTAAGCAGTAAACTCCTCAAAAATATTTGCGGATCTTACATTCTCTCACTATTCTCTTTTGCTCTCTTGCACTCTAATTACAGGCTTTCGCGACTGGCAAGCGAGCGATAAGTAGGCTTGCAGCGGTGAAGAAAGACTGTTGTGTTACGCTAGCCTATTAAAGAAAATAGGCTCGTGACAAGTAGTACTAGAGTTCGTTCTCGTACTGGAGAAAGGACTCTAGAGTCAGGGCCAACTAACGCGCCAATAAGCTACGATTTGTGAGCAAGACATCGTGGCACCCTATTAAAACTTGTATAACACCAAAGGTAAGACAGTTGCCGGAACTGAAGAGATGGTTTCACCTCAGGGCAAAGTGCATATGGCTGTAATTGTCAACAAGCTGGTGAAAGATGTGACTTCTCATGAAAAAGCGATTTCACGCACAGTTGAATCATTTGGTGGACTGAATGATGCAGTGGTGAGCTTGGAAGAGCGGGTGATCTTGCTGATGAACCAGGTCACTTCGTTGATGACAACAGTGACTGACTTGCAGACTGAAGTAGTAAAACTTTAGTTAAAGAATCACACATTACAACGAATAGTGACCCTAAATGAGAGAAATGATGAGAGGCTATCAAGGATTGATGTGCTAAGACCAGCAAAGTTCAATGGTTCTCGCGACAGCAAGGCTATTGAGAACTTCTTGTTTCAAGTAGAAGACTACTTGGATATTTAGAATATGATGGTTGAGGATCTCAGAATTAAGGCTATAACAATTCTACTCGATGGAGATGCTATCGCTTGGTGGAGGCAAAACACAATGACATGGAGAGGGATCAATGCATGATAAACACCTTTGATGATTTCAAAATGGAGTTGCACAACTACTTCATGTCGAGGAATGGACATAGACACGCTTATAGAATGGTGTCAGATCTTAAACATATTGGTTCATTACAAGACTATGTCAGAACGTTTTAGAAGCTTATGCGTGAGGTGCCTAACATGCCAGATAAGGACAAGCTTAACTGGTTCATTGTGGGACTTCGGGCATGGGCACAATCTGAAGTAGAAAGGAGCAACCCTAGTACTTTAGAAAATGCATTTGTGACGGTCGAGCACTTAGCTGACATCAGCGCAAGCCCTTCACCCCATCAACCAAGGTCGAGAAGAAGTCTGACCATGAAGGCAAGAAGGATGAGTGATGCGACAACAAAGGTGAGGCATTGACATCCCATTAATTTGATAAGAAACAAAACTTCAAGAAGTATAACAACAACAATAAGGGAGCAGTTGTTACTTGCTGGTTCGGTGGCGATAGGCATATCGTCAGGCAGTGTTCGAATCGACTTGTAAAGGATGATGGAAAAGCCAATGCGGTGCATAAAGAATGCAGTGATACTGAGACCATGCAACCAAGGATGAAGGTCATGCGATCGATTAACGCAGCTAGAAGTTGCGCAACTAAAAATATGCAGGTCAGTAAGAAACTTATGTACCTGGAAATCATTACGAATGGAAACTCTACTTTAGCAATGGTAGACTCTGGAGCCACGCACAACTTTGTCTCGCGGGAAGAGGTAGAGCGGTTGGGCTTGAAACCTGAGCCAAAGCAGAGGACCATTAAAATGGTGAACTCTAAGGCCAAGCTCATCCTTAGTGAAGCAAAAGATGTGGTTATCCAAATTGGGAGTTGGGCCGACAAGGCCAACTTCTCTGTGGTGCCCCTGAATGATTTTAAGATGATTTTGGTTATGGAGTTTCTGCGCATCCAAAATGTTATGATGTTGTCAAAGTTTAACTCGTTGACGATTATAGGGGCAAACATGTCATGCACTATTCAATGCCTTACTCAAAAAGTCAAAATTCAGTATTATCAACAATGCAGTTGAAGAAGGGTGTCAAGCATGGAGAGCAAACATTCTTAGTTGTCGTGCGCACAGAAGAAGAGAAGGTGCAAGCAGCAGTGTCGCCGACCCTAGCCCCATTGTTGGCAAAGTTTTGAGGGATGATGCCTCCAGAATTGCCAAAGCGTCTACCACCTAGATGTGAGGTTGACCATAAGATTGAGTTGACCCTGGGAGTGAAGCCTCCCACAATGGTTCCATATCGCATGGTGCCAACTAAGCTAAAAGAGTTGTGCAAGCAGATGGACAAGATGTTGAATGCATGCATTATTCGTCCATCAAAAGCACCATTTGGCACATCAGTCCTATTTCAGATGAAACATGATAGCCCCAAGCGATTATGCATGAACTATCGTGCGCTAAACAAGATCACGATAAAGAACAATTACTCGTTGCTACTAATAGCGGACTTGTTCGATCAGTTGGGCAGTGCCCGAGTCTTCTCAAAGCATATGCTGAGGATTGCAACGAGTAATTGTTCTTTATTACTGGCAGGTGAGGATTGCATATGCTGACGAGCCGAAAACAACTTGCGTCACCCGATATAGTGCTTATGAATTCTTAGTAATGTCATTCGTGTTGACGAATGCTCCAGCCACGTTCACGACCCTAATGAATCAGATTTTCTACCCTTAGACAAGTTTGTGGTAGTCCACTTGGATGACATCGTGATCTACAACAGCAACATGGAGGAACATGTCGGGCACTTATGAACAGTGTTTTAGGTACTAAAGGTGAATGACCTCTGTGTTAAACGAGAGAAGTGCCTCTTTGGTCAGGAAGAGATCAGCTTCCTCGGCCATGTTGTGGGGCATGGCGTGCTGCGCATGGATGGGAAAAAGATAAGAGTCATCCAGGAATGGGTTCCGCCAAGCAAAGTGTAAGAGTTGCGATCATTCCTTGGTTTGGCGAATTATTATCGGCGATTCATTGAAGATTACTCACTCATTGTTATGCTTCTCACTTACTTGTTAAAGAAGAATCAGGTATGGCTCTGGATAGGAGCATGGCAAGATGTTTTTGATGACTTGAAGAAAGCCTTAGTGAGGGAGCCAGTGTTGCGACTGCCTGATCACTCGAGACCCTTCGAGGTCCACAAAGATACCTCAAACTTTGCCATTAGCCGAGTTATTATGCAGGATGGCCACCCGATCGCATATGAGAGTCGTAAGCTAAAAAATGTAAAGAGGCGTTACATGGTGCATGAACGTGAGATGACAGACATCGTATATTGCCTCAGGACCTGACGACACTACCTTTTGGGTGCTCAGTTCATCGTCAAGACATACAATATTGCCATGAGCTATTTTCAGTCATAGAAGAAGCTTATGCCGAAGCAAACTTCGTGGCAGATATTTTTGGCTGAGTTTGACTTTGCCTTAGAGTACAAGGTTGGGAAGATCAATGTAGTTGTGAACGACTTGAGCCGCAGAGCTGAACTAGTTGTTGCGTGTGCAGAGCCTTTTGAAGTGCAATTGGAGGGCGCTTTGTTGAATTGCATCTGCAAAGGTATGCAACAGGATCCGATGGTACAACACCTTGTTTCTCTGACGCAGGCAGGGAAGACTCAGTGATTTTTTGCTACAGGACGGCCTCCTCGTGACAAAAGGGGGACACATCTTCATGTCGTGGTGGGGAAGCCTCCATCGAGAATTGCTTAAGGAG
The DNA here is from genome assembly GCF_984573655.1 of Nuphar pumila. Classification (NCBI taxonomy): domain Eukaryota; kingdom Viridiplantae; phylum Streptophyta; class Magnoliopsida; order Nymphaeales; family Nymphaeaceae; genus Nuphar; species Nuphar pumila. The sequence continues at coordinate 94,192,658 of NC_143254.1, forward strand.
TACCATGATACATTATGGGTCGATCATTCTGGTCAGGAGCGGACCTTAGCACTTCTTGAGTGCGACTACTATTGGCCGCATATGAGAGACGACGTGGAGGGGTATGTGCGAACGTGTCTCATCTTCCAGCAAGATAAGGGGATAAACCAGAAGACAACCAGTCTTCTTGATCCTCTACTGATTTCAGAACGTCCTTTGAAAAGCATCTTCATGGACTTCATTATTAGTCTGCCGAAGGTAGATGCCACCAACTCCATCTTAGTGGTGGTTGATTGTTTCTCAAAGTATGCCACCTTCATCCTAGCTTCTAAGGAGTGCCCTGTAGAGAAGATTGCAGAGTTATTTGTAAAGCATATGATGAAGCACTAGGGCATACCAAAGAACATTATGAGTGATCGCGATGCTCACTTTATGGGCAAATTCTGGCGTGAAGTATTTCAGCTACTTGGCTTTGATTTATTGTTTTCAACAAGCTTCCATCTGCAAACCGATGGGCAAACAGAGCGCATCAATGAGATACTTGAGCAGTACTTTAAGCACTTTGTTAGTGTCAATAAAAAAAAATGAGTAAAGCTCTTTGACGTGGCACAATTTTGTTATAATCTGCAGAAGAGTGAGTCTTCAGGCCACAACCCGTTTGAAATTGCCACGGAGCAGCAGTCGCTGACCCCGCACACTCTTGCTGCACAATAAAAGGAAAGGTCATCCTTCGCCTATCAGTTTGTTCGAGACTAGCCCAAGCAGAATTAGTTGGCGAAGGCATTTCTACACAAGGCGGCAAAGAGAATGAAGAAGTGGGCGGACAAGCATTCTCGGCCCGCTGGGTTCCAAGTTGGGGACCAAGTGTTGGTAAAACTTTATCATTGTCGCACAAGCATCTTCTGCGGGCGGCATCGCGGACTGATTAGAAAGTATGAAGGATCATTCACCATCACAAAGAAGTTGGGCAAAGTGGCATACAAGCTGAAGTTGCCCTCAGATTTCAAGGTGCACTCGGTGTTTCGCGTGTGCAACCTCAAACAGTTCCATACAGATGATGGAGATTCAGAATGTAGCGTGCATCAACGTGCTCCCATCATACAGAGGGCCTCGACAACACAACGGGCTGAGAAGAACCTCAGTCAGATCCTTCGCCATAAGGTCAACTACTTGGGCGAAGCGAAGAAATACCTAGTGCAGGGAAGAAACAACAGATTCTACGTGGGAGACAACTTTCTAGATGAACAATTGTTACCTGGCTGAAGTCAGAGCTGACCATGAAACAGATGGCGTCGAGGACAACACATGATTTGAAGGGGGGAGCATGTTCCCTTGTTTCTTACATTGTAAAGTTGCATCTAAAGTCTGTTTTGCTTTTGTTGAGTCTGATGTAAGTTGCCCGGTTCAGGTAAATTAATACCTCGAAGGGGCAGTCCGTATACTTGAACTGTAAGAGGCCTATGGGCTAAAATTGTGAATGAATCAAATGTGTTGAGCTTTCTTTTGTTCACCCTCATTGTGATTGTAATTATTCTTCTTTTATTCTCTCTTGCTCTCTTGCACTCTGATTACAAGCTTCTACGACTGGCAAGCGAGTGATAAGTAGGCTTGCAGCGGTGAGGAAGGACAGTCACGTTGCGTTGGCCTATTGAAGGAAATAGGCCTGTGATACATTAATTGGTTTGATTAATTAAAATGATTTATCCAAGTAAGACATTCATAGACATTTCTAAAATAACAAAGAAAGAAGGAAAAATCTCGCACATCAGCAAAAGAAAAAAGAAAACCCAATGGACCACAACAGAAATGAAGCATGGTGGTGTGGTAACAGAAAGCGGGCAGGAAAAGAATGGCACTCCTGCTATTTTCGAGATTGTGCAATCACATCGCATCTGATCTTCTCGGACAGGAGTGGCCTGGTGAGGCTGCAATGCACTCATTTTTTGTGCAATGCATTACGGAAAGCGATAGTGGAGAAGAGTCTTTTTGTTTTTTCAATTTTATGCCATACTCGAGCCTGATCCAAGTTCAGATTAAGACCCACAAATTTTCAATGTAAAAATGATAAAAAAGAAAATTATTTTACTGGGTATGATTCCCGGCTGGTTCATGTAGTTTTTATTGGGTTTGGGTATGATTTTTTTATAGTGAACCCAATTAGACCCGAGTGGGGTCCAAGTATTTTAAGTACAAGTAAAGAGTATTATTCAATATAATGATATTTTCTAGTACTTATCTCTCTTGAACCTTTCTTGTATGGGTTTAATATTTTATATTTCAATGTCATCATTATACAAAGATGACATGCTACAAACATCAAAAATAAAAAAAAAAAAAAAATAATTTGTGTTTTTGAAATATCACCTGATCTGGTCTCTTGTTCACAAGGGTTCTACTCATCTGGTAAAGATGACTTGACAATATTATCAAGTTCACGGGACATCACAAGTTCTAAACCCAAGAGTGACATCTGTTATCGCAAGGTTAATGCAGGGTGTGGGCAGGTGAGACGTCAATGGTATTACAAACCAAAAGGGGTCGATGATGATTTGACCTCTTATTGTGCCGTTTTAAGTTTCTGTCGTTATGTTAATGGCCAATGTTGCAAAAAATTGTATCGAACCCTGAATCAATTTTCAAAACGATTGGTGGATTATTATTCTGAACCGAATCGAGCTTAATTGGGTAGCTTTTAAGCAGCAAATGACAGATGACACGGGTATCAAGAAAATATTTAAAGGATATTTTAACCCCTTTACTTGATGGTTCTCATGAAGACCGCCCCTGGTGAAGTGCAGGCAGTCCCCCTTTATTTATCAGAGATGGCACCAGCCCACCTGAGAGGCGCCCTGAACATGATGTTTCAGCTCGCAACGACACTCGGAATCTTCACGGCAAACATGATCAACTACGGAACTGAGAAGCTTAAGCCATGGGGATGGAGGTTGTCGTTAGGCCTAGCAGCTGCTCCTGCCCTTCTTATGACCATCGGAGGGCTCTTCCTCCCCGAGACACCCAACAGCCTCATAGAGAGAGGTCACAAGGACCAAAGCAGACGCGTTCTGGAGAAGATCAGGGGTACCCACAATGTGAGTGCAGAGTTTGAAGACATGATCGATGCGAGCGATCTGGCAAACGCTATACAACACCCGTTCAGGCACATTCTCCAGAGGAGGAACAGGCCCCAGTTGGTTATGGCCATCTTCATGCCTACGTTCCAGATACTGACTGGGATAAACTCAATTCTGTTCTACGCGCCAGTGCTGTTCCAGAGCATGGGGTTCGGAGGTAATGCCTCCCTCTACTCGTCTGTGATGACAGGAGCGGTTCTTGCGTCGTCCACGCTGGTTTCCATTGCCACTGTTGATAGGTGGGGAAGGAGAGCTCTGCTCATCGGGGGTGGGATTCAGATGATCGTATGCCAAGTGAGGGGGAACTTAAACTTACCTCTCTCTCTCTCTCTCTCTCTCTCTCTCTCTCTCTCTCTCTCTCTCTCTCTCTCTCTCTCTCTCTCTTATTTTTACCCCAAATATGGGAGCAGCTTCTGCTTACTGAATAAGTTGTTGTATCTTGGTATTTCAGACTGTGGTAGCAGTCATTCTAGGCCTCAAATTTGGCAATGACAAGGAGCTGTCCAGAGGGTTTTCAATCTTGGTGGTGGTGGTCTTCTGTCTGTTCGTGGCTGCCTTCGGATGGTCATGGGGTCCTTTGGGGTGGACCGTGCCGAGTGAAATATTTCCACTGGAGACTCGTTCTGCTGGCCAGAGCATAACTGTTGCAGTCAACCTCTTCTTCACGTTTGTCATTGCTCAGTCTTTCTTGTCCCTCCTCTGCTCATTCAAATATGGCATCTTCCTCTTCTTCGCGGGATGGATCACCATCATGACCCTCTTTGTCTGCATATTCTTGCCCGAGACAAAGGGTGTCCCCATTGAGGAGATGATACTCCTGTGGAGGAAACACTGGTTTTGGAAGAGGGTAATGCCCCCTGTCCCAGAGGAAGATAGTTCCACATCCAAGCAGCTAGAACTCTAGATGTTAACAAAGAGAGACTTGTAGAGGGATTGTGTTTTCTTAATCTTTGTAACTTCCTTTTCATGGGATCCAAATTAGTGTGAATTTAATAATTCAATGAAGACTAAAGAAGATCTGAAGACTAAAGAAGATGATAACACATGTTCTCGCTAAATCATTGAAACAAAAATAGAAACAAAACTTAATGCGAAAGTGTACCTGAATTCAATAGCGCTTCGGTAGATCGTTGATGGGTATGATCTTTCAGAACCTATATATGTGGTCATTTTCTTTTCTCTAAACCTAATGAGGGAGGCACCAAATTCTCTTTCTAGTTATAGAGGCTTAAAGAGAGAGTCATTATATAAGGTTTGAGGACCATAATCTAATATGTTTAAGAGTCTTTCTCCAATTCAACCCATTACAGAATTGTAGAGAGAGCATGACTCTCCATATAGTGTACCATACCATATGAAATATCACATGGTCCTACCCGATTAGATCACATAAATTGGGCCTGAACCTAAGAGAGTTTCACAATGTGTGGTTCAACGTATGTAGGCCTGCATGATTTTCTAACAATCTCTCACATGAGCCACATACGTAACCTTACAATCACATATTATAACCTTATGAGCTCAAAAATATTGTCTTATTAATTGATATTTCTACCAATCCAATCCATTGATCATGTCAACATAGAACCAAAGTGGTTTTCATTACAAATAACATAATTAGACTCATCAATGATTACGTATATCGACATAACCAAATGGCATAGATCAAGTATGAATGTAAAGCATAAAAATTACATACAATGTGATCAAACATGCCTATTTTCAAATGGTCCTACCTGAAAACTTTAGTGAGATCACAACATAATGAGTACAGAATGAAACTTTAACTTTAACTTTATACTAAATTGGTAAAATAAACTTTATTATATCACAGAACGTTCAAATACAAACCCCCACTAAACCTGCATATCATAAAATGATAAAACACCCATGCGAGCAGTATGCTCGTGAAAGACCTTGGGTGGCAAACCTTTAGTGAGCAAATTTGTAATCATAGAGTTTGTGTCAAATATGTTTTATCGATATCTGATCATTTTGCACTATTTCTTTAACAACAAGGAACTTAATATCGATATGCTTTGACTTCGAGGAACTCCTATTATCATTAGAATATAGCACTTCTGAATCATTGTCATAAAATAATTATAATGGTCCTTCAATATTATCCAAAATTTGCAACCCTGTGACAAAATTATGCAGCCATATCCCAAGGTTGAATGCATCATAACAAACTACGAATTTTGTTGTCATAGATAAAATTTATGATACCACTATCGAGACGCTTGCTTAAGTTCATAGATGGATTTCATTAGTTTGCAAACTATTTTCTTAGCATCGCCTGAGACAAAATATTTTGGTTTGACCATATATATTATTTCGTCGATGTCCCCATTAAGGAATGGGGTCTTAACATCCATCTAAGTCATCTCTAAATCATAATAAGCCTCAAGTGTCATCATAATCTTAAAAGAGTATTTCGTAAAAATCAGAGAGAAAATCTCTCTATAGTCAATGTCTTCCCTTTGAGTAAATTATTTTGCAACAAGACCGGCCTTATATCTTTCTACATTACCTTTTGAATCCCTTTTGGTTTTAAATATCCATTTGCAACCAATGGGTTTCACACATCCGAGCAATGGGACAAGATTCCACACGTCAATGTCCCTGCTGAATTTAATCTTATCATGCATTGCTTCAATTCACTTTTGAGAGTTAGAACTTTGTGTAGCTTAATGAAAGTTTATTAGATCATCTTTTTTTAGGCCAGTATCACCCTTATGTTCTTGTAGAAAGACAATATAATCATCTGAAATTGTCCTTCTTATCTATCTAGTGAATTTTCTTAATGGCATTGGTTCTTGAGGTGTTTATTAAAGTTGTTGAGTTTGAACTCTAGAAGTAAAAGCTTGATTTTGAATAGAGAGATCTAAAGCATTGACTTGATCCAAATTTGTGAGAACAATATCAGGAATGAAAATCTGATTATTGTCATCCACAACTATAAGAAGAGAAAAAGACTCTTCTTTAAAAGTAATGTCTTTTACTTTATCAACCCCCCCCCCAAACTCAGTACCCTCAAAGAAACAAGTGTTTTTCGTTTCAAAAAATGACTTATTCACAGAGTCATAAAACTTATAGCCCATATATCTTTCAGAATACCTAACAAAATAGTGGCTAACCATTCTAAAATTCAGTTTCTTTTCATATGTTCTGTAGGGCCTAGTCTCATCTGGACATCCCCAAATATGAAAATGTTTCGTACTAGGCTTTTGGCCTATCCACAATTCATATGGGGTCTTGGTTATTGTTGTAGAGGGTACCCTATTTAAAACATAGGCTATAATCTTTAATGATTCTCCCCAGAGGGACTCAGGTAAATTAGAACGAGAAATCATACTCCTTACAATATCCTTAAGAGTGATGTTTCATCTCTCAGCAATATCATTCATGTTAGAGTGTCTGATATGATATACTGAGGGACAATCACATATTCCTCTAAAAATTTCGCAAAGGGCACTGAACGTTGTTCACCTGATCCATTATATACCATAGTACTCACCACCATGGTCAGATCTGACGACCTTAATTCTTTTGCCAAGTTAGTTTTCAACTTTGGCCTTAAATTATTTAAACACATCCAGAAATTAAGACTTTTCATGAATTAAATATAGGTATCAATAACGAGAATAGTCATCTATGAATATAATAAAATATTATTGATCATTCCAAGAAGCCGTAAGGAAGGGCCCATAAATATTTATATGAATTAGTTTAAAGATGTTTGTTCTCCTTTCTACACCTAATTTCCTTATATTTGTTCGCTTTTCTTTTATACACTCAACACAAATCTGAAGGTCAGTAAAATCAAGAGAACCAAGAATCTCACTCGACACAAGTATTTCAATTCTTTGTTTAAAAATATGACCTAAGCGCTTTTGTTATAATAAAGCAGAATTATCATTTGTTAATTTTTGTTTTGTACCACGAAACTTAAATGCAAGGTTTCATTAAATGAAGCAATAGTATCAAATAAATAAAGGTTATCAACTGTAGATAAAGAATCGGTCCCAATAAGATTTGAGTCAAAAAATAATTTAAACTGATTATTTTCAAATAAATAAGAATAATTGTATTTGTCTAAAATAGAAATAGAAAGCAAATTTCACCTAAAAGAAGGCACAATAAATGTTTTAAATAATTTTCAATCTTTAATAGCAACCTAAATGTCCCTATTGCTTCAACTTCAACTATTTTTTTATCGCTCACATAAATGAATCTTTCCGCATCAATTGGTGGTCGGCAACTCTGCATAGACACACTTATGTGAGTGATAGCAATAGAATTCATCCACCAAGTGTGTTCGAGCACAGAAGTTAAATTAATTTCAAAACAAACCAAAGTAAAGAGCATACATTTTTTTTCACACCAGGCATGATATTTGGTACAGTCCTTCTTCATGTGACCCTTCCCTTTGCAAAAGAAACAACTAGACTTTGAGTCCTAATGTCTTTTTTGTTTCTTCTGCGATTGAGGGTCAACTGCATCTTCCATAGTCTTTTTTTTTCTTAAACCTGTCTTTAGAGGTTACTGCTATATGAGCACTCTCTATCTTTTCTTGCTTCATCCTATCATGTTCTTGCATGCAGTGTAAAATGAGCTCATTAAGAGTTTATTTTTCCTTCTGGCAGTTATAATTGACCTTAAACTAACTATATTGTATAGGAAGGGATATCAAAACTAAGTGGATGAATAAGTCCTCAAACAATTCTAACTTTAGTACCTTGAGTTTTGAAGCAAGATGGGGCATCTTTATGATGTACTCCCAAATATTTTCTTTGCCCTTATACCTCATTGAGACAAGACTCAAAAGAAGAGTATTTGTTTTAGCCTTTTCGTTTTTCGCAAAATGCTTTTCAATTTCTTTAAGAAAACGTTTGACATTTACCTCTTCAGACATGGTGCCCCTGAAGAATTTAGGAATTGCACGTTTCATGATCATAAGACTCATGTGATTAGATCAATCCCACCGCTCAAAGTTCTTTTTATCCTCAGTGGAACTCTTATCCATAAGAGCAGGGGGTTGATCTTCTCATAGTGCAATATCCAAATTCATGTATCCAAAAACAATTACAATGTTCTCTTTTATAGTTCTTAAAATTGAAATTGCTCAAAATAAGAATAAAATTAATGTTTACAGATATCATAGAAGAAGAGACATTAACTGAATAAAGAACAAACAAGCTCACAATTAACATACATTTTCATATGCATTAACACAAAGTAACATATTTAAAAAGTGGTGAACTCCATCACAAGATACCCAGCAGAATATTGACACTTAGTCTTTAGAAAGAAGTGTCAACTTGTAAGTGGTACTCTCAAAATAGTAATCAAACATAGATAATTAGTCTTGTCAAACAACGAGTCTTCCTTTGGACCGACTCCTAATTCACATGAAAAACCGTACAGTTGTCACATATTTATTACTGAAAGTATATATTTGATTTTGGTCGAATAGTAATCTTCTTTTGGGCCGATCATTATTCACATAAATCGTAAACATATAACCATCACAATAATCCAAAACAAACCAATCTACAGAACTAAGGTTACTTTGGTAACATATTGATTCAATCAGTCGAGTTTGGAATATTGGACCCAAAAAAATTCAAATAATACCAACATTCAAATATGTTAATACATGCATATGAAACATAAATAAAGCATAATCAATATTGTGCATGAGTCGAAAAGTAACCGAAAATAGGCCCACCAAAGTGACCCATAATGTGCTCCAAAATAGCCTTACAATAAACTCCTTAATTTAAATTTTTTTTTATATAAGGCACAAACATGGGTTCGGACAAACCCGGATACAGGCTTGCACTACCAGGTCGAGTCCAACCAGACCCGACATGCATAACGGTGCAGCTTGACCCAGTTCAGTGCCCTAAAACCAAATGGGGACTGAATCGGTCAACCGCCCCATAGCCGAATGGGACTTGAACTAGTTCGGCCCAACTAGTAACCGAACTTGGTTCTGGTCACCTGAAGGGGCATGTACTCAATAATATACAGGATTGAACTGGTCTTGTGAACCGATGCTAAATCGCCGCTAGCCCGACTGAGCTGGCTGAAGAGGGCACCGAATCGGCCCTGGCCCGGCTGAGCCGGTTGGAAAGAAGCCAAATTGGCTCAGCCGACAAGCAAATCGCCTGGCCAAGCTGAGTCGGCTAACAGGCACCTAACTTGCCTGAAGGTCATTTCGTCTGGCCTGACTCGTCTACCTCATCCCAGGTTGCTAATGAAAAGATTATGCAATACTTTGCAGAACACTCGATAGTCGCACTTCATCGTGAGTCGAGTGGTGTTACTTTATGGATTGATTTGAAACTGATACAAAATGTTGTTTACAAAAGATAAGATCACAAACAGATTATACGATGGTAAACTGAGACTCTCTCAACCAACAGATTACACGGTTGTAACTGAGAATCCCTCAACCAATTGCAAAGATAATAACAAGAATGAATTACCATAGAGGATTTTACCGCCTTTTTAACCTTTATCTTTAACACCCTCCGACAAGCTCAGTGTGGTCTGCCTAACGTTGAGCTTGTGTCGACAAGAGAGAAACTTGTCTCTTGATAACGCTTTTGTTAGACCATCGACAACTTGATCCTCTGAGCTAATGAATTGAATCTGAATATCACCTTTATGAACATGATCTCGAACAAAGTGAAAATCAATTTCCACATGTTTTGTGTGAGCATGAAATGCAGAATTTGTTGATAGATAAATGGCTTCAATATTGTCACACCAGAGCATAGGGGACCTACTTATTGAACAACCAAGCTCTTTCAACAACATTTTTAGCCATAATAATTCAGAGGTCGCACCCGCTAGAGCTTTGCATTCAACTTCTGTTTTGGATCTTGCCACCATCCGTTGTTTGCATGAAGACCATGATATAAGAGATGAACCAAGATAGGTAACAAAGGAACTTGTGGATTTGCGATCATCAAGACATTCGGCCCAATCTGCATCGGCATAGGCATAGAGACCAAATGAGGAGGAAGGTTGAATGGAAAGCCCCAGAGATAAAGTACCTTTGACATATCGTAAGATCCTTTTGACAGTACTCCAATGTGTGGCAGTGGGCTGATGCATGTACTGGCATACCTTATTTACAGCATACTTAAGGTCCGGACGAGTGAGAGTATGGTACTGGAGGGCCCCAACAGTACTTCGATATAAGGTAATGTCCTCAAACTGAGAGGAGCCTTGTTGTGATAGCTTGGAAGAAGAACTCATCGGGGTCGGATAAGGCTTGGCATCAGTCAAGGAGACATGTTCTAGCAGAGACAGGGTATATGAACGTTGAAATAAGATGAGCCTTTTCTCGCTTGGTAACACCTCGATGCCCAAGAAATAATGTGGTTGTCCAAGATCCTTGATGGAGAAGGGTGTCCCCAAGGCTTGAATGAGTTGATGAATGGCACGAGAAGAAGTGCTAGCGATAATAATGTCATCAACATAAACAAGGATAAGCAATCGAACAGGCCCTCGACAATATATAAACAGAGATGCATCTGATTGAGAGACTTCAAATCCTCGGGTTTGAAGATAACAACTCAGTCTATGATACCATGCCCGCGGTGCTTGCTTAAGACCATAGAGAGCTTTCTGAAGCTTGCACACATATTTGGGGTGAGCAAGATTCGTATAACCTTGAGGTTGATGCAGATAAACTGTTTCAGATAAGATGCCATTTAGAAACACATTATTGAAATCTAGTTGATGAAGATGCCATCCAAACTGAACGGCTAAGGTAAGTAGAACCCGGATTATAGTGGGTTTTATAACAGGACTGAATGTCTCTGAATAATCGATTTCAGTTTCTTGTTGATACCCTTGAGCTACCAATCGGGCCTTGTACCGAGCGATCGACCCATCCGCATTCCGTTTGATTTTATAGATCCATTTTGAGCCAATAACATTATACTCAGGTCAAGATGGGACTAACTTCCATGTTTGATTTTGTAGAAGTGCATTGTACTCAGCATCAATAGCGGTTCTCTAATGAGGATCGACCACAGTTTGTTTGTAAGTGAATGGTTTGGTTGGAGTTAAGACAGACGATGGGCATGATATTGGATAACGCATACTGCTAAAGGCTTTGGGCTTGAGAGATCCGGTCATAGACCGAGTTATCATGGAATAAACTCGACCATTTATGGAAATCAAAGCAGCTTGTTGTTCAGGTATAACATCAGGAGAAAAGGATGAGGGCGCTTCAGTTTGAGTTGTCAAGGGTGAAGTACTAATATGATATAGATCAGGGGTAACTGGTTCAGGCTGAGGAGATGACATCAACCTAGAAGGAGGGGAGCTGGAGGTCTCACTTGGTGAAAGATGACTGATAGAAGACTGTGGTAGTTCACTCGAATCCAGGTTTTATGGTTGAGGGTTGGAGGGACCAGAAGCAGACGGTAACGTATTGGAGGGACCAGAAGCAAACGGTAACGTATTCGGGTTAGGTAAGGCCAGGTTGAGGTTCCACTTTGTTGGATCTGCTAGACCATCCTCTGTAGAAGCACCAACTCTGGAATTTTTAATTTCATTAAAAATTACATGGTGAGAGACATAAAGCCGCTTGGAGCTTGGTTCAAAACAGAGGTATCCCTTGTGTCGAGTCCCATATCCTAAACATATACATGCATGAGTTTTTGGGTCAAACTTTGTAAAGTTCTATGGAGTCAATAGTGGGTAGCATGATGACCCAAACACCCTTAGATGTTGATAATCAGGAATAGTCTTGAAGAGAATTTCATAAGGTGTTTGGCGTCCGAGTACAAGGGTAGGGAGCTGATTAACAATGTAAGTGGCAGTTCGAAAAGCATCAATCCAAAATGCGTAGTGAAGATTAGCATCATGAATCATGCTTAGATCTGTCTCCACAATATGCCTATGTTTTCTCTCCACCAACCCATTTTGCTCAGGCGTGTGAGGACATGAGAACTGGTGTAATATTTCATGTGATGCCAAGAAGGATTCGAATTGACGTCCAGTGAACTCTCCCCCATTATCATATCGGAAGACCTTTATATTTTTCTCAAGTTGTTTTTCAACTATCGACTTGAACTTCACAAAGCATTCAAATACTTCAGATTTATTCTTCAATGGAAACAACCATGAAAATTGAGACATATCATCTACTAACAACAAATAATATTTAAAATCTTCATGAGAGATGATTGGGGTTGGACCCCAAACATCTGTGTCGATCAACTCTAGAATGTTAGAAGAACGAGTCACAACTGGATTGAACGATAACTTGTGAGCCTTTTCTGACAAACAATGTTCACACACCTTGTCTGTCGTCGACTTCTTTATTGAAATAAACTTTCTAGAATTCGGAAAATTATTTATTCTCTTGTTAGCGTGTCCCAACCTCTGATGCCATTCTTGGGCATAGCAGCTGAATTGCCCCTTTGCAGCAAGGAGACCGCATGCTTGAGCCTTAATTGGATAGAGACCCGCATTGGATTTCTGTCCCCAAAGTCAAATCTTCTTTGTCTGAAAGTCCTTAATAATAAATTCACGAGGAGAAAATTCAACAGTGCAATTATTATCCTCAGTAAACTGACCCATAGATAACAAATTTCTAGCTATATTAGGAACATGCATAGCTTGATTGAGATGAAACTTTGATTGATTTGTGTGTAAGGACAAGTCACCAATATTAGATATTGGAAGAATAGTACCATTTTCTATCATGAAGGAGTCTTTACCTTGGTAAGGGGTCTTGTTTGACATTTATGAGTCATATATTGTGATGTGATTCGAGGCTTCAGAGTCTGGATACCACTATTCATCTTTTTCTTGTTGCAAAGACATTGATGTAAAAGCTTTTAGAATATCATAGAAAGTTTTTGTTGTGTGTCCTTTTCGACCATAGTATTCGCATATTATTGGTTGTTTGGAATTTTGACTAGTGTGCTGATTTTGATTGTAGCTTCCACCTGTGTGGTTTATATTGTTGAAATTGAATCTTTCTCTTCCTTGACCTCGATAGAATCCACGCCCCCTACCTCTTCCATGATTTGCAATAAAGGCAACTTTACTGTACTCAGATTCACCCGTATTCGAGGTTTTTGGATGTAACATCAACACTCGGCGCTCCTAATTCAGAAGCAGATCATATAGATCTGCGAATGTAAGATACGATGTAGTTGTACCAGTTGTAACGGATGTTACAAAGCTTTCAAATTCTACTAGTAAGCCATTAAGCATAATAAGAACAAGGTCATCATCGTTTACAACATGACCTACTGTAGCTAGAGTATTGGGCAAGAAACTTGATTTTCTCTAGGTAACTTACCATATCCAAACTTTCCTTTTTGATGAAGTTCAAGTCTCGCTTCAACATCATGATCCACAAAGGAGACTGGGATCCATAAGCTTTCTCCAAGTCAGACCATGCTTCACGAGCAGTTTGAGCTCTCATGATCTGACCAAAAATAGAGTTGAATATCATTGCTTTGATCCAACTAAGTGCTAGTTGGTCTGCGCGTCTTCACGCCAAGAACTCAGGGTTGAGTTCCTTCTTTTCTCCATCTTTTGCCGTGATGAACTGAGTTGGGGCCTGTGTTGACCCATCAACATGGCCAAGCTGATCCTGAGACAGCATAACCAACTCCAGTTGACTCCTCCATAACAGGTAGTTGTCACGGTTCAGCCTCACAGACACAAGGCTTGCTACAACATTCTATTGTGTTGTGTGAGACGAGGATGCCATTGACATAATCTCCTTAAAGAATGGCTTTGATACCATGAAAAGAGTATGCAATACTCTGTAGAACACTTGATAGTCGCACTGCACCATGACTTGAGTGGTGTTACTTTATAGATTGATTTGAAACTGATACAAAATGTGGTTTACAAAAGATAAGATCACAAACAGATTATACGGTGGTAAACCGAGACTCTCTCAACCAAAAGATTACACGGTTGTAATCGAGAATCCCTCAACCAATTGCAAAGATAATAACAAGAATGAATTACCATAGAGGATTTTATCACTCTTTTAACCTTTATCTTTAATAGCCAAAACGGCCAAACAAGACAGCAGCGAACTAAACAGCTCCACCCGGGTCACCGGATTGGCCTGCATGTCGAACCGTCCTTGGTAGTTGGTAGCCTGAAACAAAGAGGCGGCCTTTTGATGCTGACCTGGGTTCTTCCGACGACGGTGACAAGGGTGAGTCGTAACCCTATCTCGCACCATTGTCAAACACGGTCAATCTTGTAAGGTCACTGGCAATGGCTTGGGGCAAGTCGTATGCCCTAGGTCACCGTTGATCACTGACTGGTCGGCCAAGACACAGTTCATTCGACGAACAGAATATGATAGACTCCGTCGGTCAGCTATCTGAATGGTGACCCATCTCCCTTTGGCCGACGATTCAAAAAGAAGGGGAAACCCACTTTCATTCGGCCATCAGAAAAGACATGCTCGCCTGTCGTACGACAGTTAGAGAAGGCAAGCGCCCGTTCAGAGAGTCTGAATGGATATTCACCCTTGTTGTCTGGTGATCATAATGGGCGATAAGTATTGGCCCTCATCATCCGGCGATCAGAATGGGTGATAATCCCTATCACTGTTCGGCCAGCAAAAAAAATCAAGGAAGGGCTGAACGGCCCTTCCGTTCGATTGGCAGAAAAAGGGGAAGGGTCTGACGACCCTTCTTGTCTGGCAACCTAAATAAGGGGCAAACCCATTTGTCGCGCGATAGTGATCTGGCGATCAAAAGAGGGAGGGCTGAATCAGCCCTCCTGCCCATCTGGAAACCCCTAAAGTGCCTTCCTTGTGTTCGGGCAAAACTGAATGGCGCGAAAAGGGTCGATCGGCCCTCCTCTGCCAACGCCTCGACGTTGATCTTGATAGATCATCACCGTAAGCATAAAAATGCAAGACATACAATAAAATCATATATTTCAATGATTTAACAAGAACATCAGCTTTGATACCAATTATTGAATTTAATAATTCACCGAAGACTAAAGAAGACCGTAACACATGTTCTTGCTAAATCATTGAAACAAAAACATAAACAAAACTTAATGCGAAAGCGTACCTGAATCCATAAGTGCTTCGATAGATTGTTGATGGGTATGATCTTTCAGAACCTGTATGCGTGGCCCTTTTTCTTTATCTAAACCTAATGAAAGAGGGATTGAATTCTCTTTCTGCTTATAAAGAGCCTAAAGAGAGGGTCATTATATAAGGTTTGGAGACCATAACCTAATGTGTTTAGGAGTTTGTCTTCAATTCAGATCATTATAGAATTGTAGACAAAGCAGGTCTCTCTATGTAGTGTACCATACCATATGAGATATCACATGACCCTACTGGATTAGATCACATAGAGTGGGCCTGAACCTAAGACAATTTTACATTGTGTGGTTCAACGTATGTAGGCCCACACGATTTTCTAACAATTAGCACCTATTAACTCAAAATTTCATGTTCTTAAAATGTGAACTAAATCATGTTTTAAGCTAAGGCTGTTGTGTGAGAAATATGGACAATAATGTGCAATTATTGTGATTTTAATATAATTTTCAAAATATCACATGTTTTAAAACATCATGGTAGCAATTAACGGTTATCTCTTTCCAAAACAAACTTACAGTTAATTACCTATTTTTTTTTTACATGCCCATATCTTCTATATGTTTCTATATATTTTCTTATTTTCAAATTATATATAATGCAAATATTTTTCCTAAGATTTTCCAAAAAAATAGTTTATCTCAACCTCCTTCCTTGCCAAGAAGACACTAACACCAAGATTAATTCCGTGTGATTGGACTCCTGAAACCAAAGCAAAGGCTTGAGGACAAGAAACCATTGCGAAAAGAACCCAACGAAGCACCAATTAAAACCCTACTAGATTATAATCTTATAGTAATTCATAATTTATCTCTCGTTTGAAACCATGGGAAAAAATTGACATTTTTCTTTCCCATAGCCATTTTTCTTTTCCAAAGCTATTTTTCATATCAGTTTTCTGTTGGACATTATGGGTTACGGATCCAACCCACAGTGTGACCCGGTTTGACACCCATTAGTGGGTCACGTTAGTGGCCACGTAATGGGGTTAGTGGGTGGGAGTTACGTGAATGTGGAGAAACCACATTCACATAACTGCCTAATTTCCCATTATATAAGGGGTTAGGGGCTATGAGGATGATGAGACATTCATAGCATTTATCCTGCCAAAACAGTTCCATATTCTGATATCGTGGAATAGTGTCTTGCTCACCGTCGACCTAAGGCCTGGGCTCATTGTGGGCGTCGACGGGCTGAAGAGAACGTCGAATTCCCTACACGCACTTGATGGTGAATTTAGGTACGCTTCCTGCCAGTGTTTGTTTTACAGGATTCACCAACATTAGGTTATGGGTCAATGCCCACACATTTTCGTTGTGTGTGTCCGTGTAGGCCCTTTCGGCGTTTCACCCCGGTGTTGTCTGAATTTTGGTTTCTGCGACAGCATGTCACCGTGGGTGATATTCCGGCAGACTGTTGCAAACAGTGATGTTTGCGACAGAGGATGGTAATCATGTTTTCAGCAGACTGTCGTCGTGGGGTGACAACCTTCATCGACAACTGTTGCCATGGGGGCGACAATAATTTTCTGGCAGTGGTCGGCTCAGGCGACCCTCATTAAAAAAATAAAAATAGGCAGGAGGATCATTGTATACCTGTGGCCGTCAGGCTGCAGGGAGGTTCTGCCAGCGTCCGGATCGCCGCTGAAGTCGTCGCCTGAGATCCCCTGTGTTGTCGGGTTGCAGAGTGGCCGACCTATGCTGAGATCACCGGAGGTGTTGAGAACGCTAGATGGCCGGTGTCTGGGGTTTGAAAACCCCCTTTATCTCTACCCGGCATCCATCGGGCTGCCAGTGGAGTCGTCGTCGCCAGGGCTTCTGCGGGCGATTCCAGTCGGTGTCGGCAATCGCACGCCGCTGTGGGGTGACATCGGTTGCCGATGGGAGGGCGACGTCGGTCGCCGAAAGACATTTAGGCATCTAGAAACCTCTGTTGTCACCATCAAGATCAGCCGATGTCGGGGTTGTCGTCGGTTCGGACGATCACCGTGGGGCGATGTGTCGCCTGGATCGACCATCGGTCACTGGCGACCTTGCCGATGTTGTTGCTGGTGTCGTGTCATTTTTTCTTCCTCTGCCCCTTCAGCCATTGAACTGCATACCATCGCATCATCGTCGTGGGGGCGACGCCAGTCGTCAGTGGGGTGACGTTGGTCACCATGGAACCGAAAAGGGCGGAAACCCTTTCGGTTTCCTTGAAAAATGCAAACAGAAACCCATAATCGGGTTTCTATTTCACTTTAACAGGGGATCGGATCGGGTCCGGCGTGGTGACCCGATGACAGACCCGATCCAAACTCATTTTGGGTGGATCGGGTCTGTTGTTTATTCTTGGATCTGACCCGGACCCATAATGGTTCTGGGTCTGGGTCTGATCCGGAAAGAATCAGGTCTTTCTCGGATCGGGTTAGACCCGGGTCCATTTAGGACCAGGTCCGATCCGGATCCATTATGAATTGGGTCCGATCTGGGATCGTTTCAGACCGGGTCTAACCCGGGTCCGTTTAGGATCGGGTCTAACCCGAGTCTGTTTTGGACCGGGTCCGACCCGAGTCCGTTTTGGATCGGGTCTGACCCGTGTTCGTTTTGGACCGGGTCTAACCCGGGTCCTGTTCAGACCGGGTCTGACCCATATCGAGCATGGGTCGGGTCAGACCCAAATCCCATTTGAACCGGGTCGGATGCATGTTGAGCAGGATCCGGATACTATTTGTACTGAACCGGATCAGGAACCTGATCTGGCCCTTTTCAGGACCGGTTCAGAGCTGTGTTTGACCGATTTCGTCAAGTTTTTCACCGATTCTGAGATGCTAAGACCTTGTTCTCATGGATTTATGAAGATACAGGGATTTTGGCATACAGTTATAAGGTTTTATGAACTTTTGTTCGTATTTAGTATCGGTTCATAAGGTTTAGAACCGGTTCAGACCCTTTAATGACCGGTTCGGGAAGATTTCAGGCTGATTCAAAGTGTTTTTAGATAGGTTTCTACTTGAGGACCCTGGGTTTTACCCATATAAGCATGATTTTGTTATTTTTCATGCCTTATAAAGTATTTATTTTAAAAAATGCATGACTTATGCATGTTAATTCATGTATTTTGCGTTGGTTAAGTTGTGAATCATGATTTTAAGCATGAATTGTTACTAAATTCATGACAATTAGTTTATGTACATTAGTTGAAGCATGAACTTATATTATGTCCTGAATATACATGCATTAAAATGTGTGCATGGGTATGCTATATAATATGAATACGATTTTCGGTAAAAGATCTTGATTGACCGATTCTTGTAATCACCAAAGTGATCTGAGTCGTGTTAATTAAGGATTCTTTGGACCGTATTAAGATTTGTAATTATGATTGTGTGTGAATTTATGAAACATTGATTTTACCCAAAGGTAGGTCGTTCTGTTCCAAATTTACACAGGGTGTGATAGTAGATGTGTATTCCAGCCCATGAAGCACGTTCGTACCCAAATGTACAGTGTTGAATTGTCTTTGGTTACATGATCTGCTAGTTTCACCAACTAAAGTCAATTCCTTGAGAATTGAAGAGACGGAGCAACTATGAGTATTATCATTTTCACTAAAGTGGAACGATAATGGCTCAACTATGCTTGTCTCAGAAAAAGTAAAAATAAAGGGTCTCACTTTTACCTTTTCAATACGAGTCTCGTCTGAGCAATAATAGTAATGTTTTTCTGTTTTCGTTCCTTGTTTTATCAGGTTTCTTCCTTAGCGATGGTTCTAGCAATATCTCCATTTTAGATGGATCAAATTTTTCTGATTGGAAATAAATTGTATTATTCACTTTAGGCTATATGGATTTAGATCTGGCCCTTAGAATTGACGAACCACCCGCTCTTAAAAAGCAGAGTACAGTCGATTAGAAGGTTGCATCTGAGAAGTGGGAGCGCTCGAACAGACTTAGCCTGTTGCTTTTGCAATCTCGGGTGGTTAAGAATATTCGAGGTGTCATTCTTCGCTCTAAGACAATGAAGGAATTTCTGGGAGCCATTGAGGCTCAGTTCGTCACTTCTAATAAGGCAAGGGCCAGTACGCTCATGTCCAAATTAGTGTCTATGAAATATGTTGGTGACAGTCACATCCGACAACACATTTTGGAAATGAGGAATATTGCGACTCAACTGAATAACATGAAGTTCACCATCTCTGACTTCTTCTTAGTCCATCTGATCTTAACCTCGTTACCTACTAAGTATGGACCTTTTAAAATCTCTTACAACACACATAATGATGAGTAGTCTTTTAATGACCTATTGACCAAGTGTGTTGAGGAAGATGAGAGATTGAAGGGTGAGAGGGTGCCAAGTGCACATATGGCCTCTCATAAGGATAAACAGAGGTCGAGGTCAAAGAAAAGCTCATTCAAAAGGAAGAATCAGAAGAGAGCCACTGGGGAGAGTTCAAACTCTCAGACAAAAGCTAAATCATAGTTAGGAGGCCCTTCTATAAAGTGTTTCTTCTACAAAAAGAAAGGGTATAAAAAGGTGGTTTTTTTGAAGTACAAGAAGTGACTCAAAATAAAGGTAATAAGTCATTCATTTCTCGTGAGTGCAATTTAATTCATGTTTCATTGCATAGTTGGTGGATTGATTCTGGTGCCATGGTGCACATTGTCAACTCTTTGCAGGTATTTCTAAACAAAAAGGAACCAACGGAGCATGAAAGAAGCATCTTCTTAGGAAATAAGATGTGTTCTCATGTCAAGAGCGTTGGGACCTGCAAAATTGTGTTAGAGTCAGGATTTATATTGGATTTGGTCGGTGCATTTTATGTTTCATCTTATAGTCGAAACCTAATTTCAATTTCAAAACTTGATAAGTTTGGTTTTGCTTTTAATTTTGAAAAATCTGAACTTATTATTATGAAAAATTCAATGAATATAGGTTCTGCATATATGTGTGATAATTTGTATCGATTAAGAACCAAATTCCAAAATCGGGAATCTCACTCCATTGAAAACACAATGATTGACAATAAACGTGACCTAAAGAATGATCAATCCTATTTACTTTGGCATCGGAGGTTAGGACATATCTCGAAAGAGAGAGTCCAAAGACTCGTGAAAGAGGGAATCCTCAGATTCCTTGATTTTACGAATATAGAGTCATGTGTTGACTGCATAAAGGCTAAGCAGTCTAACACATATAAGAAAGATGTCAAACGCAGCAATAGAAAGTTAGAAATAGTGCATACGGATGTGTGTGGCCCTTTTTCACCGTGTTATACGGGTGAAAAATAATTTGTCACCTTTATAGACGATTACTCACGGTATATGTATCTCTACTTCTTATCTGAAAAATAAGAGGTCTTTCAGGTTTTTAAGGACTTCAAGAAAGAAGTAGAAAAATAAACTGGTGAAGTTATTAAGGTTGTCAGGTCTGATAGAGGTGGCGAATATTATGATCATTTCACTAAGATGGGACAAAAGGAAGGTCCATTAGCGCGATTTCTAAAAGTGGAAGGCATTGTACCTCAGTATACCATGCCTGGTAGTGCTTACCAGAATGATATAGCTGAAAGGAGAAACTGTACGCTTAAAGAAATGGTTCGAGCGATGTTAAATCACTCAAACCTCTCTTTGACCTTGTGGGGTGAAGCTCTTAGGACAACAGTGCATATTATGAATAAGGTTCCTACGAAGGTTGTTCAAAAGACTCTTTACGAGTTATGGATATGTAGAAAACCTTCTTTATCATATATGCACATATGGGGATGTTCAGCAGAAGCTAAATTGTATAACCCACATATAAAAGCTTTTGATCCTAGGACAACTAGTGGTTTCTTCATTGGTTATCCAGAAAGATCGAAAGGCTTTAGGTTTTATTGTCCATCTCATACACCACAGATAGTGGAAACAGATAAAGCAAGATTTCTTAAAAATGGTTCTGTTGGCATAGATGCGTCTCAAAATATTGATTTTGAAGAAATGCAGGATTCATGTTTCATACCTGCTAAGAATAAAGACCCGATTTTCTCTATCATTGTTCCTTCGAGTAATATAAGAGAAAGTTCAGTCAATGAACATCAATCCCAAATAGATCCGGTTGTTGATGATGATATACAACAACAACAAGATACAAAGGCTCATTTTGAACCACCTGTATGACCTGTATGGAGGTCCACCAGAATTAAGAAATTTGTTATCCATCCGGACTATGTGGTGTATTTACAAGAGTCAAATGATTTCATAGACATTGATGAAGATCCATTCACATTTGCAGAAGCTATTGAAAGTGAAAGATCAACACATTGGATTAATGCCATGAAAGAAGAGCTTGACTCTATGGCAAAGAACCAAGTGTGGGATCTTGTACCTCGACCTGATGGAGTTAGACCTGTTGGTTGTAAATGTGTTTATAAAACCAAAACAGACTCTAAAGGTCATGTGGAGAGGTATAAGGCTAGGCTTGTTGCAAAAGGTTTCACACAGATAGAGGGCATTGATTATAATGAAATTTTTTCACCTGTCTCAACTAAGGAATCATTGAGGATAATCATGGCCCTCGTAGCTCATTTTGATTTAGAGCTGCATCAGATGGATATGAAAATTGCCTTCCTGAATGGGGATCTAGATGAGGAGGTATACATGCAACAACCTCCTAGTTTCAGTATAGATGACTCGAATAACTTAGTTTGCAAATTGAATAAGTCAATTTATGGACTTAAATAGGCCTCTCGCCAGTGGTATAAGAAGTTCAATCAGGTAATAATGAACTTTGGATTCACTGAAAACATTGTTGATCAGTGTATTTACATTAAGACTAGTGGGAGTAAGTTCATAATTTTGGTTTTATATGTTGATATTTTTCTTCCAACTAATGATTTGAGTCTATTACATGAAACAAAAGATTTTCTTTTCTCTCATTTCGATATGAAAGACATGGGTGAGCCCACTTATGTCCTTGGAATCGAGATCCGTCGTAACAGAACTAAGGGTATCCTTGGCCTCTCTCAGAAATCTTATATCCTTAAGGTTCTTAAAAGATATGGGATTGAGAATTGTTCTCCTTGTTTGACACCTATAGTGAAAGGGGATAAATTGAGCTTAAAGGACTATCCTCAGGATGATATTGCAAAGGCTCAGATGGATGTTGTCCCATATGCTTCAGCAGTTGCGAGTTTGCAGTACGCGCAGACCTGCACTCGACCTGATATAGCATTTGTTGTGGGAATGCTTGGTAGATATTAGTCAAATCCAAGCATTGCGCACTGAAAGGCAACAAAGAAGGTCATGCGCTATTTACAAGGAACGAAAGACTATATGTTGACCTACAAGAAAGTTGACCACCTAGAGGTCGTTGGATACTCTGATGCGGATTTAGGAGGGTGTATTGACAGTAGAAAATCCACTACTGGATACATTTTCCTTCTAGCGGGTGGTGTTGTCTCATGGAGAAGTGGAAAGCAATCAATCACTGATGCTCATACTATGGAGGCGGAATTTATTGCTCTATACGAGACTTCGTCACAGGTCATTTGGATAAGAAGCTTCATTATGGGTCTTAGTATAGTGGACTCTATTGAGAGACCATTAAAAATCTTTTGTGATAATGAAGCAGCTGTGTCCTTTTCAAATAACAACAAGAGCTTAACATCGTGTCGACACATGGAGTTAAAATATTTTGTCGTTAAAGAAATGACTGAGAATCATCTGGTATGTATTGATACAATTCAGACGAAGGAAATGACTGTGGATCCCCTTATTAAAGGGCTAGCACCGGGATTGTATTCCCAACATGTAAAGAGGATGGGTCTTTTTTATTCCTTCTCATGTATGACAATACATTATGTGATCACATTTGTGTTTATGTTTTGATTCTCTAAGGTTTTGTGTTATTGTTAATTTTGCATAAAGAATCTCTCATATGGGTTAGAGAAAATAGCAGAATAACAATATTAAAGGACCAATAGAATAGGTGAGAGACCAACCTATTCATAAAGGTAATTTTCTACATGCCTAAGCGTTGAAGGTGAATTGTAGCGTAGTACATGGAAATATGACACTTCATAAAGGGGTGTTCATATCCATGGCTCATACAATTTATCCTTGTGATAAAGGGTGGCATGTAAACCCACATGAAGAATTAAATCGAGATAACGGTATACACCTCGATTTAGTACACTTTTGGTGTCAATGGGTCAAGTGGGAGAATGTTGGACATTATGGGTTATGGATCCAACCCACAGTGTGACTCGGTTTGACACCCATTAGTGGGTCACGTTAGTGGCCACGTAATGGGGTTAGTGGGTGGGAGTTACGTGAATGTGGAGAAACCACATTCACGTAACTGCCTAATCTCCCATTATATAAGGGGTTAGGGGCTATGAGGATGATGAGACGTTCATAGCATTTATCCTGCCAAAACAGTTCAACATTCTGATATCGTGGAACAGGGTCCTGCTCACCATCGACCTAAGGCCTGGGCTCATTGTGGGCGTCGACCGACTGAGGAGAACGCTGAATTCCCTACACGCACTTGATGGCGAATTCTAGTACGCTTCCTGTCAGTGTTTGTTTTACAGGATTCACTAACATTTTCCACTTCCAAACGTGACCTAAACAAAATTACCAAGAAAAACTTGCCGAAATCTCTATTAAACACAATGTTGGTTAAGCATAAAGAAGATGATACAGTGATGTTAAAAAAACATCCTACTGCAAAAAAACTTGGTATTCCCGAACAAGTTGTATGCCACCCTCAATACACTAGCAATGAAGAAAAAAGTGATAGAACACGACATGAACTATACACTTTGTTTTAATGATGCACTTCTACAGTAAAACATGTTTAAAAATGTAAATCCATCTTTATGACTACAACTATCCATAAATGCATGAGAAAAGAAAAAGGAACTTAAACAATCCGCTTATCTCATCCTCTTACCATCACAGGCACTAGAGATCCATACACGCATATGGATGCCACTATGCTTACACCTCCTACAAGCACTTGTTAGTGATGGTTACCAAAAAACATGATATATGAAATGTATGGGGTTACTGTTGTAACGTACATATCGTTATTATTATCATTTTTTTATGATATGAGTGTGTATTATATTTGTATTATACTATACAAACTTGATAGTACATGGTATATCACCGGATACACCTTCAGTGTACTTAAAAAAAAATCTTGTTTTTTACTTTTTTGAGTTTTAAAGATTTCTTGAGGGCCAACTTTATCATCTGAGTAGAGGTCATTACTTTTTTGGGTTTTAAACAACCCCAATAAATCTCAAGAAGAGAGAGCTGCATAAAATGCTGATTTTTTTTCCTCTTTTGATGATTATACAAACGCTAGCTTTGTTTATCTTAGGGTATCCCTCCTTGAATATCACAGCGAGCCTTTCCTCTTGAAAAAATAAAGGAAGAACTTGAACCTGAGTACATCGTCGAGAGAAAGGTGCCAACAGAAAAGCAAAAATCCCCATCAACCAGATCGCCATAGATAAAAAAAAATCCATCCCTTCTGATCAACCCGAAAACCCCTGTACACCCTCCTAAAATCCCAACTTTCTTCAAATTCTTCTCGATTTCGACCCCAAATCCAACCCAAACTTGATAGCAAATAAAGTGATCTTTGACATTTGAAGGTGCAACAGAAAACAAACAGCAATTGGGATTCACGACAGCACATACAAGGATAGAAGACGGAGAGCAAGAGAAAGGGATTGAGGTAGGTTTGCTTCAAGAGTGCAAATTTTTAATGTTGTATATATGTATACATGATGGGCATATATTTATACACTCTTGGATTCCCTACTGCCCATACTTGGCAGTTAAGCCACAGAGAGATATGCAGCACGTGATCTCTGTTTAAAACAAATTTATAAAACAAAAGTTTAATTTTGAATTATCTTTTTAAAAAGGTCTGCAAAACTCATAACCGTGAGCGGGCGCACCCACGATTATGAGATACATGAAGGATATGGATCATGGCCATATACCAACATCTCCCACTTGGTCATGAGAGTGCTGGTTTGCTCTCACTTTCATGGGCTTCCCAACAAAGATTATGGATTTTTTATATCATGGTTTTCATCATAATCTATTCACAAATATCTTAGCCCCATATGGGCTACATGCTTGATAAACAGATTTTCTAAGATCCCTTTAGTCAAAGCATTAGTCACCATATCTAATGTTGGCAAATAGTCAACATGTATCTCCCCTTTCTTAATCATTTCATCTACATAATGATATTTCACCATTATGTGTTTACTTTTCGAGCTATCAACTTCACTTTTCATTAATGAGATTGCTTTCTGATTATCACAATATAAATGAATAGGTTCTTTCACGATTTCCAACTTTAGGTCTTTTAGAAACCTGTTAATCCAGACAGCAAAGGTGGTGGCTATATTACAAGCGATGTACTCAGCCTCTTGAGTGTGCTGAGCAATAATCCTTGTTTCTTGCATGACCAAGCAACAACACCTCCAAACAAAAAGATATAGCCATAGGTAGACTTGCTATCATCTTTGCATCCAGCAAAGTCAGCATCAGAATACCCGATCAATTCCAGTTCATTAGTCTAGAAACACAATTATAGTCATTTCGATCCTTTTGAATATCAGAATATTCTTTTAGTAGCTTGCCAATGAGGCCACTCAGGATTTCCTTGATATCGACTGACAAGACCTATTGCAAAACTTATATCGGGTCTTTGTAAACACCCCAAATTTTTACCCTCGTCCAGTGTTCATGCATTTCATGTGTTGTTGCATATCATTGCATGCATTCGGCATATCATTTCATCGCATTGCATACCATTGCATGTCATCACATCTCATTATCGAGATCCAGCACTCTTGTTTTTAAAACATTTAATCCAGATTCTATTTTAAAGCTTTTCTTTCAGAATCAATTTTTAAAAACCTGGGTTTTTATTCAATATTCTGTCATTTTCCAACCCCAGGACTTTATATTTCGAAATATTTTCTCAGAAAACAATCTGGATTCATTTTAAATTCAAATTTCAATTGATTTCAATTCTCATATGAGACCCATTTAAGTGGTGTCGCTTCTGAATTCCTATATTTATCAAATTTCTTAAAATTCTAGAGTTTCAGTCCGATCAGGACTCTGTCCTAGAGTCCTAATCGGGTCGGGAGTCTTTTTTGAAGTTTTGTTTTACTTTCATTTTCAATCTCTTCCGTTTGTTTTCAAAATTTAGGTCATTTTACAGAGTCCTGTTAATTCAAGACTCTAGTTCAGAGTTTCAGTCGAGTTAGGAGTCTAACCCTGACTGTATTTTTCGACTTGTTTTACCAATTTCTGATAAATTCTTTCAAAAACTCTTTTATTTGGCTTTTAAAATCCAAAATCTCAGAGTCCTAAGAGTTCAAGACTCTAACCCAGAGTTCCAATTCGCTTGAGACTCTATTTTTAAAAATCTTGAAATTCAATTATTGATTTTAACCCCTTTTCAAAGTTGTTTTCAGTGTTTGTTTCAAAGTTTTCAAAAATCGATGTGGGCCCACTCAGTTGGCACCATATCCAGAGGAGTTCTGACCTAGTTAGGACCCTATGCCATTTCAAAAAATTTAATTTCAAAGTTTACTTTTAAAAATCTTTTGAAAACTCTCTCAATTTCAAGTTTTAAAATCTTTTTTTTTTAAACTCAAGTAGGGCCCACTCGGGGTGGCGCCATATTCGAGTAAATCAGGGCTAGACTAGGTTTAGTCAGTGTTTTGGTTAGTGTTAGAGGTTTAGAAGAGTCAAAAGCTATTTTAAAAACTCATTTTGAAGTTTGGATTTTAAAACTAGTGTTTTTAAAGGTTTTTAAAGAACTTTAAAAACACAAATGTGGAAAATGCCAAGTGGCATCACATTTGAGGATTTTCTAGGATAGGATAGGGGTTAATTAGGAATTAATTAGAATAATTTAGACTAGGGGTAGATAGGTAACTCCACCCTAAAATCGCCCCCCTTAGAGAGTCCAAAATTTTTAAAATTACCAATTTTCAAAACCTAAAAAAAATCTATAAATTGAGACCCCTAGGGGGTCGATTTTTCCAACTCTCTCCCCTTTGATTCTTGGAGCTTCTTTTTCCTCTCCAGCCCTCCCTCCATTGCAGCAACCTCAAGGTAATATTTTCTTTAATTTTTAGCTTTTATTTAATGTTTTTAATAGTTTTAAGTCAATTTTAGCCATTAATACCATCTATTCCATGGATTAAAGAATGAATTTCAGCCCAAGAACCTCAAGAGAGGTTCAAGAAAGTGATCTAACTCTGTTTTATGGTGTTTACAGGGATTTTAATCCATTAGAATCAATTTTAGTATTGTTTTTTACATTATTAACCAATAAAACATGTGATTTACCCTTTTAATGGGTTAAATTCATGCTTTTAAAGGTAACATCAAATTCCAACCATTGATTCCCTAAGTTTTATTTATTTATGTGTTTGTTCATGTTTATTATACGTTTTCCAAGATAGAAATAATTTTTATTTTACTATTTTAGTATTTTTTTATTGTTTTTATTAGTTAATGCATGTTTTATTAGATTTTATTAGATTTCTGTGTGTTCTTAGTTTAGAACATAAAAGAGCATGTTGTTTCGGATTGAAATATTCACTGTTAATTTTGATTTTTTTTATATGTAATACATGCATGTGTAATTGAACTACTATAAAAAAATCAGAGGTTTTGGGATTAGGAAACTCTGTCAGAAAAATCAGACATCAAATCGGGTTTCTAAAACTTTAAAATCATTGTTAAAATCAAAAGGGTAACTTGCTGTTATGATATTTTTCTCATCCGATGTTCGATTCAAGATATGTAAAGTGCCATAGATTCATATTGATGAGATCTATTTACTGTGAAATTTTGGGAATTTTTTATCTCTGTTTAGTATTTTTCCTTTGTCAGAGAATCTGATTTTAAATTTAAAACTCGTTAGGGTTTACTAAAACCCTAATCAGACTTATGTTATTCATAGATCCCAAACCACAGATCCGATTCATGATCTGTAAAAAGTGAGTATTATTATTTTTCTGTCTAATGTTCACTGGTAAAATTTTTAAAAAAAAATTATTAAGTTTGCTATTTATTTTTGTATTTTCAATATGAAGTAGATGTTTTAACCCCTGTTAGATTTGTTAGATTTTAGTTCAGATTGCCGGAAGGGTTTCTCCCTAACCGGAGATGCTTTTTCCGATCTGTAAATTGGGAAATCTCTGTTTTCTTAGTTTATTTTTGTAAAATTCAGAAGTTTTCATGGAGAATTGACCCCTGATTTGGGTCTAACTCTGCAACTTGTTTGTGACCTAAGTTAAAAATAACTTATTTTAGGGTTTTAATGCAATTTTTGGATTAAAATAATGTCAAAAAATTATTTTTATGATTTCAGTCTAATTTCAGGGACATAACAAGTGCAGGTACCAATTTTATGAGTTTTGGAATCCGTTTGATGTTTGAATAGATCAAATTGCAAAACAGGGTACTTGAAATATTCAAAAACACTGCCAAAATCATGATATTTGGGATATTTCTTGATTTTCGTGTGTAATTTCATGTTTTTAGGGTTTGTTCATGTTTAGAATCATGTTAGGGTGTTTCATGTTGGATTTTGTGTTTATTTCAATCATAAATCCCAAGTTTTTACCAAAATCTATTTCAGAAAACCCTGATTTTAAGGCCATAGTCTTGCTATCGGGGACAATTTGGTCATTTGATCTTAATTTCGAAATTCTAAACCCTAATTTTCATATTTTTAATCATGTCATATCTTACTTAGTTCAATTTGTCATTATTTGCATTTCAAAAGTTACATTTTATAAAATATCTTTCTGAAAACCCTGATTTCAAGGCCATAGTCTTGCTATCAGGGGTATTTTGGTCATTTTAACCCCAATTTCGAAATTTTATATCTTATCTTTCTTATTTATTCAATTTTATTTCATATTTCATCATTTTAATTTAAGAGAATCATGGAAAAAGGCTTATATCTAGTAAAATCCAGCAATTTCCAGATATTGCTGGATAAATCTAGAAAAGCCAACATATCTTCACTAACAAGTTTTCTAGTTTTGCAGAAACATTGAAGACTTTATTTTCCTTTATTTCTTGTATTTAAATTTGATTAGTGATGTAAATTGTAATTAATTTTGGAATAAGAATTTCAATTCCTGCATAGAATAGGATGCATTGCATATAGTTTTGAACTTTGATATATAACTGTTATGCTTGTCATTCATGCACATTTTTACCAATTCACTATGGTCTACACGAATGGCACGTGCACTAGCTCTTATGGAGTTGACAAACTTGGTGGAATTTGTATTTATGGCCATAGTCAGAATACGAATGAGACCCAGATTTGTAATCTTCGTATTAGCCACATTCAGCCTACACTCTTAGGCTAACTTCAAAATGCACTGCATTTCTCAAAAATACAAAAAGGATTTCCTCAATTCCTCAAAACCAAGTATTTCAAATCCATATTCATTCAATTCATGCATTTACAAATTTCAATTTCAATTCAGAGAAATCAGTTTTCTCAAATTTTTTTAAGTCTTATTCAAAAAAATTGATTTTCTGGAAATATTGATTTGCCAATGATATTTCAAGTATTTTCCAAGTCCCAAGTTTGATTTTCTAAGTTATATTTTCAATTTCAAAGTTTGAATTCAAAGAAATCAAGTTTTCCAAAGTTATTCCACATTTCTCAGAATCGATTTTCACAAAACTTCAAGATTTCTTCAGAAATCGATTTTCACTTTTCCTCATAAATATTGTCTCACTAAGCTCATGATTTTCAAAGTGTTATCTTTTCCAAGAATCTCCAAATATTTTCCAATCTTTGAAGCAAACATCATGTTTTCAAATATGCATTTTCAGAAATTCATAGCACATGCCTGATTCTTTGTGCATTTAGGAAATAGAATATGATTTAGACAAGTTGAGCAAAGTTAAGCACACAATTGATCCTTGGTTCAATTACCCCTGGTAAAGGCGCCAGGAACGGTTGAATCTCGTACCGACAGGCGAGTCTCATTCTTCGGAATTATCCCGCATTTTAAAACGGAGGCGAGTTATTTTCAAAATCTTTTTCAAATGTCAGTTTGACTCGCAAAAAGTAAAAATTTTGTGATGATAACAGTCTTGTACACAACATCACATATATCAAGCTGCCAACAGCTTGAGCATAAGGTATGTTTAGCTTTTGTTGTCCCTCACCTGGACAATCACTCTTACTTAGATTAACTCCTTTAGCTACAGGAGTTTCAATCGGTTTGGAGTCATGCATTCAAAATTTCTTCAAAATATAATCAATATATTTTTCTTTGCTAAGACTAAGGATCTTAGACTTTTTGTCACGGGTGATTTTAATTCCTAAAATGTAGGATGCTTCACCCGTATCTTTCATTTCAAAATTGGTGTTCAACCAATGCTTAGTCTTAGTTATCATGTCATTGTCATTTCTTGTCAATAATGTCATCAACATATAGAGACAGAATGCAAAAATTACTCCCACTTTTCCAAACATATACACAGTAGTGTAATTGATTGGCTACATATCCAATCTTTGTGATAGCTTTGTGAAAAACCAAATACCATTGTCTTGGTGATTATTTTAGCCCGTACAAGAATTTTTTCAACTTGTACACTTTATCTTTATCAATAATATATCCATTTGGTTGTTTCATATATATTATTTTTTTTAAGTCACAATTCGATAAGGCAATTTTTACATCTATCTGCCATACATCTAGATCATAGAAAGTCGCTATGAAAAGAATTGTCCCGATGGAGGCAAACTTAACTACTGGTGAATAGGTTTCTGTATAATCAATAACTTCTTTCTGTGAGAAACCTTTTCTACTAGTCTTGCTTTGAATTTATCAATTGTTTCATCAGCTTTATACTTTCTTTAGAACCCATTTACAACCAATTGGTTTTCTTCCTTCAGGAAGGTCTGTTAATTCCCAAACTTGATTCTTTTCAATGGATTCAATTTCTTTATCCATGGCTTCCTTCTAATTTAATGATTCATGTGAATTTATGACATCATTGTATGCCAGATTATCAGTCATTTCATCTAGGTCTACAGAATAACAAAGCTCTTTAGTTAGATAAACATAGTAATCATCCAAATACGATGGGAGAGCTCTAGACCTTTTATGACCACCCCGATTTTGAGAAGTAGAGGCACCTGAATAAGTTGGTTTATTGTCTAACTATTCCACAGTTGGTTCATTGCCTAACTGTTCATTTAGATCATCAAGATAATCCAGTAAATCAAATTGATCTTTCACTAGATCAATGGATTTATTATTGAGTTCTTCTAGGAAATCTGCATCTCTACTCTCAATCAGTTCCATATGTTGATGGTATAATCTGTATCCATTGGATCCTTTTGGGTATCCAATAAATATGCATCTTACAGATCTATTATCCAATTTATCCATCTTTGGATCTAAGATCTTCACATGTGCCACAGATCCTCATCTCCTGAGATGGCTCAAATCTGGTTTCATACCAGTTCATCTTTTATAAGGGGTAGTTGGAACTGCTTTGCAGGGCACTCTATTCAACGTATACATAGTTGTGTTTACAGCTTCACCCCAAAATACCTTGGGTAATTGTGCTCCTGCCAACATGGATCTCACCATATTTAAGAGGGTTTGATTACACCTCTCAGCAACACCATTTTGTTGTGGTGTTCTAGGCATTGTTTTTTGCCTATTTATCTCAAGATCCTTATAATATTCACAAAATTTATTTAAGGTGTATTCACCTCCTCTATCAAACCATATTAATTTAATATATCTTCTGAGTTGTTTTTTTACTTCACTTTTATATTCCTTGAATTTCTCAAAAACCTTAGACTTTTGTTTGATTAGATACAAATATCCATATCTTGAAAAATCATCAATAAACGTTATAAAATATAACATGCCACTATGGGTTTGGACTCTGAATGGTCCACAAATATCTGTATGGATAATTTCTAATAAATTAGCAGCACGTATCACATTAGATGGAAAAAGTTTTCTTGCCATCTTACCATAAATACAGGACTCACATATTTCAAAGTGAATTTCATTAAAGGCAAGTATTATTCCTTGTTGTGCTAATTTCTTCATTTTCTTTATACTTATATGTCCTAGCCTTTTATGCCTGACCTTAATATCAACATTAAATACACAGTCAATATAAGCAAAAATAGATCCTTTATTGTCACATAACTTGAACATACTATGTTCTTTTACAAATTTTCTTTCAAAAAAGACCATACCATGCTTTCCTACTATGACCTTGTCAGGGACAAACTTGACTTTAAAACTTTTACTAGTCAAAGATGATACAGACACTAGGTTCCTCCTTATGAAGGGTACATACAAAATCTTATTTAATAAAACACTAGTGCCTCCCACATTGAGTCTATAAGACGCGATACCCATTACATCACAGTAGGAATGATTTCCCATATACACTTTATGTTCACCAGGATCAAGCTCTTTCATATCCACTGCCTCATCTGTGGTCATGGATATATGTCGGGTAGCTCCAGAATCTACCCACCATCTAGACAGCTCTTCATTTGCAAATAAGCATTCAGACACTACACATATGACTTTTTTGTTGTCATTTCTCCTCATGTTGTTATTGTTGTTGTTGTTGTTTCTCTCATTGTTCCCATAGTTTCCATTGTTGGAGAACTTTGTCTTGCAGTTTTTCTGGATATGCTCCAACTTTTTGTATTTGTAACACTTCACTTGAGACCCGTTGTTCCCTTGAGGCCTTCGAAAACTTGCATTTTTGCCTCTGTTGAACTTGCTATTTTTATTATCCTTTCTTTTAAACTGGTTGGCTTTAAAGGGTACTCGGCTATTGGAGGGCTTGTCCTGGGCTACCATCAGCTCAGATTTTTTATCTTTAGCCATATGTTATTGTTCAATGGCCAACTGAAGGGGTAGTTCAGTCAGGTTAAGGCTTTTGGAGTTCAACCTAAGAGCAGTGGTTATCATCTTTCAAGAAGCCGACAAACTATTCAAAATTGTAGATACTTGCATCATATCTGGTATAACATTACCTGCTATGGCTAGGTCTTTAGCAATTACCAACATCCGGTTGACATGATTAACTACATTATAGGACTCCTTCATTCTATATGAGTTGTATTATTCAAGGAGCAACTGGATATGGAATTCAGATGTTGTATCATACTTTGTAGCTATGACATCCATCATTTCCTTTGCAGTCTTGTAATCCTCAAAGACTCTAATCAAATCATCATCAATATAAGTTAACATGATGGTCCTAGCCATAAGGTCATCCTTTTTAAATTTGTCATATTTGTCTTTCTCCTCTTTAGTGGCAGTCTCTCTAGGTTGAATCAAAGTTTTTTGGAGAACATACTTCAGGCCTTCTAGAGTCAAGGCCAAGGGAATCCTATGCTTTCAAATGGGAAAGTTGGTCCCATTTAGCTTATCGGTCTTGGCAAGCTTTGACGCACACACCCTACTTGTCATTTTTTGAATATTAAATTTTTTTATTATTATAGCAAGTTTAACAGAACAAAAAAATTTATATTAGTTTTACTTGAAGAAACCAAAAGGTTTATACTTAATGAAGCAAAATAATTCTTGAAGAGTAGTAAAAAAAATTATTAATAAGCTTCAATTTGGAAGAATGGTCCACGACTAAAAAGATAAAATGAAACATTTTCTGCTAAATTCTGAAATTCACAGGTACTTCAATGGAATTTCTCTATAAATTTCATATTATTCAAGAAATTTCTGATGCAAACCTCTTTCTGCAAAAACAGAAAGAATAAGAGGTAGCGGCATAAAAAACACAATTGAACCCCTTTTTTTTTAAAAAAACAAACAATTTCTGGGGCAAATTCCATCCTCATTTCATGTCCTCCATCCCCAGTCCAAACGGAGCGAAGCAGGGCGGGGTACCGTTTCACCCCCCCCCCGTTCCACTGCCATCCCTAATTTTAGCGCCTGGTTTTTTCTATCAGGCCACCTCATTTTTTCAGGCAACAAACTTGGAAAAGTGGTTCTAACCAAGGTGCCCAATTTATCAGATAACAAAAGAAAAAAAACCCGTAAAAAATAAAACAATTGCTCAGATTTTTGTCATATTTTTCTACTTTGTGGCTAATCTCTGTATTGCGCTCAAAAGCTAGTGCCATCTACCCCTTTATCCGTAAAAGATAAAATGCATATATTGCATTCTTCAGAGTACAAGCTTTACGTTATCATTCATTTCAATATGAGAGAGAGAGAGAGAGATTCTTTGAAGGTCATGAGAAGACTTGTTATGACACTGATCCATCCTTTTCCCTAGAGTTTGTCATGATCTGATGATGCAAAATCTAATCTGTTAATACACTCTTCAACTCTCTTTTGATGAGCATAAGTACACATCAATTCTTCAAAAAAAAAACTTGACCTGATGCACAGCCTCTCCGCTTTTTTTTTCTTTTTTTGCAGAACTATATATTATTATTTTACCAACTAAAAAATTTCAGAAAGGTACATATTATTCAAAGGAAGTTTACTTTAGTTATAATATTGCTTAGTTGCATGTTTAATTCCTTTTCTCTTAACCTTTAATATATAATCTTCTCTTTGGCTTAGGAAAAAAAAAAAGAACATGAAAGAGAGATGAATTCAGAATTTGAAAAACTATGGTGGGAACCAAAAGGGTTGTCACACATTTATGCAGTGGAGATTATCAGAAAAATCAAGAGCTCCAAGATTGTCAGCAGTGTACACAAGTTTGGTGTACTTGGGGTTCCCATTTTGAATCAACAATTGCAGGCTATGCCCCACCACTACCACCACTACCATCCCCCTCTCTTTTCTCTCTCTTACAAACAGATTCTTCCCTCATTTAGTTCCTGCACCTTCTCTCCATTCCCATGTGCACCTTGCTGGTGGTAGGTCTTCGGCCCCACACACATGAATTCACCTTTTCTTTTACGTCTTAAATAACTTTTTGGTACCAAAACAAGAGGCAGTCAAATTTTGAAATCCAAAGTCCTCAAAACACAAGCTTAGTTTGGGTATAGGAATTTGTTAGAGATAATTAGAAGTCAGTTATGCCTTCTTTTTATATATATATAAAAGAAGAAAAATTATCCTATCAATCAGAGACCTAATTGCCCTGGCTAAGCCTGCCGTACTTACAGTCATTGCCCCCAACAGCTTGAACCCTTTGGCTGAAGAAGAACTATTAATCCCTTGCCGTCATTAATGCAAGGGGCTGATGCTCATGAGAATGGAATCCTAACTACTCTTCTGGTAGACGAGGCTCCTTCCACTGCACCAAACCCCTTGGGGGTATATATATTCCTTCTTTACAGCTGAGTAAATGAAGCTCACAAAGCAAAAGCCCCAATTAAGTCACGTGACCAACATTATAACCGCTCCCCACCAATTCTTTTTAGTGAGCAGAAAACATTCACTTACAAGTCGACACATTGAAGAAAATAACATAAATGCTCTCTCTCTGCACCTGACTTTGGATTCCATTTACAAAATGCTGTTCAATATAATCACACTTGTTAAACTTTGAAACAATAGCAGTAAAAGAAAATGGTTGGTATCTTTGGTCAATTGCATAGCTGCAAAAGTTCGGAGTAGATGACTTCGAATCAGCTGTTGATTTTGAAACTAAACTAAATAGTTGATCATAATCAATACAGCCCCACATTTTAATCTTTTTCTTTTTTTTTGAGAAAAAAAAATTGCACATTTTAATCTTTATTAATAAATGCTATGAAAGAGTAATTATAGGAGGGTGTGGGGGCAAGCCCCAAGGGGTTTGGCCTAGTGAGATGGGGGCGCGTGTGGTTTAGGTTCAAATCTCATGGGCATGACCCTTGTGCAAGACGAAGCATGGCGACTAGGGGGTGAGGGGTAAGCTCTTGGAGTTTGAGCTGCAGGACAGTGACTGTAGGTATCCGACGCCCCTAAGTCTATGATCTTAAAGCGGTTTCTCCGATAAAAAAAAAGGAGAGTATGAGGTATTTTGGGCATTTTAGTCAAATTTTTGTAGAGCGGTTACCATGAACTAACAACACCGGATTCTTTCTCTCAGAGAGTCTGAAACAACCATCATTACCATCTTTTTCCTCAATCACTCTGAATCTGTTCTCACTGGTTCAGGCATTGGTGCATGCTTTCACCCAAGTGAATGTTGTTCTCTCCTACCAAAGAAATGAGGGTTGCCTTTTCCTTCTGGTTGCTCTTCCTCTCCCTCCCCTTGTCACTCAATCATGCTAGGCTCTCCCCTCTCTCATCACCCATCTCCCCTCCCCCTCTCCCCCCTCACGATCCTACCCAACCAGAAAACCCCGTTTCTCTATCCCCTTCAACAATGTCTGCTGGTGCTCCTTCAGGTAACTCAAAAGAAGACCAACTTCTTTACTTTTGAAGGCTGTCATCGTTATTTGAACTGCTTGTTGATTTTCATGCTGAAACAGGCTTCCACGTTGAAGGTGGGAATGAAGAGAACCACACATTTGGGAAAGAACTGATGTTGGTGATCATAGTTTTTTCTTCTGTTCTTGGTCTGATCATAACTTCATCAGTCTGTATTTGGATTTGCCGTCGATGTGCTGCCGGCAGATCGGGTTTGAAAAGTGTACAAAATTCTGGTAGTTATTCCACTTCGAACAGAAGCAATTCTTACCAAGGCATGAGTTTTAGGCTTTTAGGATCTTTTGTTCTCACCCTTTGTTATGTTTATCTAGATATCTCAAAAGGGACTAGTTTGGTTCCTATTCTGAGCAAATTTAACTCCTTGAGGATGAATAGCAAGAAGAGGTCTGTTCCTGTGATGGAGTATACTGTCCTTGAATCAGCAACTAACAGTTTCAATAGCAGCAATATACTGGGTGAAGGAGGATTTGCGTCCGTCTACAAAGCCCGATTGGATGACAATTTCCTCGCTGCAGTGAAGAAGTTAGATAATGGCGGACCAGATTGTCAACGAGAATTCGAGGTATTTTGTTAGTTCCAATAAGTACCCTGTTTCTTCTTCAGCTGCAAATGACCAGAACTCTGAATTTCATAATCATGTGATTGTGCAGAATGAGGTTGATTTGATGAATATAATTAGGCATCCAAATGTGGTTTCTTTATTGGGTTATTGCATTCATGGAGAAACCAGACTTCTTGTCTATGAATTGATGCAAAACGGGACGTTGGAATCGCTATTGCATGGTGCTTCTTATCTTCCTTTGTAATGGAAATTGGAAGAATATGTTCTTCTGGTGTGTTTGAATTGCGCAAGATGGATTGACAAGCCCTTGAATTGCTTCATTTATTCTTTCAGGACCATCACATGGATCCTCACTAACTTGGCACATTCGCATGAAGATCGCCCTCGACACAGCAAGGTTAGTGTTTCCATCTTCTTTCATCCTTTACTTTCCATTTTGTATGATCACCTTCATGGTGTTGATAAACATTTGATGATGAAACAGAGGCCTCGAGTATCTGCATGAACACTGCAACCCCCCTGTGATCCACCGTGACCTGAAGCCTTCTAACATTCTTTTGGATTCCAACTGCAATGCCAAGGTTCGTTTGCATTATTATTCTGGTAATTAAATCTCTCTGCTGATAGTTTAGGTGTTCCTTTCATCTCCACTCCCTGATGTCTTATGGATCTGTGGCTGTATGCAGCTCTCAGACTTTGGTCTTGCAGTCACTGTTGGAAGCCAGAATCAAACCAACATTAAGATTCTAGGGACACTGGGTTACCTTGCACCAGAGTATGTTTTGGATGGTATGACTTCAGTTCCTTGAAATTCAACTATGCCATTTAATATGTAGGATCTAATGATCAAGGTTTTCCTTGTTTTGCCCCTCTATCTTTTTCCTTCAATGAACTGAAAATTCAAACTATTTAGCAAAAATTTAAGTTGAAAGCAACACTGTCACGGTTACTTCTCCAAAACTGATACCCCTCTTGCATTTCCGTGGAACAAAGTAAACAACTAAACGACTATAGAGTATAGACTTTCAAAACTTATTTCAAGAATAAGAACATGATTTGTATCAGTAATTCTCCTCAATCTGTAATTGTGGTAAGGAAAATGACGTGTTCATCTACCTTCTCCAGGCAAATTGACAGAGAAAAGTGATGTGTTTGCTTTTGGAGTTGTTCTGTTGGAGCTTCTCATGGGAAAGAAACCGGTCGAGAAGATGGCATCCCCTCCATGCCAATCCATTATCACATGGGTAGGTTTTATGTTTGTTTGGTGTGTGTTTCTGGAGAAGGCTGAATTACTGTATAAGTTGAGGATCACTGTAACTGTTCTGTGATCTTAATGCAGGCGATGCCTCAGCTCACTGACAGAATGAAGCTTCCAAATATCATCGATCCTGTCATTAGAAACACCATGGATCTGAAACACTTGTACCAGGTTTGTGTGATCAACAAATGTCTTCTGAGTTCAGAAAACTGCATGTCTGTTCTTGTTTAGAAAACTAGCGCAATGTGGTAATGTAGGTTGCAGCTGTTGCTGTTCTCTGCGTACAACCAGAGCCCAGTTATCGGCCTCTGATAACTGATGTCTTACACTCCCTAATCCCTCTTGTGCCGATCAAGCTTGGAGGAACACTCAAAGTTTCTGAACACTCAGTCTGCGATTCAGGTGTGAAGCATTGAGAGAGTGCCAACTTTGGAGATGCAAGGCATAGAGATTCTTAATCCCTTATGTGTTTCCCATTGCAAACCTACTGCTACATCTCACTGTGATTCTAAGAAAGTGGTGTGCAGTTTCACATCATTATCAATGAGTTTCTTCCTCCACTGGTCTTGACCATGCATTTATTTTCATATTTTACGGGGTAGTAAAAAAGGTTAACATGGAGGCTGATCCACTCACTGGAAATGCTGCTGCTTGTGTCACAGCTATAAACTGAAGCAAATTAGTTGTTTTTCTTCTTCTTTTTCTTACAGTTGGGAAATGGATCAGAAGGTTCTGTCAACTACCTTTTATGCAACTTTTCAAACTACCAAGTTATATCAGTGAAGACTATCAAGAGAAGGTTAATTTGTATGTCTAGAGTAACACGCTTTTTATGGCATGGTGCTCTCTCTCTCTCTCTCTCTCTCTCTCTCTCTCTCTCTCTCTCTCTCTCATTTAGCATCGATACATACTATTCGGAGGCCCCCAATTGAAGCCTGCTCCTTGTTGGCTGCCTTAACTAGTGGCATTGAACCGGTTGTACCCTGTTATAACTATTTAGGGCGACAGGACTTCTGCATGATTAAGTCCAGAAAACAATACTCATGGTAACAAGTTGAAATGCTGTTCATTATGCGGCTCCAACCCAATAGCAAGATTTTGCATGGTAAACTGAAGAAACATTTAAATTCATGGACTTGGTCATGTTTCATATGCCGTCTAAATTTAACCAAGTTTAACAAACTTTGCTCTGATTTAGAGGTACTAGAGCAAGTCATGTATTTTTACTGCAGTTCAGTCGTCATTTGTCAACTTTGATCAACCTCTTTGGATGGGAGGCTGGGACCAAGTTGGTATTTTCCTTCTTGGGAAGGAGAGGAGGCTGGGCTGTATTGTTTAGCACTATTTGAAGAAAATAATATATATTTTTTCATGAGAACAATGGTTGTTTAAGCTCCATGCGTGAGAGTATAGATGTCACTGCCAAGCTTGACCTTTTAACCATATTCACAAATCTGGCCTTTTAACCATGGTCACAAATCGGGATTTTATCGACAAAGGAAAATCATCTCACGATAAATTTTAAATTTTTGTTTTGCCATTATGCTTCTTCTAACATAGTTAACAAGCATTAAATCACCCAAGAACATCTAAGATATTCAATAAAAAGGTGTGCTATCATGGAACTGTTACCAGAGGATACATGCAATCTTTCTATTTGTCTTTACTTCATACATTTCTCATTAATTGTTACCAAAGTATCTTAATTAACTGAATGATTGCCCATATGACCATATCTAAAATCATAATCACACACATGCCTATGTTCTGTATATTTAATTATTTTTCAAGGATATACGTTATGACATGATGGAGAAGCCAACCACCAAGGAGTGCAATCCGAGTTCAAGAAAGACGTTATTGCACCTCGTTCACACAAGTTGCATCAAAAGTTTCTACATTTTTACAGGAAATGTCAGGTTCTAATCAACCGCCCGATTCATAAAGATCACAAGTAAAATCCTCCTGAAGTTTACCTTACAGACCTATATTTTTCTTAGCAGCATCTCAATCATTAAACTGTACAGACAAGCATTCAAGGAAACAGTACATAGAGTCCAATGCCCACTAGAAATTTCATGGCAATCTCATTAAAAAAAATGAATTTACATACAATGTAATCTACCTTGGGTGACAAATTTTGTTAGTCATTTTTTAACTAGGCCCAGAAAAAAGCCCATCACCGACCGCATATTGGCATGCCTCTTGCTCGTAAAACTTTTGACATCTTCCTGTTCACCTAGCGAGTACACCCAGCTTTTACCTTGCGGCAAGGGATGTCCCTTCTGGTTTTTGAGCCATGGTTGTCCCGTGTCAAGTGACAAACCATGGCCGCCCCTATCCATGAAGCCCGAGCCCTTGGAGGCACTTATTAGTCATGGTTTTTTTTTTTTTTGAGGAAGAAGTAAGCTCGGTTTTATTAAGACAAGAAAAAGTAGAAAGCTTAATGAGTCGCAGCCAACTCAAATCCATGGATGGCTGTGAAAAACATCAGACAGAATATGATGAGCAAGCAATGAAGAGGTAGGCCTAGATCTGCCCTTGAAGGTCCTCGCATTAAGCTCCTGCCTAACCACCCACCAAGAGGTGAACAACCAACATCTCCAAGCAAAACACCATCTGCTGCCCCATAGGCGGCAAACTTTGGCTGAGAATTAGATCCCTAGCGAAAGATTCACGGCGTACAAAAATGTGAAGCGGATGCTTGCAGGACCATAGCAAGTGTGGGGTCGATTTTACCTCCTCGCCACATAGGCAGCAAACACAGGTAGCCTGAAACCTCTCCAATGTTAGGTTCTTGTGGATCAAAATGCCATCATTGATTACTAGTCACGCAAAGAGATTTGATCTAGGAGATGGCCTATGGGGCCATACACTTTTCACCGGGAAGGGGTCAGCCTCAACATCGCCAAACGTGAGGCAAAGGAAGCCACTTAGAACTCTCTTGATGCGGAGTAAGACTATGCAGACATCTGAATCGCTGGATGATGAGGTGAGTCCTGTTGCAAACCTGGGCCAAGCATGGCACCAATGCCGTCATACCCCAGATGATGCCCGCCACCTCGCATTCAGGGACCAATCAAACAATGGAGGTAATGTCACTAAAAAATTCAACCTTTTTAAACTTTATCAAACTCAAAATTTTGAGAAAAATTTAAAACTTATTATTAGTTAGAAAGTTTTGTATGATTTTTGAAAGTAATATGTCACCGAGTTCATTTATGGTCATATTCTAACTGTTTCAAATACTTGACGGCCCACCTGAGCGCAAGCGCGAGTGTATATTAGCCTCTCAGTATCAGATTCAGTATGAAATCATCCATAAAAACAACTCGATTGAGGTTATTACTATAAGGATTCTCACACGTAAGAAAATATGAAAGACAAAATTTATTTAAGGTTTAAGACAATTGAGGAGTTACTTAAATATTTACCTTTGAAAATCATATGCACAACCATTGCATATAAAAAGACAAGATTTATAAATATTCTCATTCCAAAATATTACAAGTCTTTAAACATAAAGATCCAGAAATAATAAGGTTAAATTGTTACATGTTTATAACCATCAAAATTGTTTGGATCCTCCAGGGATCATAGTAGATAAGAGTGGAGCCTTCAGCCGCGCAACAACCCACACTTCACTTCAATCCCCCGCAAGGTTATCTGTAGTGTTGTAGGGTATCAACCACTTGCCCGTAGGAAACCCAAAATTAATATTGAAGAATACATATCAAGTTTGTAATTATACAATTAAAGTGTAATTCCTATCATTTTAAAAAAAAATGAAGGTCAAAGAATCCACATTCAAACATTTGTTTAACATTCAATTACATTTATAATCATTTATTCCATAGCATTCATAATTACGTAAGTTGTATCAATAACCTTCAAAATCACATTCATGACATTCAACAGTTCATTCATTTATATCCATATAAGTATTCACATAAATAAATGATAATATGCAATTCATATAGATTTGCATAAATATAATATACCAAATCTCATTTGATTGTGTCTAGCATGAAAAAAACACACATACTTCGCAAATAACTCAGGACATTAGAGTCCCTCACAAATATAGCACATGCTTCTAAAAGAATGCATATGACTAATAGGTTGAAATCCCATTCAACCATCTCAGCGTACTTGATATGTGCATGCTTTCAAGTGCAATAAAACATAATAGTCTATGAAAATATACACTTTCACATTATTTTTTTCCAAAAGAGCATACTCATGTCTAACTCATGACTATGATATGCATTCATTCAGTTATCAAATTCTCATATCCATTCTCAGGACATTAACGCACCCTTGCATTAAGATATATAAAGAGCATGCCTTACTTGGACCTTTCCTGTGTCTCACATGCACAAGTACCTCATATGCAACAAACAAGTTCATGACTTGTATCAACATGTCAATCACATAATCATAAACATGTCATTTTTCTTCACATATGAAATTCATATACAATGGCATATAAATCGTAGTAGCCTCTACATGTTCATATCTATATGTTTATGCATATGATAGCAGTGATTCTAAAAAATCTAATTCATTATTTTTCTTATTTATTCAGGTTCATCTAGTACAAAAGACGGTATTGACATTCAGAAACAATCATAGGAGTATTTATTATTCTATGTATTTTATTTACCCTTCTATGGCTTAACTAGTTATTTCTCGAGTGATTCAACCCTGCAATGCAATGGTTGGAAGAACAGACTCATGGTCTCAAATCTTGACCTACGCCAAACAAAAATTATTGACGAAAATGGGGCATGCATCCCTAACTCTAATGAGTTGTGGTACTACCACCTAGGACTCATTGGTTAACCTATTCCTTAACCATTGTTGGACGAGGACAAGAGGCGCCTTCAACCCTCAAAAATTTAATGTCAAATGAGGCTTGTACTGCTCTTTTCTCTTTCGGGAAGACAATGAAATCCAAATAGACTCAACCATCTCAGAGAGTCCGGCTTCACCGACACCTCAAATATACCCATGGTCCAAGGTTATCTTTAGTATTAAGTCATAGGTCACAGTCAAGTATCATTATCTCACAAGATAACTCTCTCATGCATGATATCAATAGTTAATGCCCTCACGCATAACTAAACAATGTATGTCATATGCATGACTTAATCTTACACGCTATTATGCAAGTTATATGTCAACTTGTAACTATGTCATCATGCATACTATATGACATACTTATATTTACTTTCATACATGATCATATCATGTCATGATTCATCTACACATGCGCTCATGCATGATCTATTTATAACATGTTTTCATATATGATTCAATTACAATATGTCTTATACATGATTCTACTGTATCTATTTTTATGCATGAAACATGTCATAGAATATTCAATTTCTCATGCATAATATATGTCATATCATAATTCATACACAAACATGATGCATGTTAGAATGTATTTATGTTC
This sequence comes from Nuphar pumila, assembly GCF_984573655.1. Lineage (NCBI taxonomy): Eukaryota > Viridiplantae > Streptophyta > Magnoliopsida > Nymphaeales > Nymphaeaceae > Nuphar > Nuphar pumila. The sequence continues at coordinate 94,236,638 of NC_143254.1, forward strand.
ACACACATGATTCATTCATTTGAAAGCATATACTCATGATACATACTTTACATACATAACATGGTTTACAAAATTATTATTTTATATAAGCATTCATAATAGTCATGTCAATTGCATTAATCATGCAACATTCATTTCACACAATGTATGCTCAAACATATACCTGCAGCAAACACACTCCATATTCTGCTATCTAAAACCATAACGAGCATAATCTCTTCAACTATAATAAGAACATTATTTTTATTCTCATACATTAAAATCATGCTCAACATGATCTATGAACAACAGTTACAATAGTTTTAGATATTCACAACTAATTTGTGTGTGTGCACATAACGATGTAGTATACAAGAACTTTTATTCTCATACATTTAAATCATGCTCAGCATGATCTCCGAACTACAGTCACAATAGTCCTAGATATCCATAAACTAAGTGATGTGTGTGAGTATGAAAGTGTTGCATACAATAACATAAATTTATTGTATGATGCAATTGCATCACATACTTACCAAGGGTATTTACCCGATTTGCATTTTTTTATGTATTGTATTCAATGTGCATGGCCTTTCTAGCCACAAGTGATACTTAGCAATAAATATCATTTTTTTCGTACCTACAAATCAATTAGCACAGTGCAATATATATAACTATAATCATGTATGCTATTACAACTAAACTCATAATTATATCTAAGCACAATCCATTTGCGAACACAAACCATGCACGTGCACGTGTGAAGACCGCATTAGCGATATATGTGTTAACATGGTTAAGTGCATGTTTATGATGCAAACTATGAAATAAAAAACGTATTTATAATGTGTACAAAACCCACTTTGAAACAAAGTTTTAAACATACATATTCGACTTTTGAAGACATTTTTTAAACCTTGTTAGAAAACTACATTCAAAATTAGAATTCTGGCTCACATAGCCATTTCACCAAACACTTAGCATACGACGAAATTCTCAAGACATTTAAATTTCAGAATTATACAATATACTTAATAGTGTCAATACGTTACACTAATCATGCTAATAACAAAATCAACGCAAATACTAATTTAATTCATGTAAAACCATCGAATTAGGCATTTCTAAACTTGATTTGCTAAATATGCACTACGCTATAGTTTTTACAAAACATAATGCTAAAACACACCAGATTGATATGAAACAACAATAATTTATATTCTACAAATTTAGTTTAGGAATCCTATTTTTTGCAATATGATGAAAAAAAGTAGCAAAACTTGAAAACCAGGAGATCCGGCGCAAACTGCAACAGGTTTGCCATGAAGGCAAAACACTGAATATTTGGTGTGCGATACACAACACCAAGTGAACCACAAGAATAGGGTCAGTTGGACATCCTCTCATAGTGGGAGAGTGCTACAGTGCTGCATACATAACGATAAATTCATCAAAATATGTTTTTGCACATAAGCAATAAAAAGTATAATACAAATCGGTAACTTGATTGGCAAAAAATCACAAAACAATATACTAAAAAGTCCAAAAAAAGGTTGGAAAACTATGCAGGGCATCTCCACAGGTCTGCACATTGTCCAAACCATAGCCATAATGTTTGCACAATGATCGAGGCACCCGATTCCAAGGAAAATATTGAATCCACTTGGAAACTTGATTCGAAATGAAAATTTTAAAGAAAAATATGGCTAAATGAAAGAGACCCATGATGTCATGGCTAACAAGAGTGTTGACAACAACCAGGCATGATTCCCAATGCTGGAAATTAGTCACACAAAATGAGAAAATTCAAAAGACCATAAAAATTGACAAGAAAAATGCTAAAACAATGAAAAATCGCTAAATAATTGTGGAAGCAACAAATGTTACATACCTTTGCACGCTAAAGAACATGAAAATTAGTCTAACCATTACCTTCGATGGTGGCTGAGGGAGGGTGTTAATCCATGAAGTCAAAACAAATCTCATGATAGTGAGATGATTTGTGCAGAATTTCTGAAAATAAGATAAAGAGAAACAAAAATGAGGTATCAGTTGTGCCTTTCCTTAAAAAAAAAAAGACAAAATGAGAAAGAAGGAAAATTTTGAAAAGATGAGAAGAAAAATGGTGTTTACCTTCCCGTTGCAACCACAGTGGTGAAGAAACGAGAGGGAAAACAAAGGGTCAGCTAGTAGGGAACCTCAATTAGCAAGGGTTTCGACGAATAGGAGTTCTGGTGGGCAGTGGGTGGCAACCAACTAGCAGAGAACCTCAATAGCCATGGGGGTTTTGACTGGCTGGTTGGCAGGGGGAGAGTGGCTCACAACGTTGCTAAAAAAAACTAGAAACAGGAGGGAAAAGTTGCCTCCGACAACTAGCAATGGAAGGAGAAGGTTGGCCTTCAATCGGTGCCTGGACAGGAGGATGGGACACCTTCGTGAAAGCAAACACAAGATTAGGAAGAAGAAAGGGCTTTAGTGCACTGCATGATGATCAGTGCTTTGGTGAAGACTTGTTGTCGTTGAGTTGAGTGAGGACTTTCATCTCAGATAGAGTAAAAGGTTAAGGTGTTTGTGAAAAAACTGAGAACTGAATACGAGAGGAATAGAAAATGAGGAAAATGGTTTTAGCTAGGTGAAATTAGGGAAAGAAATAGAGAGGTTAAGGGAAAGGGTCGGGTTGTCACAAGCTAAATTTCATATGCTCGTGCGGCGTTGGGGAACCTTGACCCAACAAACCTTTTAACGAGTTCCAAAAGTGAATGCAGTGGATCTTTCGAAGCAACAAGTGAGCAGGCATTATTGCATGAAAACACACAATTACAAGAAGGCAACAATCATATAGAGCAGAGAGAGAGAGAGAGAGTAGAGAGGAGAGAATAGAGGGAGAGCGAGGAACGTTCAATAACAATCAATTCATTGAATGCGGGTAAATACAATAGTGTCGTCCACAACAATCACATTAAAAAATACAAATTACAAGTATGTAAAGTCATGCAAACATTACATGGCCGAAAGGGTCGTGTGAGCGATGCATGGCTTTCAGTAGGTTTAGTACAAGGCAAAAACCATGCGAAAAGTTTAGGCGTAACATTCTCCTTCACCTAAGTTGTTGACGTCCTCGATGATAGGCCCATTTTTCATACTCGTCCACTGTTGAGGGGGAACTGGTGGACGTTTTTCGCTTTCTTCCAACTGGCTTCTTCTTTTAGCAATTATTTCCACTTGATAAGATACTCTTTGAACTGTCATTGACGATTGCACATATTATCCATGATGTACTCTACTTCTTTGGCGTCAATTGTGCGGAGAGGTGTTGGTGCTAGCATCAGCTGGTTACGACTACTGTCTTCTTCATCAACATGGAATGACTTTAGGTTACTGACGTGAAAGACTTGATGTGTTTGAAAGTATGGAGAAACTTTGAGCTTGTAGGCAAGGTTGCATACATGCTTGATGATAGGAAAGGGGGCTTTGTATTTGTGAACGAGGCCCTAATATAAACCCCAGAAGATCTTGATTCTCTCAGGATGCAATTTGACTAATACTAAGTCTCCGACTTTGAACTTCGCAGGGCGACGCTTCTGATTCACCCACTTCTTCATCCTCTTGGCAACTTTGTATAGGAACACATTGACTAGCTCGGTTTGATCCTGCCAGTCTTGAGCAAAATGATGGGCAAGTGACACCTTGCACTTATAATTCGCCACGATGGCGTGCGACGCCTGGGGTTGTCTCTTTGTTGCCAACTCAAAAAACTATGGCCAGTTGATTCACACTTTTGCAGGTTGTAGGAAAACTGAGCAATGTCCAGAAGGTCTACTTAGTCTTTTTGATTTGCACCTACAAAGTGTCGCAGATATTCTTTAAGGAGAGCATTATTTCTCTCTGTTTGGTCATCTGGGGGTGGAAGTACATTGAAAAGTGCAATTTTGTCCTCAACAAATGAAACACTTCCTGCCAAAACTATCTGGAGGTCGTTGACAATGTTTTCTGGAATCCCCCCATTGGTCACAACATGCTTCACGAACAAACCTGCGACTTGTTCAACTGTACCGGTGGACGACATCGGCATGAAGATTGCATACTTTGGAAATCGATCCACCAGCACAAAGATCAAACTGCAGTCGTTCATCTTCAGTAGTCTCAAAATAAAGTCCATGGAGATGCTTTCCCACAGACAGTTTGGAATAGGAAAAGGCTCAAGTAGTCCTGCAGACTTCTGATTACTCGGCTTATCCTATTAGTAGATCAGGCAGGTGCGAACATAACCCTCAATATCATATCGCATAAAAGGCCTGTAGTAGGCATGTTGTACTAAAGCGAGTATCTGATGTTGCCCCGGGTGCCCTGAGTACCAGGTATCATGACACTCATTGATTATCAATCTTCGCAATGATCCCCATCGAGGTACAAAAATGTGACTGCCCTTAGTCACCAGGAGGCCATATTGCATTCAGAATCTCTTGGTTTTCGCTTGTTGAACTAGGGTCACTAGGTGTTGAGCTGATGGATCAGACTAGATGCCTTCCTGAATGCGGTCGAGGAGGTCGCTCTGAGGCTGAGTCGACGAAGCTTCCTCCTCTCACAAGGCCGGCAAATTAGCCTTTTTGCTTAGTATATCATCTATGACATTGGTCTTTTCGAGTTTATACTCCAAGACCATGTCAAACTCTGCTATAAATTGTTGCCATCTAGCCTGCTTAGGGTTAAGTTTTTTCTATGTTTAGAAGTAGCTAGTAGCTATGTTGTTCATTTTAATGACGAACTGAGATCCCAAGATGTAGTGACGCCAAATTCGTAAGCAATGCATGACTGCAGTCATTTCTTTCTTGTGCACGCAATATTGTCGCTCCACATCCTTCAATTTGCGGCTCTCAAAAGCAATGGGGTGCCCTTCATGCATGAGTACTCCACCGATAGCAAAATTTAAAACATCTGTGTGGACCTCAAATGTCTTTGTGTGGTCGGGTAGCCTCAACACTAGATCAATGGTAACAATCCTCTTCAGCTCTTCAAAGGTTGTTTGACATGCATCCGACCAATCCCAACTTTAATATTTCTGAAGCAAATTTGTAAGAGGATCACAGACCAGAAAATATCCTTCAATAAATCGACGGTAGTAATTCGCGAGTCCCAGAAATGACCACAGCTCCAACATAGAGGAGGGAGGCTTTTACTCCACGAAGGCTTGAACTTTCTGTTGGTCCATCCGCAATATGCCACGTCCAACAACATAGCCCAGGAACTCCACTTCCGCTTACCCGAATAAGCACTCCTTCTATTTCACATATAGATCATTATCCTTCAACAATTGAAACACAATATGCAAGTGTCACACATGCTCCTCTAAATTCTTGTTGTAGACAATGATGTCATCCAATTAAATTATTACAAACTGGTTCAGGTATGGGTAGAAGATTTTATTTATAAGGGTCGAGAAGGTTGCAAGGATATTCGTCAGACTGAACAATATAACCAAAAACTCGTATGCGCCATATATTGTCATGCACGTAGTCTTGGGCTCGTCCCCTTCTACGATCTTGACCTGACAATAACCTGATCATAGGTTTAGCTTTGAAAACACTGAGGTGTTGGTCAACTGATCGAATAGATCAACGATCAATGGTAGAATATACTAGTTATTGACCTAATAATCCATGCACAACCGTTGGGACCCATCATGCTTATTTTGAAAAAGCATGGGTACGCTAAATGGTGCTTTTGAGGGACGAATAATGCCAGAGGCCAGCATATCATCTGGTTGCCTCCATAGCTCTTTCAACTCTGGTGGAGCTATGCGATATGGGGCCATAGCAGGGGGCTTTGCGCCCGACAGAAGTTCAATCTCGTGATCTACCTCTCTTTGAGGAGGCACTTTTTTGGGAAGCTCAGAAGGCATCACTTCCTTAAACTCTTCTAATATGGGGATCAGACTAGATGAGATGTCTGCTTGCATCGTAGGCTCAACTTTACAAAGGGCGACCAAGAATGTCGTATCTCTCTGCTTGATGCCTTTTTCAACTAAATCACGAAGATCGTCTGCATCTGCAAAGTGTCAACAGGATGAGCAACAACCATGCATGGGCATCGCTCATCCATAATAGACACCACATTCAAGTGGGGCATGACATAGGCTTTGTTTGCCCACAAGAACTCCATGTCGAGGATCACCTTAAAGTCGTCGGGTGGGACTATCGAGAAACTGGTTATGCCCAACCAATCTTCCATCTTAACAATCATATTTTTTTGCCTCACTGAGGATTGACTTCGCTTTCGAGTTCACCGCTTTCATGTGGCTTGCCTTCTTCATGGATTTTAAACCCACTCGCTTTGCTTCTTCCTGAGATATGAAGTTATGGGTGCCATCTGAATTGACCATGGCCAGAGTGGCCACTCCATTCACGATGACATCCATGTACATGAGTGTCTTGCTAGATGAAGGTGCGCCAACACTCACTTCTTTGAGTGTTGATACTCTTTGTAGCATCTTCATCCTTGGTTGGTCTTCTAGTAGGTTTTCCGTCTGAGCTGCGTTCACAGCTCTATCATCATTTCTGTGATTTTTACGGTAGTTCCTGTTTCCATCATACCGTCCCTGATAATTTTAGTTTCAGTTGTCTTGATGATTTTGCCCTTGGGTATGTTGTTTGTCTTCCTAATTATCATTCTGCTTTTTGTCCTCAAAAGTTGTCTTCCCTTAAACTTAGGTTTTTGCTGAAATTTTGATAGTACTTTTGTTGTTGCTACGGCGCTAGCAAGATATTGAGGTTTCTGCTTTCTCAACTCTTGCTCTGCCAAAGGCTGTAATCCCATCATGAAATAGAGGAGGCAGTTTGTCTCCTCCATATCTATGATCTCCAACATGAGGGCTCAATAGGTCTTGACATAATCATGAATTGACCTAGTCTGCTTCAGGCCCGTCATCTTCTTGTACACAAAGTAAGTGGCATCCATCAAAAGGAAGTGACTTCACAACTCTCTTTTGAAGTCATCACATGTATCAATTATGAAGAGACCTTTCTTCATGTCATTGTGTCTTCTTCACCACCAGGCAATGGCATCATTAGCCAACCGCGTTGTGGCGACTCGAACCTTAACTGCTTCATCCTTGACAAAGTTTGCTTTGAGGAATTCCTCCATCTGTCACAAGAAATTCACTACTTCATTGGCGTAGTGAGCACCAATAAACTTCTTAGGCTCGAGAATCTTTAGATGAGTAGTCGATGTTTCAACTATACCATAATCGTCAGTCATTGGCTGACATTCCAGAGCTAGGATTATATGTTCCAAAGCCTGGTTCTTTTGTTCTATTCTTAATCCTTGGTCCCTCACGGTGTCCAACTCGGCAACGATCGAGTCTACTCTATCTTCGAGTAATACGATACTTCCTTGGAGTTCTTCATTCACAATCTTGAGCTCATCATCGATCTTTTGATAGCTGAGAGAGGCTTCACATACTTTAGCTTTCATCTCCTACATTTCTCGCAGGAGTTTTTCTACCATCTTTTCCAACTTGGTGGGGTCTGCCGAAGGAGTTTCTCAAGCTGCTTTGGTGGTAGACATCTTTGTCCCCTTTCCTTTCTTGCTCTTTGGCTTTGGTAGTATCAGCACACCAGAATCTTCAGAAGCCATGATCAACGATTGTCGAGTGAGACTCGACAAACTTCATCTTACCCAGGGTGAAGTCAACTCTGGTACCACTTGTCAATGGCTAAATGTTAGATGCTTGTGCGACGTTGGAGAACCTTGACCCAACAAGCCTTTTAGCGAATTACAAAAGCGAACACAACAGATCTTTCAAAGCAACAAGTGCGCATATAGTATTGCATGCAAACACACAATTACAAGGAAGCAACAATCACACAGAGCAGAGAGAAAGAGTAGAGAGAGAAAGAGAGAATAGAGGGGGAGAGAGGAACGTTCAATAAAAATCAATTCATTGAATGCGGGTAAATACAATAGTATCGTGCACCATAATCTCATTAAGAAATGCAAATTATAGGTACGTAAAGTTGTACAAACATTACAAGGCCGAAAGGCCCGTGTGAGACACGTAGGGCTTTCGGTAGATTTAGTACAAGGCAAAAATTGCACAAAAAGTTTGGGCGTAATAGGGTGCCCTAGTGAGTCACACCCATGGAACATCATCTCCCTTGCACGCAATGCAAATCAGATCCCAATCGAGTTCGGTTTGGTCCCAACTATAATGATTTTTAAATAAAATTTAAAATCCATCTTAATTAACTAATAATAATTATTTTAAAAAATTTATGATTAAAATATAATATAATATTTGTTTAATTGCTTAAAATCTCTAAAACTTTATGTTTGGGTCGATTCATTTAGGTCCAACCAATATAGAGTTCGGGTCGATTCATTTAGGTCCAACCAATATAGAGTTCGGGTCGATTCTAAATTTTAATTTTTTTTCTTCGAGAAGACTTTCTTACATTTTATTCGTATTAATTAAGTATATTAATTTTAAATAGTTCATGGTTTTGGTACTTTCTAAAATCATAATGTATTGATTAAAATATTTGCCAAGATTTGTTTTATAACTAAAATACTCTTTTTAAGAATTTTTTTCGAAAACCATTAAAATATATCTAGTTGAGTTCAAAACACCTCAAAAATACCTAGTTGAGTTTGTGATTCACTAAAACCGTTATTCTGTATAATAATTTAAATATTTAATAATATTTTGTCTGAATTAATTCTTGAAATGACTTTACCTCTATTGACCTAAAATGAGTAATTGAGCTTCTACGATACCAATTATTGCAAATAAAAAGTAGAAATACATTTCTAATTCAACGATACAGTTGAATTTTTTATTTATTTAAAATCTCAAAAATTTACAGACTTTGCAATCCGTATTTTGAGCGAAAATACTATGCAAGGTCTCCCTCAATGCAAATGCAACGGGCATACCATCACCACCTCCATATCAATGCCTCACTCAACAGCACAAGGAGCATGACCCCCAAGCCACCCCGGCTGGCCAGTCTAGAAACCTGAGACCAATTGACAAGAGGGATTCCAGACCGTTGTTGATTGTCACTGCTCAAAAAAAAAATGCATTAACTCCCTTAGACGCTTCTCGATTCTTGCAGGCATCTTAAACACGGACATGAAATAGGAAGGAATGGTCAAACACTTCTGATTTGATCAGAGTCACCTTGCGATAAGTACTTACCTTACCAGAACTGTTAGCCGGGATTCCACACGATCCAAGACTGGTGTTCAGTGAAACGCTCTAACCTGCCGGTTGTCAAGAGGGAGACTCAGGTAAGAAATCGGCAGCTTGTCCAGCCGGAATAGTAATGTTATCACTCTGATAAATCTAAATGGATGTTAGTTGAGAAAAGGAAAAATCAAGTGAACTGGAAAATTTTGCAACAATTGCTAGAGTTATGCAAACTAATTATGAAACTCGTTCTTGCAGGCTTGCAGCAAAATTTCTGTATCGTAATGGATGGTAAAAAAAACCAATGTCGATTCATAAAACAATTCCCAAAATGGGGCATTTTCTGTTCCAAACCAAACCGAGCTTAATCGGCCAATTTTTTAAACCAGCAGATGACACAGCACCTTAGTAGCCGGGCACGAATTGCCCAATTCAGGCCACTTTACAACAATACTAATAACAATGCAAAACCTCCTAGTTATAGTGATCCAATAATCTCAGGGACCAGACCTATTTTTTTCTTACCAAACTCAGATCCTACCTGATTCGGGTCACACCCAACGCATTGACACCCTTAATACCACTCGCAGGATCCGGAACTCCAACCCGCGAAAACCACACCATGATCAGTGATCACCACCCTTTCCCGCCATTTTTTTCCCGCCAAACCATCTCCCCTATATTAAAACAAGATAACCTAGCAGAAAATGCATAACCATAAGAAAAAAAAACACAAGAAGAGGGACCCTAGCATTTCTTCTTCTTCTTCTTCTTCTTCTGTGCTTTTGTGGGTGGTGATTGTTGGTTGTGCGCAGAGAAGAGAAGGATCAGCATCAACATGTCTGGGTGGGACGAGGGTGCCATCTTCTACAGCGACCACACCCAATTTCCACCTGAAGGGCAGGAACGCCATGGCTCCCAGTCCAGGCACGCCGCTCTCGTGAAGTTCAAGGAGTTCATCCGAAGCTTCACCAGCATCAAGGGTGATTTCATCTACCGGTAATCGTCTCCGATCGTTTCCTCTCCCACCCATCTTCTTTTCCCCCAATTTGGTACTGTATTTTTCCGCTCAATCGACTGATAGAATACTTGGATTTTCCCTAGAGAGAGTCTCATTCAAAACCCCAAATTCCTCCTTGTCGAGATGGAAGATCTCGACTCGTTCGATGCCGATCTCACTTCGAAGATCCGGAAGCAGCCTGCTGATTATTTACCCTTGGTGCCCATTTCCTTCAAGATACCCTTTCTCCCTTTTGTCCCTCATTCTGTTTGCTGGTTTGTTTATTGATGTTTAATTAAATGGTTTCAGTTCGAAACGGCTGCTGCCGAGGTTCTCGCGAGTTTGCGGTCCAAGGTAGCCGGGGAGACGGGGGAAATGGAAGAACCCAACATAGGGGATGTGCAGATTCTGCTGTCTTCTAAGGAGGATCCTTTGTCGATGCGGTCGCTTGGGGTTTGTGCAAAAGATCATTTATTGCCTTGCATTTTTTTGGGTCATTTCTTTTATTGGTTGGTTGGTTTTTATCTTGGGATTGGATAGGCTGACTACATCTCGAAGCTTGTTAAGATTTCTGGAATCTCAATTGCTGCATCGAGAACAAAGGCGAAGGCGACATATGTGACATTGTTATGTAGGAACTGCAAGAATGTGAGGACCGTCCCTTGCCGTCCTGGGCTTGGTGGAGCCATAGTTCCTCGTTCATGCGACCATGTTCCCCAGGTATTGTTTTGTATTGGTTTTGCTTCCTATTTCTTTTCAAGTTTCTGATGCATTCTAAGAAATTTTTATCTGATAAGGATCTGTATGATTTTTTTGTTCAAAACCTTTTGTTGGTTCTAAGGTTTAATAGGATTGGCATCTTATTTTTCCAATTATTTAGCCTGGGGAAGAGCCTTGCCCCATTGATCCCTGGATTGTTGTTCCTGATAAAAGCAAATATGTCGATCAACAGACGCTGAAGTTGCAGGAAAACCCTGAGGTAGATAAACCTCTGCTTTTTCTTCATGTATTACTGTTTTTTTTAGACTACTTCTTGCTGGCTTTTGAAACCATGTTAATACTCCTGATTGCTGATGATTGTTTGGTTCTTTACATGTTCTACATATGTCCATCTTTTCAGCAATATCTATAAGAATCTTCTTTCTTTTTCACTTCCCGATTCATTAGGGAACTATGATTGTTTGGAGGAGCTATGAGTGAACTTACCAAGGTGGATAATACCTGAGAGTTTAGTGGCAAGATTGTTTGCCACTTGCTAATTATGATTGGTTCTAAATGCACTATAGTTATGCATAAAGCTACTAAGAAAATGATTCTTTTATTCATCGGGATTCAATTCTGTTTGTGCTATTTGGTTATTTCTGAAATAATTACACTTGTTTGAATTTCATGTTTGTGTTACCATAATTAAAGTTGGTTGATTTTTTAGGTTATTTATCCTTTTATGCACCATGTTAACAAGCCAATTTGAAACTATTTTCCCCTTTTCTGCATACTCAGGATCAGGTGCAATGTTATTGCACAAAATACAATGTGATGCCCCCACCTCGCTCATGTTGCTGGGCCCAACAAATATGTCATGAACCAGTTAAAGTTTGTCAGGCCTATAGTCTGAGACTCTGAGTCAGATAGGTGTTATGCAACCTGGTGGAGCATCACATTGTTTATGCAATGTAATCACACCTGATCTGCCCTCTTTTCTGGACTGAACAGACAAAAAAAGTCTGACTACATTCACAGGCATGTATCTTAATTAGATTGCCTTAGTGTAACAGTTGAGAAATTGGTTGGCATTAGAAGCAGTTCATCAGTTTTTTTGGCTTTTGGTGCATCCTATGTGCCAGTATAGTGGTTATAATTCTCAAATGTCACTTCCTGAAAGCTTGATCTTCTTTTTATCCTCTAAGGATGTTCCGACTGGAGAGCTCCCACGCCACGTGCTGCTATCAGTTGATCGTCACCTTGTTCAAACAATAGTTCCTGGCACAAGGCTTACTGTTATGGGTATTTACAGCATCTACCAGGCAGCTGGATCTGCTGCGTAAGATTTCCTTTGCTCATTAACTGTATTAGATATATGATTGCAGATAAAAATAGACAAGTTAAGACTTTATCTATGATTGTTTAGCAATCAGAAAGGTGCAGTTGCAGTTAGGCAGCCTTATATCAGAGTAGTAGGCATAGAGCAAGTGCATGATTCCAACTCTGGTGGCCACTCTTCCTTTACACGAGATGAGGTAATGGCTATAAATGAAACTTTCCCCACTTTTTGTTGTGATTGTAACTGTAAAGTAACTACTGTGTTTGTTTACATGTTATTCCCGCCATTCAGTTCCTGATATTTGTTACCCTTTGTCAATAAAAATGCAACTCTGAGTTCTTATCACATATTTGCATATATAATGGAGTTGCCTATGTTACAGTTGCCTATTTTCTTCATATTATTCGTGCAAGAGTTTACTTCCTGGGTTTTAATGGTGGCCTACAGGAACTGGAATTTAAAGAATTTTCTCAAAGGCCAGATTCATATACAAAGATCTGTTCCATGATTGCGCCTTCCATTTTTGGTCATGCTGATGTGAAGAAAGCCATTGCCTGTCTCCTATTCGGAGGATCAAGAAAGGTTTGAATGTGTCATAATTTTAGTAATCCCTTGTATAAATGTTCTCTATCCTAATTGTTTTCTCTCTGGTGCAGAAATTGCCAGATGGGGTGAAGTTAAGAGGAGATATCAATGTCTTGCTACTAGGTGATCCCTCCACTGCTAAATCTCAGGTTAGTAGAGATTTTCAGCCTTATAGGTAATCCAGGTTATAGAATTTTGAGTTGATTCCTTTTCACCAGGAATGATTGATTAAAGTGGTACAGGTCATTCCAATAAATGGTTCTACTATGTGTTTGTTTTTCTAGAGTTGAATGGAGTAAGTAGAGTATACCTGTGTGTTCTTAATGATTGAGTGCTCTCAGTTATATGTATCTTCATGGACTTCATTGAGGTCACTATACCTTGATAGGTTTACTTCTAACAACTCTAGAAATATCATCTTTGACATGAAAAGCTTAATTGTTCTCTTTATAATTTGGGAATTGCACCCATGAGCTGAATTGTTGCAGTGGTAAGATGAACTAAATGAACCAGCTCTTTTGATCTCTGATGTCACCATACTCAACACAGTGTTGGCCATTTCTGACTCTCTCTCTCTCTCTCTCTCTCTCTCTCTCTCTATATATATATATATATATATATATATATATATATATATATATATATATATATATATATATATATATATATATGAGAACTGAACATATTAGGCCCCGTTTCTCATTCTGCCCTATTCTGCCCTATAGGTTTTAAGTGTTTTATGATAGATCTGAACTGTTGGATGTGTTTAGCATGCTCGATTTAGTGGGAATCGACTCTTGGATCATGTTTTTTGATGAAAAAACATATTTTTCTGAACCTGGAAAAACTGGTACCTTCGTCGCCATTGATTTTAGATCACCAGAAAAAACTGTATACAGGTCAGATTCTGGCGATCCAAATGCTGGTTCCCACTAAACAAAACCTATAGATCACATCTACGGTGTTGGACCGACAAAAAATACTTAAAACTGTGATTTTTTAAGGGGCTTAACGAGACCTAATGTAAAAGGGGGCCTAAGTAACACATTACTCTCTCTCTCTCTATATATATATATATATTCAATTCCTTGATTACCTTTACCTTTCTTTAGGGATCTGTTGCCCTTCTTAACTTGTGATCTTTTTGGTTATTTAATCCTGAATGTACCCTTTATGAAGAAGCATCGTATCAGGCTCAGTCAGTCTTGTTTTCAGGTCCTCACTGGCGATGTGTTTTTTTTTCTTTTCCCTGTTTGTGCAGTTTCTGAAGTTTGTTGAGAAGACAGCTCCTGTGGCTGTTTATACTTCTGGAAAAGGTTCATCTGCTGCTGGACTGACTGCTTCTGTTATCCGTGATAACAGCTCTGTAAGTTGTAACCTTTCTTGTTATCAATATGAATTTAATTATGGAGGACCATCACTGTATTAGTTTTCATCTAATAGAGTATACTCCTTCCTTGCTGGTGTTTTTGAAGTTAAATCATGTTCACTCAACTATTTGTTTTCCTCATTTCAGCGTGAATTTTATCTGGAAGGAGGTGCAATGGTTCTGGCTGATGGTGGAGTTGTCTGTATTGATGAATTTGACAAGATGAGGGTCGAAGATAGGTAAGATGCTCATAGAGGTCAATGTAGATAAATCCTGTTTTATTTATTAATTCTATCTATTCATCCTTTTTATGAGGAGCTCAACATCTTTTTGGCGTCTCTTGCACATATATCTCGGAAAACAAGGATAACCCCATAATCAATTCTTATAGCCATGAGAACTCAATGTTTTCTACTTCCTGCTATCTCTACTCCTACCTTGACCTGATTGTGCAGAGCTCACCTCTTTTGGTGGATGAAGAATGCTGCAGTTATTTAATTGCCCTAGAGTTGCTTAGATTTCATCCATAGTTGATCAAATTACACTTGGATATGTAAAACTTTACCAGTCATTGAAAATCTGACTCAGTTCAAAGGCTATCAGGAGCCTTCTTCACACCCACAAGAACTGTTTCTTTCCATTTCCAAGTCAGGAAATGCCTATGAAAATTGCAGAGAATGCAAGACATTGGTATGATAATTTCTGAAAGTGCCCCCACTTCTTCGATGATATCTTGGTACAAAAGCCCATGCATATTAATCTTGGTCATGTCTCATCTACAATGAATGCTACTTTGTCCACATTACTTGGTTCGTCAGGCTTCAAACCACTTGTGAATTGCTACTGTTCACCTATTTCTTTTTTACTTGTTCAATCTCATAAGTGATTTATTAATTTGAAGCCTACACCCTGATCATTCCATAAAAAATATGATATGCCACATGGGTTTCATTTGTGTAGAGTTGCTATTCATGAAGCCATGGAGCAACAAACTATATCCATTGCAAAGGCTGGAATAACTACTGTACTCAACTCCCGAACTTCTGTGCTTGCTGCTGCGAACCCTCCATCAGGGCGTTATGATGATCTCAAGGTCTGCAAATTGAATCCAGATATTTTTCTAAGCTATTCATTTCTTCCAATTGCTCAGATCTAGAATGCTTGAGTGTCCATTTGTGAACTGATAATTTGCCAAAAAAAGCAAAAAAAGTGATTAATTGACTGGGATTTTCTTTCAGACTGCACAAGACAACATTGATTTACAGACCACAATTCTGTCAAGATTCGATCTTATTTTCATTGTGAAGGATATTCGAATGTATAATCAAGATAAAGTAATCAGTCATCATCTATCTTTGATATCTGCTCATTTTTTTCAGATTTCTGGTTGAAAATTTCTGATTTGTTCGTGTCCTTGTGCAGCTTATAGCTAGCCACATCATAAAAGTTCACGCCAGTGCTGGTGCAATCTCTAAGGAATCTGATAGCATGGAGGGAGAGAACTGGCTGAAGCGGTAGGGATTGGGATTGATGTATTAGCATTTTTATAAAGTCAAGTGTAGCTTAGAATTTATTTATTTGTTTCTGTTCAATCAATACAGATACATTGAGTACTGTCGTGTGCATTGCAAGCCACGGTTGTCAGATTCTGCTGCAAGCATGTTGCAAAGTAATTATGTCAGAATCAGACAGGTATACATGTGATGCATTATGATGCATGTTTTACTTCTCACTTGTTTTTCTCCATAGTAATGCATTCAATTATGATCGTTCAAATATGTCTATTTGCAGCAAATGAGACAGCAGGCTAATGAATCTGGTGAGGCTGCTGCAATACCAATCACTGTGAGACAACTGGAAGCTATTATAAGGCTGAGTGAATCCCTTGCGAAGATGAGGCTGTAAGTGTTGATTTTATCTTGATCTAAAACTGTATTGATTTTATCAAAATATAGAGTTTGCTTCACAAGTCGATTGTGGATCAAATTTCAATCAAATGACTGTTAGATTGAACTGTTAGAGCATTCATCATCTGCACAATAAGCATGTTCATGAACTTGTTCCCAAGTGGATTTCATCCTCTTGTTTTCCGTGTTCCTAGGATTTTCAAAAATAACTATCTAATTGTTTTGCCACTATATAACTTTCTGCTCCAGATTGTTTTTTCAGTTAGCTTGCAACTGGAATGTTTGCTCCACTTGGAACTTACCCAACAATTCAAGGGAAAGAGAATAAGTTTAGGCCCTTGTGTGTGCATGCATGCACATCGTCTTGTATGGAGACGTACATGAGTGTTTGCATGCATATGTGAATGTTTATCTGTTCTTCAACTATTCTAATTGCAAATATTCATTTCAGATCTCCGGTTGCTACTGAAGAACATGTTACAGAAGCTCTAAGACTCTTCCACGTATCCACAATGGATGCTGCTCGATCTGGATTAAATGAACAGATGAATTTGACAGCTGAGATGAGAAATGAGATAAAGGTATATAAAGTTGCCAATCTTGTATCAATATCCATCAGGTATTGAGTTCCTGTTGTAATCAACCTAAGAATCTCATTGCCTGTTCATTACAGCAAGCTGAAACACAAATAAAGAGAAGAATGGGAATCGGAAGTCATATCTCAGAGAGACGTCTAATCGATGACCTTACCCGAATGGGAACCAATGAATCAATTGTGCGCATTTTTTCTGTTCATAATCTGACCATTTACGTTCTTCCTCTTAAGTGTGTTCATTTACATGGATGATCTTAACCTATGCTTTGCTCATGCCAGGTGAGAAGGGCGCTGTTGATAATGCATCAAAGAGATGAGGTTGAGTATAAGCGCGAAAGACGGGTTATTGTTCGGAAAGCTTAGTCGAGCTTGAAGCATTTGTAACGTGATTAAAAGCAAGCTGCATAAATCAGTGGCCGTCATTTACCTCCACCATTGTTGACTGATCAACCACCAACTTTACAACTATGGAATTGAGCCATTGAATCAGTGAAGCTGCAATTCTTCAAAGTGTAATGCATCCATAAAACTCTTATTGTATGACTAGCATTGAGTCAAATTTGTTGAATGTGAACTCTTATGATGTAAATTTGTTGACTCTAGCTGGATCAAACCTTGGATAGTGTTATTTCTATTTAGAAATTTGATCTTTAGAGTTGTCAAATTTTAGTGCATTGTGGACCGTTGATTTTTTAAGCTTTTAAAAATCTTCTTACTTATCATAATGATATGATTCAAAACTCTCTTCTTATGTATCATAATGGTATGATTCAAAACTCTTTTTCTACTAAACAAACAATGATATCCAAAAAAGAGAGAAAAGAATGGTGATTTATACTCTATACGAGATAAATGCACAACCCACTTTGGGCGGACACTAAGTGTATATATATATATATATATATATATATATATATATATAAAAAAAATTGGACTTGTGGTTGACTTCAACTAATACAAAGGAAGTTGTGATCAGGGTCAGGTGTGGTGCCCTGTTAAAAGAGTCCCTTATATATTGTTATGATGTTTTTTTTATGCATTTTAGTTAGGTGAACCTTTTTTCTCATTGGGTTTAGTAGTTGGATCTGGATATGGTTCGAGGTTATCTACTCCGGTAGATATGTCCAGTATAATCCCAATTGCTGTTCTGGTTTTCTTGGTCAGTTCATATGAGGTGGAAAATGGATCTGATTGATATGACCGTATCTCATAATATGGGCTTTTGTGTTGGACCCGATATCCAGCCCATTGATGGGTAGATCGCGTCCTCACTTAAAGACGCATGGGTAGTCCCTCACCTAACCACACCTCAGCCATAACGGTTGTCCTGTATGAGCAAAGATAGATAAGGTCATGACAGGAGCTTCCCTACTGCAGCATCAACCCAAAAACTGATCGAAATTCAATCTCACGGATATCATCAACGTTTTAAAATATCTTGAATTTATCACTACATTTTTAAAAGCTAACACAGCCCTAAAAAAACAATATTATCGCCTAATATCAACGCAATATTTTTATACTAAACTTGTTAAATTATTCAATTAGATTCAGCTTGGATTTGAACTCGAAAGTGTCTACCAATGTTGTCAGTATCGGAATCGGATCTGTATCGTTTGGCCTCAATCGGGTGATGCCGATTCTCAAGTGAATTGTTCTGAATCAGCCAAAAAATAATTAAAAAAAAAATATTGCATGTTAATCAGAACGTGACACGTGCTGAAGCCATTAAAATAATATTAATTTTAAATTTCAAATTATTTTTTATATTTATTAAAAATAGATTATTCAGGTCAGTTTTTGGTGATACCATACGTATCGGCTGATTCACCCGTTACTGGCAACACTGGTCTCTACCACTTTTGGCCTTTTCATTTTATTTATTGGCAAGCTCGAAGATAACAGGCATGGGATTTGAATCAGCGTGACAAATATCGCGAGATTTACAAAAATCTCGTGATAATATTGCGAGAAATTGCCTGAAAGTTTAAAACGGCAATTTCTTGTGAGATTTTCAAAATATCGTGAGATTTATGAAAAAAACATAAATACCATGATTTAAATGTGATATTTACGTTTTAAACGGCTATTTATCGCAAAAAGAATCATGTATTTTTTATTTTAAATAGTTTTTATTAATATTTTCTTATAAAAAAATATTTTTTATATTTTTTAATTTATTTTTTTATTGCCGAGATTTTGCCGAAAAAAACACGAGATTTATGGAATTTTTTTCAATTTCTCCCAAGTTTTTGAAAAACGAGAAATTGCCGACAAAAACGTTTGTCACTGTGATTTGAATTAGAGACCCCTCAGTTATGATAGTGAAACCTATCCATCCAAAACTATCTCACTAAGCGAAAAGGGCAGCCCCACCCATCAACTTGGGTCGGGAACCAATTCAACTGAACGGATTTGGTTCAGTTAGATATCGAACCCAAACCACAAACATGACGGAACATGGAAGGCCCCTTACCATTGGGAAGCCCACCTTTCCCTCGCTCACGAACCAACGGTAGAGAGGCAAGCAGGACAACCGCCCAACGTCCGGATGCGAGCCCCACCACAGCCACAGTAGGAACATCCCCCACCACATCGCTCCCCACCAGTAGGGAAGGAAACAAGCGGTCCCGCTTACGTTCAGGCCGATCACCGGCGTCCCGAAAAACCGGGTTTTGGGAAAAGAACGTGGGGCCCACTTCGAGCTCCGTAAATGGGCGCCGAGCGAAGCGGGGGGAGGCCAGCGGTCCTCCGAGCCACAGGCGGCCAACGAACCGCGCCAGGCTACCGACACGTCACCGGTTGCTCCGGTCTCACGTCCGGGAAGCGACGAGTGGAGGGATATAAAAGGGAGGTGGCAGAGCGTCTGCATGGGTACTCGCTTTCTCACGTCTCAGTGGGAAGCCTGAGTCCCCAAAAAGGGGAGAGGAGGAAGAAGAAGACCCTAAACCCTAAGAGGGAAGGTCGGCTGCTGCTTCTGGACGATGCGCAGCGCTTCGTTCTAAGAGGGGATTGTCATCCGGGGACGGGAGAGGAAGAGTGAATTTACCGTCCTTTGTTCTTTGCTCTCTCGTTCTCCGGCTAAGTTTCTGGCTGGTGCCCTGAGATCCGAGAGGTCCCCGGCCGGGAACGGAGATGGCGAGTGCGGAATCCAGCAATGCGAAGGCGATCAGCCTTGAGGAGATCAAGAACGAGGCCGTCGATCTCGTGAGATTTCCCCCGTTCGCTTGTTTTTCTTCCTTTCTCTTGTTGTTTTTGTTGGGATCTGAGCTTCTATCTCCTTGATTTCTGTTCAGATTTAGTTCTTCTCTCCGTTGCTTGTCAGGAGAAGAATCGATCTGTTAAATCCTTCTCAGAATTCTTGAAAAGAGCTTTTGGAAGTTTTCCTGTCGATTAATTGCGTCCTCTTTCATTTTTGTCGCTTCGTTTAGGCTTTGAACGTCTTCTCCGATCTCCGATCGGAGTTTCTTTACGGATTTTACAGGTTGTTTCACTTTTCCCGTTTTATGGACGGTATCGTCGTCCCTAACGTTTTATCTCCTAGATATAGTCCTTCTTTTCCTTTTTTTTTTACTCTTAATTTTGGTGCTCTTTTCTTCATTCTTCTTTCGATCCATTGGCTTTTATTCGTAATTTCGGTACTTTTTCTTCTGTCATTTGGAAACCGCTTATGAGAAATCCTCGTCTCTTTCTCAGTTTTCTTGTTTCTTCCAGAAGTTATAAAAGAAAAAGATTTTTCCCGCTGCTTTTTCCCTCTTTACGTGCTTTTTCATACACGAATTTATGAGTTACAAATTTTGCATATTATCTTCCCTCGTTTTTCTATTTTTTTGACATTTTTGGTAATTTCTTGGCCTGAAGATGACTTATTCTTTTGTTCCACTACGCCTTCCAATAAAGGCAAAAGTAAACGAAATAAAATAAGAAAAAGAGTGCTACGGGTTTTATTTAGTTCTATATAATTGCCATTCATATCGTTGGTTGTTCATTTGTATCCAACCCGTCATCGTCATTAGGAGAGGATCCCGATCGAGGAGGTCTTCGAGCAGCTCAAATGCACCAAGGAGGGATTGACAACGGAGGAAGGGGAGCAGCGTCTCCAGATCTTTGGCCCCAACAAGTTGGAGGAGAAGAAGGTTTTCTATTCTCTCCAGTCATCTCTTAAATCACTACCAGTTTTACCACGAATCGTTGAAAAAAGTTTCTTAAATGCCACCTCTCTCTCTCTCTCTCAAATTTTAGGGTCAAATTGGATACTCAGGTGATAAAACATTTTTCTTCAGTTTTCTTACTCTTATTTTTTGTGGATTAATCAGGAGTGCAAGATCCTCAAGTTCTTGGGTTTCATGTGGAATCCTCTCTCATGGGTCATGGAGGTCGCTGCCGTGATGGCCATTGCTCTTGCCAACGGAGGAGTACGTTGCTATCTTTCACATGCATTTCGTGTATATACCAAAATGATGTCATGCGATAGGTTGATTTTTCGCATTCTAGGGCCCATTTATCAATTAAGACCGCCCAGCTGTCTTGTCTTGCACGCCAAATATGCAGTTCTTGTCATATTTGACTCAAATTTGTTGAATGTGAACTCTTATGATGTAAACTATAGGCTCTCTTGGCATGGATGACAAATAAAAAATGTATGCGATTCGCTATGTAGACCATGCTGGGAAACAAGAGTATACACAAGAGAAAAGTTGCGATGAAGGTGTCACTCTCATCCTTCTCTTTAAAGAGAAGGAACCAACCGGATGGCGGTCCTGTCCAACCCAATCGTTAACAAACCATCCTTTTTGCAGGGCGAACCACCAGATTGGCAAGATTTCGTGGGCATTGTTGTCTTGCTGTTCATCAATTCTACAATCAGTTTCATTGAAGAGAACAATGCTGGGAATGCAGCAGCTGCTCTCATGGCGGGTCTTGCACCAAAGACCAAGGTAAGCAAATCAAATTAAAGAGAAAGAAGCGAATATGGATAATGGATACGCGGACGCTAACGCGTTATGTGTTTGACACTAATGCTAAAATGAAGGTCCTCCGAGACGGTAAGTGGAGCGAGCAGGATGCTGCAATTCTTGTGCCAGGGGACGTGATCAGCATCAAACTCGGTGACATCGTTCCGGCCGATGCCCGACTTCTCGAGGGCGATCCTTTGAAGATCGATCAATCCGCCCTCACTGGTGAGTCTCTGCCCGTCACCAAGAATCCCGGAGAGGAGGTCTTCTCCGGGTCGACTTGCAAGCAGGGTGAGATCGAGGCTGTTGTCATCGCCACTGGTGTTCACACCTTCTTCGGCAAGGCTGCCCATTTGGTCGACAGCACCAATAACGTTGGGCACTTCCAAAAGGTCTTCTTCTTCTTCTTGTTCTTCTTCTTCCTCCTCCTACCTTTTCCTCCATTACGAATATCTAACTTTATTTATGTAGACACTGGGATAAATTATTATGTTTCATGACGCTGCTTAGTTCAAAATTCCAAGTTCATCCAAACAACCTACCTAATTTCTGAGTTTTGATGGTTGTTTCTGCAATGCAGGTTCTTACGGCCATTGGGAACTTCTGTATCTGCTCTATTGGAGTGGGCATGATCATCGAGATCTTAGTGATGTACCCCATCCAGCATCGCAGATACAGGGATGGTATCGACAACTTGCTGGTGCTCTTGATCGGTGGGATCCCCATCGCTATGCCAACCGTCCTCTCCGTGACCATGGCGATCGGCTCGCACAGGCTGTCCGAGCAGGGTGCGATCACCAAGCGGATGACTGCAATCGAAGAGATGGCGGGCATGGACGTTCTCTGCAGCGATAAGACCGGCACCCTCACCCTGAACAAGCTCACCATCGACAAGGGCCTCACCGAGGTAGATAGCTAATGCGTGTTAGGTCTTCATCGATTAGTCTTCTAATATTATATGAGTATAACATAAAACTTAACCTATTAAAGCATTTGGACCTAACGAGCTGGGTGGGTGTTGGTAAGGACAATGGATCAGTCGGGAGGCAGGCTTGGTCACTGATCAGGTAAAACGGTGTTTTACAAGCTATTGTAAACTCCATCATAAACGAGACACGTCTCCTGATTGAATACAACAAAGTATTACGGGGTTTCTATTGATGGGACCGATGTCACGTCTGTGTTGATCGTTTTCATAATATGTTTATGCTTTTGGTGGGGTCAACTGTAGCTAGGTAGCTGAGCGCAACTTTTGGCAATGACCTCGACCTAGGCTCTACCAGTGAGTAATCGGGCTGGGTGCAGGATTGAGGTGAAAAAACAGTGTTAGCAGGCTCACCCGGGGTTAGGTTTTAAGGTACCATGGGCTCAAGCCCGCTGAAACGGACGTGGGAGGGGCTCCTTTACCCGCGTCTGTATTTTGCTTCTTGAAGACTAAGCGATGATTTGATTGGTTGATTGGTTGCAGGTCTTAGTCAAGGACATGGACAAGGATACGGTGGTATTGCTTGCAGCAAGGGCATCAAGAGTAGAAAACCAGGACGCCATCGATGCTGCCACCGTCGGAATGCTGGCAGATCCAAAAGAGGTTCGTTGTAACAGGGCCCTTGCTACGCTTTTGGACACCTTTATAACTTCCTCTTCTTACAGTTAATTGAATCAATGCCAGAAAAAGTAACTCGATAAAAGCGAGGTGGTCTCTCTTATTAAATTCTAACTGGTTCGCGTTTGTTGGTTTGGTTGGTTAGGCACGAGCGGGCATCACCGAGGTCCACTTCCTGCCTTTCAACCCGGTTGATAAGCGTACTGCCATCACCTACATCGACCAAGACGGCACTTGGCATCGTGCTAGCAAAGGTGCCCCTGAGCAGGTAAGGATTCACGCCCCTCTTGTGTGCGTCATGACACTGGTTCAGTATATCCAAAAGACACCCGTGAATCACGCAGTAGTGATATTTCCTTTTCTTTCCATTCTCCTCCATCCCCATTAAAAACAAAAAAAAAATGAAAAAGAAAAAGGTTTCTGTGACTACGATTGTATTTGAGCAGTCTACTGTCAGATATGAAAGTGTGGCGATCCTAGATTGTTTTACCAAAAATTTCTTTATTTTGGTGCAAGAAGCACGATTTGTGCCTTTTGATTTTTGGATGGACCTGTATATGTGTGAGGGGTGCACAAGGAGCCGAGCTTGATCAATGCACTAAGCTCGAAAATACTCGATTAAGTTCGGTCTGGTATTATGTATTTATTGTTTGTCATGTGATAAAAAAAACAAATTTTACCTCAACTAGGGTTATTGCTTTTTATCAAAAACAAAAAATGATTAAAGTTGTTGGGACAATGTGGCTTTGCACTTAATATGTTTATTTTTTCCCTCTATCCTTATATCAGACAGCCTACATTTTATAGCTTTTTTTCCTGTCCTTCGTATTAGAAAAGAATGGCTTACCCTAATGGGAAGGGCTTTTATTGTACCCGTCTTGTACGAGGTTGGCCGGTTCAAATCCCACCCTCAAAATCTTTAAAATAAATTTTTTTGTGTGAAATATGGTCAAACTCGGCTCGGCTCGTGTGCACGCCTGTGTGTGATCGCGCATTCACGCACCCTGCTGTGAATTAGTTCTTATTTTTGGCTATTGATTTCCTGGATGTCGTTGTCTCAAACAGATAGTGGAGCTATGCAACTTGAAAGATGATGCCAGGAAGAAGGTTCACGCCATCATTGATAAGTTTGCTGAACGCGGTCTCCGTTCATTGGCCGTTGCAAGACAGGTTTGGAGCACGCCTTCAATTTCTTTTTTAACCTCCCCAGCGGAAAATGATGATAAGCACCTTGTTGATCGTACTTCTTGTCAATTGCCATGACTCATAACTCATAATCGGCCGTTTGGTTATTGAATTGAAAGTTCATTCCCTAAGGTTTTTAGTGAGTGACCCCTATGACCTAGCCACATGCGATTATAAATTACAGCTCTTTTGCTTGTGAGTTGTGTGACCGCTGCTTGCCCAGCAGGGAAAACGCTTTTGTTGTGAGATTTATTCTTGTCATGTGCGTGACCAGGCGGTGCCTGAGGCAAACAAAGACAGCGCCGGAGGTCCATGGCAATTCGTAGGTTTGTTGCCTCTCTTCGATCCTCCTAGACACGATAGCGCGGAGACGATTCGCCAAGCTCTCAACCTGGGTGTCAATGTAAAGATGATCACTGGTGATCAGCTCGCCATCGCCAAGGAGACCGGGAGAAGGCTTGGGATGGGTACCAACATGTATCCTTCCTCCTCTCTCCTGGGCCAGTACAAGGACGCGTCCATTGCTGCTCTTCCCGTCGACGAACTGATTGAGAAGGCCGACGGCTTCGCTGGGGTCTTCCCAGGTAAGACCACCCAACTCTCATAATCAATGTCCGTGATGGGTATATCCTGCTTTTCCTTCTGAATCAGTATATGTGGTGGGTAATTGGAACTCTGTCGGTTTTTGAATGATAAAACAGAGCATAAATACGAGATCGTGAAGAAATTGCAGGAGAGGAAGCACATTTGTGGCATGACCGGAGACGGTGTGAACGATGCTCCTGCGCTCAAGAAGGCTGACATTGGTATTGCCGTAGCCGACGCGACCGATGCAGCCAGGGGTGCATCAGATATCGTCCTCACCGAGCCTGGCTTGAGCGTTATCGTCAGTGCTGTCTTGACGAGCAGAGCCATCTTCCAGAGGATGAAGAACTACACTGTAAAACCTCTCTCATCACTATGTCTAAGAATCATGATTCGCTCTTCAACACCTGTGTGGTTGGTATTGTTTTATAAACTCTCACTAAGCTGTTTATTTTCCTTTCTTTCAGATATATGCCGTGTCCATCACAATCCGTATAGTTGTAAGTACCAGTATAGTTAAATGCGTCTTCTAGTCAATTCTACTGAAAAAGTTCTAAATGGATGCCTTACTTTGGTTTTGCACTCTTTCTTGGTAAATGGCAGCTGGGTTTCATGCTCATTGCTCTCATCTGGAAGTTTGACTTCTCTCCTTTCATGGTTCTGATCATCGCTATTCTCAACGATGGTAAAGACTCTCTCTCTCTCTCACCCCCCCCCCCCCTTACACACACACACGCACACACACTCGTGTGCGCACATACTGAACTTTTTCGTGGGTTGAGCAGGGACGATCATGACGATCTCAAAGGACAGGGTAAAGCCCTCGCCCATGCCGGACAGTTGGAAGCTCAAGGAGATCTTCGCCACTGGCATTGTTCTAGGAACCTACCTCGCCGTGATGACGGTCATTTTCTTCTGGGTTGCCCACGATACCGACTTGTTCTCCGTAAGTAGTCGGACGGGATCAAACTCTCCATCTGTTATGACCTTGAAAATTGAAACAAGACCATAAAGAACAAAAAAAATGAAAGAATATTTATTTGTTGGATATATCTGATCTTCACTTATACGTGTTTGGCAGAATATATTTGGGGTTAGATCAATTAGAGATAACGATTACGAATTGACTTCTGCTCTCTACCTCCAAGTGAGTATAGTGAGCCAGGCCCTCATCTTCGTGACACGATCAAGAAGCTGGTCCTTCATCGAGCGCCCCGGTTTCCTGTTGGTCTTTGCCTTCGTCATTGCTCAGCTGGTGAGTAACCCACATAAGGTTTCGTTTTGCTTGGTGTTTCTTGGGCTTATTAAATTGAAACCAAGCTGGGTTCTAAATCCAAGCTCCTGGGTGTTAATTGGGATAGCTGCAGTAGTATCTCAGCCAGCAAACTACGATACTTATCGACCACCATCAGATCAATCTAGCTTTTGGAGACTATGGTTGTATGGGATGACTTATTGGTTGTAATTTTCTGTTCCAGATTGCAACCGTCATTGCAGTCTATGCAAACTGGGCCTTCGCAAGGGTGGAAGGAATAGGATGGGGATGGGCAGGAGTGATCTGGCTCTACAGCGTTATCTTCTACATTCCTCTCGACATCATCAAGTTTGCTGTCCGCTACGGTTTGAGTGGAAAGGCTTGGGATTCCTTGCTCCAGAACAAGGTATATTATCGGTAGAGAAGGAATGAAAAAACGAAAAGCAGTGGCAAGAATGAGATATATTCCTTCTTGCTTCATATGCTTTTCTTTTTTTAACAAGTAACATCTTATCATAAATATCTGTTTTTGGCCTTGCTGCAGACGGCCTTCACAACCAAGAAGGATTACGGAAGAGGGGAGAGGGAGGCCCAATGGGCTCTTGCTCAGCGCACCCTGCATGGGCTTCACAACCCAGAGACCGCTGACCTTCTCAATGACAAGAGTAGCTACAGGGAACTGTCAGAGATCGCAGAGCAGGCAAAGAGGCGTGCTGAAGTCGCCAGGTAAGAATCAAAGAAATGTGTTTTGTGTGACCCGAGTACCTTACAAACTACCCGGGCCCGTTCCTTGAATCCGCTCAATTTGATTCGGATGCTCTTCATGATTTCTACCGCAGGTTGCGCGAGCTTCACACGCTTAAAGGACATGTGGAGTCCGTTGTTAAGTTGAAGGGCTTGGATATAGAGACCATCCAACAGCACTACACCCTTTGAGCCGCCGGAGCCACCTGCCTTCTACGATGGTAGCCTCGGGAAAGGAGTGTTTTCCCTTGACCAATGATGAGAAATAAACAAAACTGATTCCTGTGCGCTCGTATGTGAAAGACGCAACATGAATGGGGGTCTGCTGATGCCTGATACCATTTTTTATTCGTTGTACTAACTAATACCTAAACCTTTGTCTCCTATTTTGGAGTATGATAGATAATGGTGTGGTAGTATCTTGCCGCTTTTTGCTCTTGAAAGTTTGAAACTTGAAACCATGCACTGTCCCCGATTATTTTGTTTCAGGGTTTCCTGTGCGCGTAACGCAAAAATGCAACAGGCCAACAGACCATGATGGGCCCCACATTCTTTCTAGGGATTCAATCATTTCCTGCGAAATGGCTTCCCCACCCTCACACGCTCTTACCTTCCAGAAGAAACTAAGTGCCCAAAAATTTAGCTTAGTTTGAATTGATATTTAAAGCATTTTACAACTGTATAGTATAACTATGTTATTTCGCGAGGGTGGGTGCATGTGCGTGTATAATTGCATCCCTCTTAGCTTAGTCACTCGGTTCTTCTTGCTCAAGGACCTCAGCTCAGACACAACACCACCTATCCAGCCTCACTCTTGTGGATTCTTGATCAACCCAGACTTGTTCTTTGCCTTTGAGCAGACAAAAGGCAAGCCGACTGCATAAAGGTGAACCTGGCAAAGCTGGGCTGCCCACTGAACAGAAGACTGATCATGAGAGCTTGCACCGGAGTAATGATATGTAAGCTGTCTACACTAAAAAAACGCAAATGGATTGGATTTTTTCTTGATCTGGATTAGATCTGACCTAACACACTGACCCAAGTCCTGCATCCAGTAATAATATGTAGGTTTCGGATTGGATATTCCGTTGTATCTGGTCCGTTTGCAGCCTTAACCTGGCAAGTATGAATGTGGACAAATATACGAAATGGTGTTCCTTCTCACCACAAAGTTGACTTACAGAAAACAAAGTGGAGACAGTAGTCCGAATGAAAATATTAGCACAAATGATCCTGGTGTAGTTCAAGTGTCCAATTAGATTGTATATGACTGGATCAGGATCTATCTCGGACCTGGGTCTGGTGACTAATTACCAGATTCAGATATGATTAGCTGGACTTATTGCAATAGGTTTTGCTGCAAACAACCAAATTGGAGTTATGGACTAATATGGATATTTTGTAGTTCATGGGATTTGGTCAAGGAATTCTAAGACCACATAGCACTTGATCATTATTTTATAAGTGTGCTTAAGGAATCCGGTTGGCCAGCTATATGGCCCAATGGCTCAAACCCACTTGTTTTGGTCTCTATGCTTCAGTCAAGTCCGGTTATCTATGGGATAAAGTTTGGATCCATGGTTGATTGTCTCATTTAAAAACTTGAAGAAGCAAAACCATTCTTCACATATTTCATGTTTTTTTATTGCGATCAAATATTGATAAAGGGTGTCTAGCATAATAAATACATGGAAAGCTGAAACGAGAAACAAGGCAGAAAAACAAATAGCTTGTATCTTGTTTAAAAAAAACTGGTTCCAAAAGAAATCTGATGTGGTAAGGTTGGACAAGGTCCGAATTATTTGTGGTAATATTGGATCCAGTATATAAAGCAAATACGAGAATGAAGAGATTGAGAAAGAAGATAATCTGCGATATCATTCATTAAGGAGTACACGATATATATACAGCAAATGAAAAAAAACAGAATACATGATAAGGTACAACGACTTCCTAAAGGAGCTAACCAATTGCTATAATCTGTTAGCTATCAGATCTTTTAGATAATCCTTATCTACTGGCCGGTTACACATTTGGATTTGTTACTTTCCAATTTTTTTTACATTCTACTTTTACATTTAGATAACTCCTGCCATTTCACTTTTACCTCTTTACTTTTACATTCCCCCCTCAAGTTGGCGCCTCTATTCTTAGTAGGCCCAACTTGCCAACAAGATGCTTAAAGCTTTCTTTACTTGGTGCCTTTGTCAGAATATGTACCGATGACTCCTGCCTCTATTTTTTCTTGAATGAAATAACAGTCCAATTCTATATATTTTGTTCTTTTGTGGAATACCAGATTTGCCGCTACATGTATTGCGGCTTGATTGTCACAATATAAGGTTGCCGAACTTTCTTGTTTGCAGCCAAGAACTTCAAGAAGATATCAACTATACAACTTCACTTGTTCCTGCTGCCATACTTCTAAATTCTGCTCCTGTCGAGAATCTAGAAACAACTGCCTGTTTCTTTGTTTTCCAGGATACGATGTTGTCACCTAAGAAGGTAGAATATCCTAACGTTGACCTTCTTGATATCGGACAGCTTGCTCAGTCTGAGTCCATATAACAACTTAATTTGAGATCATTCTCTGCTTTTAGCATGATTCCTTGCCCAGGCATTTCCTTTAGATATCTTAATAATTTGGTAGCTGCTTTCCAAAGTTGTTCTCGAGGCTCATGCATGAATTGACTGAGTATATGTATCATATACATGATATCAGGCCTTGTAATGGTTAGATAAATGAGTCGACCGACTAACCTCTTAAAGGTAGCTGCATTTGTGATTAGATTTCCACTATGATCGAACTTCTTTTGAGGTTCTATTGATATTTCTGATGGCTTTATTCTTAGAAGGCATGCTTCTTTTAACAAATCAAGTACATATTTTCTCTTATTGAAGAATATCCCCTGTCGTGACCGTGCCACTTTGATGCCTAGAAAATATCTTAATTTTCCTAGGTTTTTGATATGAAACGTTTGGTCAAGGAGTTCTTTCAATTTCTCAATGGCCTTGTCATCACTTCCTGTTATAATCACATCATCTACATAAACCAAAATAAATATTTCATGTTCACCACGTTTCTTGAAAAATAAGGAATAATCTACCCGAAATTGAGTGAAAACGAACTTGAGAAGAGTTTTGAAAAACTTGGCAAACCATTGTCTTGATACTTGTTTCAGCCCGTATAGGGATTTATTAAGTCGACATACTCGATTTTTTCCCTGTCGATGATATTCGGGTGGCTATTACATATAGATCTCTTCATCAAGGTCATCATGCAAAAATGCATTATTGATGTCCAGTTGATGAAGGGACCAATTGTGGGCCGCAGCAATGGACAATAAGCATCGCAAGGTAACTAATTTGGCAACCAGAGCAATGATAATCCAAACCTTCCTGTTGTGTATAGCCTTGTGCATCGAGCCAAACCTTGTAGCGTTCGATGCTTCTGTCGGATATGCATTTGATTTTATAGACCTATTTTGATCCAATCGCATGTTTCTCGGGTGGCAAGGGCATAAGAGTCCATGTTTCATTGTCTCGAAGGGCTCATAGCTCCGTATCCATGGCAGATTTACATCTTTCATCCTTAAGAGCAGTGAGATAGTCCTTAGGTTCTTCATGGGCAGAGATAGCGACAAGGAAAGCACTGTAGGAATGAGAAAGTTTGAAAATGTCTAGAAAAGAGGATATGGAATAATGTGTGGAGGTGGTGGAGTTAGGCAACGAATGGTCATAGAGAAGAGCTTGATTACATTTATAATCTGATAGATAAGTGTGTCTAGATCGTTGTCGTGTAGAGCGTCAAAGCTCCAAATTGTTGTCAAGTTCTGGGGAATAGATGTCACTAGAGTTTGGACATAAATTCTGATCTTGAACAAGATATTCAAGAGAATAAGATAAATGAGATGTGTCCTCAATGGGATTTGGTAAAACAATGTCACTATAAATTTTGGAAAAACTCTCAAAAAATTGTGTCCTGGAAGGAAAAAATATTTTAGTGAAAGACAACATTTTGACTGACAAAAATGTATTAGTTTCTAGATCATATACCTTATACCCTTTTTGGCCAAAAGGATACCCTACAAACACGCATTTCTTGGCACAAGGAGCAAATTTATTTTTAGAGAAATGACGCACAAAAAATAAACAACCAAACATTTTGAGATGGTCATACTTTGCCTTGGTACTATAAAGAAGTTCATAAGGTATATGATTAGTTAAGAAAGTAATAGTGGGAATGAGATTGACCAAATATGCGGATGTGAGAATGCATTTACCCCAAAATTTTGTCTGTATATGAGCTTGAAATTTAATTGATCGTGCAATTTCTATAAAATGATGATGTTTTCTTTAGACAATGTCATTTTATTGAGGAGTTTCAACACAAGAATGTTGGTGTAAAATCCCGTTTTCACGCAAAAAAGTTTGTATTTCATGTGAGAAAATTTTTGCTTCATTATCATAGTGGATTTGTATCACATGTTTGTTGAATTGAACTTTTATCATTTTAATGAAGTTGTGCAATATTTCTTGTGTTTGAGTTTTGTGTCTTATCAAGTAAACCTATGTAGCTTTGATAAAATCATCAACAATAGTTAAAAAAAATTTGACTTTCGTGAACAACACCATATTGTAAGCACCTCAAATGTCAAAATGAACTAATTCGAAAATACCTTGAGAATGACTTTCACTAGTGGGAAAAGACAATCATGTGAATTTAGCTAGAGGACAAATTTCACACTTGACTTGATTATTTTGCATCAAATCATAGTCTTTGAATAAATGTCTTAAACGTAGATAAAAATCATGCCCTAAACGCATGTGCCATATGTCCATAGGATCTTTATTTACTGAAGTGGCAGCTACCAGACTTTCACCATCATCAAGAATGTAAGTCCCAAACATTCTCTACCCAATTCAATCATCTCCTTTGCCTCTAGGTCCTGAATTTGGCAAGAATAAGAAGAAATGATAGCATTATAATTGTAGGATTGACAAAGTTGCGATGTGGATAAGAGGTTTAGCTTCAATGATGAACATGCAAAACATTATGAAGAATAAGCTTTGGAGACAAAATGACTTGATCAATATGAGATACCAGAGTTGTCGATCCATTTGGTAGTTTGATGTGTTTAAGATTAGTATAGTGATTGACATTGGTCATT
This sequence comes from Nuphar pumila, assembly GCF_984573655.1. Taxonomy (NCBI): domain Eukaryota; kingdom Viridiplantae; phylum Streptophyta; class Magnoliopsida; order Nymphaeales; family Nymphaeaceae; genus Nuphar; species Nuphar pumila. The sequence continues at coordinate 94,268,799 of NC_143254.1, forward strand.
AGGGATAAAGAACAACACATGTGATTCATGGCGCCAGTGTATAGAATCCAACTAGAAGAATAAAAATAAGAATCGTTATTACCTGTCATGTTCACCGTCGGACTATCTTTACCTATTGCAAGAAGGGATAAAAGTTGGTTATACTGATTCATAGTCAATTGAGGACCGACGGGTTCCTTTGAAACTGAATTGGCAAGTGATGTATTTGCAGCCAATTGATTATTTGAGCGTGGTGGAAAACCATGTAAATCATAACATTTCTCTTTTACATGACCTAGTTTTCCGTAATGATCACATTTCGGTCATTCTTTTCCTTTGAATCGATTCATGTTATTGTTTAGAAATTAAGCACTTTTCCCAGCAACAACAACTACATTTATTTTCATGAGTGAACGAGTACAAACATTCGTCTGACGCTTTTCTTGAAGAAGAAGGTTATATGCTCTATTAACAGTTGATAGAGGATCCATAACAAAGATATTACTTCGAACCTCGACATATGACTCATTTAATCCCATGAGAAATTGAATTAATTTTGCATTTTGCCTGTAATCAGACAAGGCTTTCGTGACTCCACATGAACAAGTCTGTAGGATGAGTTGAGTATTAAGTTCATCCCATTATATTTTTAGCCTTGTATAATAGGTCAAAATGGATAAATTATCCTGATGAAAAGTAACAATAGACCTTTGTAATTGAAACATACGAGGTCCATTCACTTGAGCAAACCGTTCATGAAGGTCACACCATACTGCTGCTGCAGTTTTGGCATACAACACACTTTCTGCAACTTCTTTGGTGAGAAAATTAAAAATCAATGACAGAACCATATTATTACATCTAATCCATATGAAAGCATTTGGAGAAAATGGTTCTAGTTCAGGAAGGCTACCATCGACAAAACATATTTTGTTTTTTGCTGTTAAAGTGACAATCATAGCTCGAGTCCAAGACACGTGGTTGTCACCTATGGAAACCAAAATTTGTCCAAGGTTGTCATAGTGATGAAGATAAAATGGGTTGTTGGTGTTATCAGCAGACATGGTATCACCGATCATTTGAGAAGATGACACCGAGCCATTGTTCACGATGATAGCAAAATAAAACCACAAACTTCGATGCCGCTCTACAGGTTCAAAACCAGAAAAATGGCAGTATTGTTGTCAACCTACTGCGAGTGAAAGGTAGGGATCATCGACTACTTATAAAAAAAACTGCAAAAGAAAAATCACAGAGGTGTAGAAACAAAGAATGAGAAGACCCAATAGAAATCGAGTATGATCTTGACCTGCACAAACCGAATCACTGGGTGGACAGACACACCAAATAGCAGGGATAGACAAGCCAAAGGTTTCTTAAAAAATAATTCAGTAAGCAATTTCTGTGATAACGACAATGAATCACAGATGAACTGCTCAATGAAAAAGATGTTCAGAGAAAAAAAAAATAAAGATGAATGATCTTGCTCTGATACCATGTAAAGCAAATACAATAATGAAGAGAATGAGAAGACATAAGATAATTTGCGATATGTTTCATTAAGGAGTACATGATATATATATACAACAAATGGAGAAAAATAGAGTACATGATACGGTATAACAACTTTCTAAAGGAGCTAATGATTACTATAAATTGTTAGCTATAAGATCTTTTAGATAATCCTTATCCACTGCACATGCCGGTTATACATTTGGATTCGTTACTTTCTAATTTATTTTACATTTAGATAACTCTTGCCATTTCACTTTTACCTCTATACTTTTACACCGTACAAAAGCAAGAAGGCAAGCCACTCATTTAAGCCCCTCAATGATTCACTGCCAAACAACCCTCAAGGCGAATTTGCGTAGGAAATGAGCAAGACCACTACATTGTTGGTAGGAATCAATCCATGTCACTGGATTAAAGATCATTTGGGGCACGTTTGGAAGAGAGGAAAACTCTCATAGGAAGAGAAAGTTTTGCCTATGCTAGTTTTTTATGTGAGAAGTTCTCCAAAACAAAGTTTTTGACTTGTTTGTGTAATATGAGAAAAATAGAGTGAGAAAATGTGAAAAAAAATGAAAGAGAGGAGGAGGTGGGTGGTGGTGATAGTGAGATGGTGGGTGGTGGTGGTGGCGGTGAGATGTAGTGAGATAGGTAGTGGGGAGTGTAAAAATAAATTTTCTTTTGGTAGGAAGCATTCCTCCACTACTCTCACGGAGGAATGTTTTCTATCAAAAAAGTGTACTTTTTAGAAAAACTCTCTCAGCAAAAAAGACTTTCATTTAGAATGGTCAAAAAATTTGTATAATTTTTTTTATTTTGCATCACTTTTCCTACATATTTCTCTCTTCCAAACGTGTCATTGAGGTTTTAGGTCAGCTGACCTAAAGCTAAGTGGCAGCAGGCACGGAGAGAAGGTGCTGACCCCTATGTCCCAGTTGTGTGCAGATGCCTTTAATTGGTAGGCTCCATAAGAGCTTGGGTGTCGATGACCCCCACCTGGATTTTACCTCATAGCCAGATCGACCCATTAAGTGACCCGATTCTCAGCGAAAGTTTCTTGTAGTAAAAAAACAGAAATTAGAGATAAATAATTTACAAAAGACATATATCGTCTCAAAGCTTCTTGGGGTTGAGAGAGGTGCCCATGGTGTCTTATGTACGCTACTGGGTGACAGAAGTGCAGTAAGCTAGGGCAAACTGGGCTAGTTCTCCGATATCAAGTGCGCTTTATTTTTTATTCTTGTGTAATAAATGGAAAAAGCTAGAAACAGTAAATGCACTTCAACCATTTGTTATACACTACATTGTGTAATATCAAAAAATAAATCTAAACAATATTTACTATCACTTAACAAGCGTATACAAAAAAGAAGATAAGCCAAATGCTTGATGCTCATATTCCGGCTCACCGAATCCATACCCAGTAAAATAATATCTTTCATCTTTTTTATATTGAAAAATCACTGGTTTTAATGGAACTTGGGTCGGACCCGAGTTTGATATGAAATTTCACAAACCATACTCGGTTTCGGACTCTTTAGGTCTGACTCGGTTTCTAATCAGACCTTTTGTTTTATCACCTGGTTTGATACGGGTCGTGTCCGGGTCAGACCCGACTCATTGACACCAAGAAGGACCCGAGAGCAGTTCAGTCAAGAACTTACCACGTGGCAAATATAGAGGTAACATACTTGTCCACACACTGCATCTTGTTTAGTATTTCCCCCAAAACCCGATGAAGTGTCAAGTGTTTTTTGGCGGGAACATCAAGAGCTCTAGAGAGTGGCGTTGCCTTCCTCTTCTTCTTCTTCTCTCTCTGAGACAACATTGGCGTCTCTCACCAACTATGAGAAGACGAGGATGGATGACATCAAACGCAACCAACAGATGCTCGCTTCCCTCAACCTCAACACCCACCAACTCCTCACTCCAACTCGTCCCAAGAGGTACCCACCCTCTCTCTCTCTCTCTCTGACCTTGTCACTATCTGTGAAACCAAGATGGCAGAGGTTTGTCGCTCAGTAGTATCTGAGATCTGGCGTGACGCAGTGTCTTTCTTCAAGCCATCGTTGCTATTTGCAGGCGGTATCCTTGTCCTTGGGAGGCCGTCCCTTGGAGCCTACCAGCTTGATGAAGGCACATTTTCTCTATCCGTCGCCATTCCCCTTCCAGCTAAGCCGATACCAACAGTGGTCACCATGGTGTACGGTCCGCATCGGCCGAGCCGCCGAGAGGAGTTTTGGGAGGACCTGAATAGGATCCTTCTGTCTTTCGGGGACCAGCACCTCATCATGGGCGATTTCAATTGCCTGTTGTCCTCCTCCGACTCGAGTAATCCTATCTCCTGCTCGGCTTCTATGCTTGGGTTCCAAAATTTCATTCAATCAAACCAACTATATTCTGTTCCGCATCATGGTGAAGCTTTCTCTTGGTCCAATCGTCGCGCTCGCCCATGCTACCGCTTGCTTGACCGTGTTCTCGTCTCTCCTGTTCTGCTGACCTCGCTAAATGACCTCTCATGTTGTCTTCTCCCTCCATCTGTCTCTGACCATAGTCAGTTGGTCATCCGATGGGGGCATGGTTTCTTCCGCCACATCAAATTCAGATTTGAGCAATGGTGGATCACAGAGCCAGATTTTGAGTCTGTAGTCCGTCTATCTTGGTGTGGCTCGTGCACCGCAGCTAGGGCGACTACTCGTTGTGTGGTTAAGTGTCGCTGCTTGTCTCGAGCAATTAAATCATGGCTTATCTCGAGGCATATCAGTAAATTTCAGCATATAGAGGATTGGGAGCGTGAGCTGTCGTCGATCCACCAGTCTCTCTCAGACTCGGCCTCCATGTCGAACTTAGGTATTGCCTGCCTGAACGCTTGATCCGCAGAGCTGACTCTGCTTTTACGGTCGTGGCGCATGAAAGAGGAGATTCGGTGGAGGCAGCGGTCTCGTGCTATTTGGCTTAAAGCGGGTGACGGAAATACTCGCTTTTTTCACTCTGTTGCCTCTCATAGGCATCGTAGGCATGCCATTCCTTCCATATGCATTGAAGGTGTTTACCACTCTGGGGATCAAGTTCTACCAGCGGTGACTGATTTCTTCATCAAGCTTTATGCCAGAAACCCCTCGGCCGGTGGGTCGATGGGTACGGACTTCATTCGTTGCATCGACCATGCGTTATCCAAGTCTTTGCAGGTGCCCTTTTCGGAAGACGAAATCTTTGCGGCAGTTACAGCTTTGTCCGGGTGGAAAGCCTCTGGTTTTGATGGTTATCCTGTGGACTTCTATCGCACCTTTTGGACGTGTGTTAAGGGTGATATTCTGAGTATGTTCGCTGAGTTCCACCGCAACAGTCGGTTACCATCTATCTATCACCTGGCCATTGTATCTCTTATTCCGAAAGACGCTACGTCGGTGGACATAGCGCGGTACCGTCCTATCTCGGTCTTAGGGAGTATCTATCGGATCATCGCCAAGGTATTGGCTACCAGGATGCGATCTGTCGCTAATCAGATCTTTTCAGATGCTCAATTTGCCTTCATTCCCCATAGACGGCTGCAACATTAATTTATTTTGGCCACAGAGGTGGTTCACTCTATGAAGTCCAGCGGGAGGCCGTTCTTTACTCTGAAGCTTGACTTCCACAAAGCGTATGACTCGGTGCACTGGCCTTTCCTCTTTCACATGTTGGAGAACTTTGGATTTGGTCGACGCTTCTCTAGCTGGGTGCGTGAGTTGGTCACTAATGCACAATCCCAAATTCAGATTAACGGGGCCTGTGGTAAGCAGTTCAAGGTTGGGTGTGGTATTCGGCAAGGATGCCCCTTGTCCCCTCTGCTTTTTAACGTTGTTTCTGAAGGCATTGTAGTCTTGCTCAAGAGGGCCGTGGGGTGTGGTTTTATTAAGCCACTAGGAGTTCAGGAGTTCCAGAGCAATATTCTTACTTACGCCGATGATATGATTGTTTTCGGCGTTGGATCCATCGAACAAATGTTAAGAGTCAGGCTAATCATCCTCTTCTTCCTATCGATGTCGGGTCTCTCGCTAAACAATGATAAGTGTTGCATTTTCATGATCAATGTTCCCTCGCATATGCAGGCCATTGGGCAGAAGATCTTTCAGTGTGCCACTTCGGATAAGTTTTTCTTCTACCTTGGTCTGCCGCTCCAGCTCTCACGGATTCCATCAGTTGCTTGGAACGCCACTCTCCAAAAGGTTCAGACTAAAATTGCGACTTGGCAGGCCTCCTACCTTTCGATTGCCGGCAGACTTACTCTCATCAAGCATGTTTTAAATGCGATGCCAGAATTCATTATGTCTATGTTCCTTATGCCCGTGGGGATCAATAAGAAGCTCTCTAGAGTATTGACCGGGTTTCTGTGGTCTGGGCAAGGTAACAATAAAAAACGTCACCTTGTGGGTTGGGAAACGATAAGGCTACCGCAAAATAGAGGGGGTTTGGGGATTTCGGACTCTAGGTTAAGAAGTATTGTCCTGGTTGTTAAGCAAAGTTGGCTTGCGCATCAATCGGGGTCCCCTTGTGCGAATTTCCTTCAAGCTAAATATGGATCAGTGGAGTCTTTGTTTGGGGGTCGGCACGCAATTAGGTCGCCCATTTCGCATCTGCAAAGATCGTGGATTCAAGCTTGGTCTGCTGTGTGGGGTGGTGAGGGTGACGACGTCGCTCAGAGCCAGTTCCTTTGTAGAGCGATCACCCCGAATGGCTCCGTTCGCACTAAAGACACCTACCTTTCTCTCCTTCCGGCAGGTGTGAATCAGTTCCAGATGAGAATTATCTGGGGCAAAGGTCCTCCTCCGAGAGCGCGCTTCCTTGCTTGACTTATTTTGCATGATCGGGTGCAGACAGATAGCTTCCTCAAGTCTATAGGTTTCTGTATTGTGAGTAAATGTGTTCTCTGCGAGAGGGCCGAGGAATCTGCGTTGCACCTATTCTGGGAATGTCAGGTCTTTCAAGATATCTTTAAGGGTACCTGGAATAAACCGGTCGTGTCCGTGCGCCAGGAGTCTTTCGCTGTAGACCTCTTGTGGGGACCCCAGCCAGTTCGTAGATGTAAAAGTTGGCGGATCATTTGGAGAACTTGGTTGCTCTCTTCCTGGTGGGCCGTTTGGATGTCGCGCAACAATGCTATTTTCAGGCAGACCTCGGTTAATTTCAACAAGTTAGTAAATTATATTTTGGCGGATGTATATGCATCGTTACACATATGCCTTTCGGATCTTCAACGCCACTTGCCGTTAAGGTCTCCCCCGGATCCGGACTGATTGCCTCGGATTTTATCTGTATTTTGTGTCTATTTTTGGCTTATGTGTTCTTTGTCTTGTTTGTCTGTTTCAACGGTTGTTGAACCTGTCTTTGATTCGGCTCTCTCTCTCTCTCTCTCCTCGTTTTTTACGTTTCCTTCGTAGCCAGGAAGGAGATCAAAGGCTAAAAATCCTCTCCGGACAAGAAGAAGCCCAAGAAAGAGAGCGCCCCCATCGTCGTCAGAAGATCCCTTCGGGCCAAAGGTATACCTCCCGATGCCGTCCTTTCAAAAGGCCTCGATGATGATCTCCCCAGCCCCGATCGACACCACCCATCTTTTCCTTCTTCTTCTTAGCCTCCTCCTCCCTACAAGAGGAAAATCCCATTTCGCGCAAGCGAAGTTTACCAGGGGAAATTCACGAAGACGGTCGTCGATGTCTCCGAGACAACTCCTTTTGCTCGATTGAGCTGTCGCGAGGAACCGAAGGGTTCTTCTTTCGAGTTGGAGCAGATGGGCCTGGAAGAAGAGAATATCGCAAGGGTCGTGCGCGGTAGGATCTTCAACGTGAGGTTCTTCCCTACGGATCAACGGACGGTGATTGTTGCCGGCGACAAGTTTGGCCACGTTGGTTTCTGGGATGTTGATTATGGCGACGAAGGGGAGGGTGGTGATGGGGTTTACATCTATTGCCCCCACTCTGCCCCTGTTTCGGGAATTACGATTCAGCCGTTCGCGTTAACGAAGGTAATTGCTCGTTTTCTTAATTACTTGTTCCTTGATCCGGGCACAATTTTATTTTCGTTTTTTCGTGTAACAATATCCAACTAAAGATTACTAAAGTGGGATTGTTGTCAGGATTTGGTATTGGTAATTTCTTAGTTATGGAAATTGTGTTATTTCTCAAGTTCTCGACTTCTCGAAGCATCTGAAATGGAGCTTGGTTTTTGGTCATCCAAAGTATCGTTACGATTTACACAAACTATGTTAATGGTTTAGATGCTGAATCACACATAGAGCTTTTAGATCCGTGCTTCATTTTGATGGTGAAGTTAGCATTTGCAATTGTGTTATCCGAACATTTCAATTGTTGGGCACTTGCTTGCTCTTGTTCTTTCCGTTCCTTAACTCGGTGCTGTCTTTGTTCTGTTTTTCTGGTTGCTTCTGCTGATCAGCACGACCTTTCACTCTAATGCTTATTAAATATTCATGTTCACTGTCTCTAGTTTGTCGTCTCAGCTCAAGTTGGTTGTATGTTTAGTTCGTTTGAGTTGTAGAGGGAACAACGTGCTTTCTTTAGTTCTGTAACAAAATCAGCCTGTGAAAACCATATTTTGTTGATATTTCGTCACAAACTACTTTCATGATGGGCTAGTGCTCTTATTTTATCAAGATGGTGTTAAGCATCAATGTCACTAACCTCATTCTCCTAAAAGCCTTTTTTTTCGAAGACATATTGGAATATATAAAACTCTTAAAATATAAAGAATATATGTTACTATAGAGGAAAATATGGAAAAAAAAACTTTTTTATCGAGTTAATAAAGCATGATACTTTTAAAATGGAAATATTTTGAAATTGTTATGTTTTTTGGAATTATGTCCGCTTTTGAAAATATCATGATAAAATTGAAATATTTTGAAAATGTAGCTGATGTTTTGCATAGTTAAGAACATCATTTCTAACAAGACTACTTTCGAGAGAAACTTGCATACATCAAGACATCTGAAATCTAATTATTGAACTTCAGGAAATCAAGGTATAAATACATGACGAGGTGCACTTCTAACCTGAGGACCCTTGGCTAAAACAGTGGCATTTTAGCAATCAGAGTATCAATTTTAACCTGAATGTCCACATTCCATCTAATTTGCTTCATACAGCTTTCCATCTCCTAGAAACCCATATGTCCTTGAAGATGAGCCGGGGAAATTTTGTTCAACAGTTGAAATCATTCATTAGGCTGAGTAACACCTTAATTATATAAGCATTTTAAAAAATGTGTAAATTTGTAAGATTTTCTTGTCATACATCTGTTGTCGGGTGAAGGGAATTTACAAGGGAAAATTAAAAGAGGCAAAAATAAATATGCAAAAATAGGAAGGTTAAAAGAAAGGTCACTGTCTAGAGTGCACTGCAGTTTGTTTTGAGAAAATAAAAGTACACATGTTGCCTTTGTTTGAGAAGCAGGGAAGAGGAACCTTGTTACTTTCACTGCTCGCTGCTGCTCCTTGGGTTACTCCTGTACATGTTCTATTCTATGTTGATTCCAATGCATCTACAAATTGCATTAAGACTGATCTCTAAGCCCAAGTTCTCAAGTTATCCCTACCTTCGTGCTCCACGACCGAGCTCTCTCTTCCATGTTGGTCTTGCTCCACGACCAAACTTCAACCATTTCCTACAAACTGGTGTTTAAATTCGTGTCTCCCTTTTCTTTCCTGTCTCCTTCTAGGGATGTCTAACAAAATCTTATTATGAGAAAAAAACACCAAAAACCAAAGGACATTGCTCCCTTCAAAAGCTTTCAGAATTCCAAAAAGTTTAGGTCAATGGCTATTCATTCATTAGTAGGATTTGAAGGCCAAAAGGGGAAAACAAAGGTAATGATAACGAAAGGAAACAGAATGAAAAACAATCACTCAGAGGTTTACGTGGTTCAGTGAATACACCTACATCCACGATGGTAAATCTCACTCTTAACTTTTTTTACCGGTGTGAAGTAAGACTATATATAAATCAGTTTACAGATTTGTGTGTCTCAAAGGATTTCTCACGATAACCTCTTCTGTTTTACATTTGGAAACAGGTTTATCATTATTGGAGATTGGTTGAGAATCCGATAAGGTAAAACTTTGATTCTGGCTGGACTTGTGCGGATTCAACTTATGTCGACCCTGTTGTGATGATAAGGCCGATCCTTTTGGAATCGAGAGAGTCAATCTGTTTGAGCGAGAGTCCTCCTTACTGTTATCGCTAACCACCTTATCCATATCTCTAACAATAATAGTACTTTCAAATTCAGCCTTTAAAAGAAACAAAGAAACCAAAGCAAAACTATTTCGAGTCATGTATTGTTGGAATTAGTTCTTTGCATTGCAAAGCATATTTCTTTGCTTTGGAGGAACTTAACAGAGTTAGAAATGACATGAATCTGATCCTAGGTAAAGTAGGGTGCAGTTTTTCTTCATTGGGACTTGGGAGCTATTCCACATGGTTATGAGTAACTGCATTACGGTGCTGTTTGGTATGTGAATATGTGAAGCTAAGCATTTTCTCAAGCTTAAGGCATCTTTTAACTGTTATCATTGCTCAAGATGCTAAATGGTTCAACAAATCTTTGCAGTTTCCTCATGTGCTTTTACTTGGTCTTAACTGTCTTATGATGCAACTGCAGGTATTTACTAGCTGTTATGATGGATTTATCCGTATGATGGACATTGAAGAAGAGACCTTTCATATGGCTTACTCTTGTTCAGAAGCAATTTTCTCTTGCTCAATGTCCTAATGATAATAAGTTATACTTTGGAGAGGGTCCAGGGGAGTTAAAGATTTGGGACAATAGTGCAGGAAAAATCTCGACCTCTTGCTTTTTGCATACTCAGAGGATCAATTCCATTGATTTTAATCCAAATAACACAAACCTAATGTTGACAAGCTCATCAGATGGAACAGCCTGCATTTGGGATTTGAGGAATATCAAGAAAAGCCGATCAAGACATATAATTACTGTAAATCATGAAAGGGCTGTTCATTCGGCCTTTTTCTCACCATCTGGAAGTCTTCTAGTGACAACAAGGTGTGCCTTAACCACTCTTCGCACAGAAAATCCCTTGCATATTTGGTCTCTGGATTCATTGTTGTACTGACAAATAGAATTAGATCTTTCATGCCTTGCAGTGATTTTCTTATAGTTAGGGGCTATGTCACATGGGTGCGGGTGCGACACGGGTGCGGTGCAAATTTAAAAATTTTGGACACGGGGACTCGGCTATATATATATATATATATATATATATATATATATATATATATATATATATATATATATATATATATATATATAGTGCAGAGTCTGTGCACACAGCACAGTCTGCACAGTGACTGTGCACAGCACAGCACAGCACAGTCTGCACTGTGATTGGACACGGGGACTCGGCTATATATATATATATATATATATATATATATATATATATATATATATAAAGAGACTGTGCTGTGCACAGTCACAGTGCACAGCACGGTCATGTTGACCGAGTCCAAAACGAAGACGGACTCGGCCTCGATTCGTTGACCGAGTCCGACTCGGCGTTGACCGAGTCCGTACCGTATCTTGAGCCGCACCCGTGTCCGCACCCGTGTCGGGGCATGTCGACTCGAGTGCGGTGCCTCCCTAACCGAGTCCGTGTGACTTAGGTTAGAGAGATCAGTAAAACTACCAAATCTTTATGAGATTCTTATTTTTTTCATTTTCCCTGAAAATAGCAAAGATTTTTTGTTTATTGCTTTGCCCTTTTTTAATGTAATTTAATTTATTTAATTTTTCTTTTTATGGATTATTTTTAATCTCTTAATCTGTACTACTTTTTCCAGAAGTATAAACAGAAAAAAACAAGGTATCTCATGCCAAAAATTTTCCCATAACATTATTACTTTGTGGTTTGCTTAATTGCTTGAGTTTCAATCTTTGAGTAGTTTAATGGTAGTATGGCTTTTCGATTTCTTATAGCTCAACATGCTAGAATTATTTGTTAAGACTATTTATTGCCACATCTGATCCAGTTGCCATCACTGCACTCAGATAGTAGTCATTTATTCAGTTAAGGTTGAATAGCAATTTATTCAACTATTCTGGAAAGGAACTGACAGGAAGGACCATATTTTATTGTATTCTCTTCTTGGGCACAACCCCTGTCCAGTCTCCTGGATCATGGGACTAGCAAATTGGCTCGATTCATTCCTCAATTTATGTATGTAACTTAGATGTAAATTGAGTATGACATGAATATGTATATTCACTTATGCATGTTTTGTTCAATGAAGTTTCAACTGGAACAATATTACTTTAGATGTTACTGTTGATTACTGGTTCTCCGCTTTAGCACAATCCATGGTCCAGTATCGTGGGTCTTGGATCCAGACTTATTTGCTACATAACAGAATTACACAACCTGCAAATGAGGTGCCAAACACATATTAGATGTATGCCTATTTGTAAATGCTTATTTCTAGATAGGATTTTTGCATCTGTTTCTGTTGTGGTGACAGATTTTACCTCTTTTCCAGTGAGAAAAATCTCGCTGCTATTGATCAAGCAATAACGGCGAGATTTTTGTCCTGGCTATTAGCTTCATCAATAATGGTGAGTCATGAATCTCGTCTCTATTACTCTACTACAGCCATGAATGTCGCCGCTATTAGCTTCATCAATAATGTTGAGTTGGAATGCCTTGCCCTTGCACACATCTCGTTGTTAAAGACGTATGTATAACTGCGAGATTTTTTGGTCGTTAGATATTGCCGTTAAAGCACTTTAATGCCGAGATCTGGCTCTTTCCATTATAGAGTGACGTCAGTGTTGTTAAAAACATGTCTTGCCTTGAGGCGAAGGCCCTATCTCGTCGTTATTGATCTTTAACGACAATATCTAATGGCGAGATCTGGCTCTCACCGTTATAGATCAATAACGACAAAATCTAGCTCTCACCGTTATAGGGTTTTACTCTATAACGGTGACATAACTGTTACCGTTATAGAGTGACATCTATAAAAAGAAGTCGCTAAAATGTAAAACAAGGGTGAGGGCATTCAGTCCAATGGACCTTCTTATGCGAGGCCCAACCAAGAAATGCACGAGACGAGACTTGGCCCATAAGTAAGCCCTGATCGTAAACTCCTTTCACCCAAGCCACTCTGCATCTCGTTCTCTCTCTCTCTCGGTTAGGGTTAGGGTTTTTCTAAGTTGGAGATTGGGGCTAAGGTTTTTACAATCGTTTGCAAATGGAGGCCATGGTTTCTTCGATCATCGTTGCCCCTATTTTTCTTTCATCTGGGCTAGGGTTTCTACAAGTTGCAGATTGGGGTTTCGCTCATGCTCACCCGACCCTCATTTTCGCTTCCTTAGGTTAGGGCTTTGCTCATCGTCACAGCCATTTTTGTGTTTTTCTTGGTTGCAGTTTCACATAGTGCTGGAAGAAATTTGACTGAGAAGGAGGGTTTGCGATCTCCAGTAGCGAGGACGTATGTCGTGAAGAGGGACGGGCGGAAGGCGGCCATGCACTTCGACAAGATCACTGCGTGCTTGAAGAAGCTCAACTATGGCCTCAGCGAGAAGCACTGCGACCTCGTTTGCATTGCCCAGAAGATCTGTGCCGGTGTCTACACCGGCATCTCCACCAGTGAACTTGATGAGTTTGTTGTCGAGATCGCCGCCTCCATGACCACTGAGCACTCCGATTATGCCTCTGCAATTCTCTCTCTCAAATTTCCTTTATTTTGCACATTCTTCAATCTTATTAGGTCTGGATCTGACAGTTTTAGGGTTTTTTTGGGTATTGGTTATATGAAGCTTGTGGCCAGGATTGTTGTTTCAAATCTGCGTAAGAACATGAAGAAGTCCTTTTCAGAGTCGCGAGTCTTGCATTTTTTTCTTCAGCTATTTTCAAAATTCTAATTGTGGTTGGTTCGGTTGTATGGGTTTGAATTTGTGGTGGGTGGCTTAGTATCAAGATGTACAATCACGTAAATCAGAGATTAGGACAAAGTGCTCCATTGATTGCTGATGATGTGTATGAGATAATTATGAAGGTTAGTTGGTTGAAAATGCGTATTTTCCCTTTCCTGGATTGTACTTGCTTTTTGCTTAAATTGATGCCTACTCATCATGATTTTTCTTTTTATTCAATTGGTAGGAGTACACTAATTTATCTACATTTATTGTTATGCAAAAAGAGAAAAAGGGGTTTCCATTAAAATTTATTATCCATTTCTCATTAGTTCGTGGGTTTGAAAATTTGGAAACATGGGGTTCTTTCTAATGATGAATTCATGGTTTATTTAAATAATGCATTTTTGGAGAACCCATAATGTTTTGTTTTGGAATCATTGAAATTGGTGGGCTATGGAGTAGTGATTTAGTTTCAATAGGGCTAAAATCTGCTAGAATTGGCTGATCCTTTTGATTTGTAAGCGTGAAATGGTAGGGTTAGTTAATTGCTCAGTTGTGAAGTGGTTTGGCTTGCTGTATTGTCTGTTGGGTGAGTCCTTGGCTTGATCAGATGTGAGACATAGCAAGTTATTTACTGAGATTGAGGATGTGAGATGTATTGTTAGCTTTTGATGGACTTCATTGATTCATTATTAACATGCTTGCTAATGTAGTTGAAGTGGTTATCCAATTTAGTTTATGTATATTTATCTTATATGCTTCAGTTGATATCTCTGTAATTTTGTTTTTGGGACATGTTTGAGAGATCTTATCAAGTTTCTTTATCTGGATATTATCTTTTGGAATGTGAGATTCAAGAATATGCATTTTAAAGCAGTCTTCTTATTTTTGTGAATATGTGAAGTAAAGCAAGGTATAGTTGCTAGTAAGTTGGCTAGATTGTTATGCATTGATAACTTTTGACATCTTGCACATGTTGTATGCCTGAACTATAATTGGACTTCTCAAACTCATTCTCCTTGATGCCAAAGATACACAGAGAGGACAGTAAAAAACTTATTTTTTTGAACATGTTCTTTGTGTGCATGTATGATTGTATTTTTGTTTTGCCTGAGTTATTGAGTGATGAAACAGACATTTAGTTTTTGTTTGAGATCTTTCTCAAACAACACTTTATTTCTTTAAAAAATTTTATCTATTCTTTTTCAATAAAACCTAAATAATTTTCTATTTAGAAGTTGGATACAAAAAATACTAACTTTTCTTTCTCTATTTACGATGCAGATTGGCTGTATGGAGTATCCATTTTCAGACTTCTAGTTTTAATTAACCTTTCGGCTTCGACAACATTGATCTACCTGCTAGATCAGTAACTATCTTTCTTTTAGGGCTTTTTTTCCAAATTTGTTAGAACTAAACCATGAGTTGTTTGTTTGAAGGTATTTCCTCTAATCTTGTTATTGTAAATCAAGATGGACACTTGCAGTCAATTATTTTTATGTTATGTTTTTGTGTTTTATTATGTATTATATTTTTTTGCATATGTTTTGTTTCTTCAGCTGTTTTGTTGTAGTGGGGCCTAGAACAAACAGGCGACATCCGTTAATTTTTTGTTTTTTTGCAGGTTCATAGTCTATAATGGCGAGATCCCTGTCTCGCCGTTATAGCCTATAACGAGTAAATTCTTCCCGTTGTAACATATAATGCTGAGATAAGAATCTCGCTGTTATAGCGGTGAGCCAGGGATCTCGCCGTATTATCTTATCTCGCCGTTAAAGATTGTTACGTCGCTATTGGTGTTCCCAGTTTCGGCGAGATTTGTTGGTGGTGTTGGTTCACCATTTAACGTCGAGCTATAAATGTCGTCGTTATTACTCAACAAAGGCCATTTTGTTTGGCGACTTGTCTGCGAGAATTCTCGCTGTTATAGGCCTATAGCGATGAGAAATAGGGCAATAGCGGCGAGATATATCACTGCCATTGACCTCCATCCTTGTAGTTGACTCATCCTGACATTGCTCTCACATAAGCTTCCAGCATCCCTGGAATCCTTCTGTTGGTTCATCGGGAACATTGCTGCACTAAACCTTCCTTGTTTGTATTTATTTGCAAGTTGAAAGTTCTACAGGAACACTTTTCACTAAGTTTTAGCTTTGATAACATACGTAAACATGCATTACCTGCAATCCTTGTGCACATACACACATCCACAAGTGAACACCTCTACATGCACACATGCACATATGCACTTGCAAGCACATGCAGATGTATATCCATTTCTAAATTGTTTGTTCATCAAGGAAACAATCCTGCACTGAAACTTTTCTTGTTTGTATATTTATTTGCAAGTAGAAAGTTTAATGGGAACAATGTTTCACTAAGTTTTAGCTTTAATAGCATAATAGCATACATATACATGAGTGTGCGCACCCCTGTACAGGTATATATTGATACATAGCACACCCCCTATACATGCACACATACACGTAAAGTCGCATGCAGGCAGGCATGTGCAACTGCTGGTCTGGGCACCTGATGATTTGTGACCAAGGTCCCTGGTGATCATGGGGAAGACTTGGTCGGGGACTTTGTGGGCCATTTTTTGTGTGTGTCAGGTGCTTCGCTTTCTTTTGGGATCTACTGCTTACCAGCTATATTCTTGCTACTTTATGATTTCAACTGTAAAAGAGAGTTGGTGGGCCACATGAGTCAGGGTGGTTGTGGGGCCCCACCTGGGGTTTTCCTTGCTTCTGCAAGGGTTCCTCATTATTAAAAAAAAAGAAGAAGCCGTGGAAGGCAGTTGTGGCAAGGGGATGCCATCTGTCACGGGCTTAGAAGCGAAGGCCCTTGCGACGTAGCTTCTCGGG
The DNA here is from genome assembly GCF_984573655.1 of Nuphar pumila. Lineage (NCBI taxonomy): Eukaryota > Viridiplantae > Streptophyta > Magnoliopsida > Nymphaeales > Nymphaeaceae > Nuphar > Nuphar pumila. The sequence goes on from NC_143254.1 coordinate 94,285,082, forward strand.
AAATCGCAAACACCGAAGGCAGGCTTTTTAGTTGCACAAGCAACACACAATACACGCGTACGAGCGGAAGCAAGAGTACGCACATGCACAAACACAAAGAGCAAAGAGGCAAGGATGCAAAAAACTTCTTTATAGATACTTGAAAGCAAAGTACATCAAGAGGGAAAGAGGGGTCCGAATACACGGGGTACTTAAGCCGTAAGGCCTTGTGGAACACTCGAGAGTGTCAAAGAGGTATATGCATCAGAGCAAAAAGGTGAAAAACACGGTGGTCTAGAACATGCTTTCCTGCCTAAGTTGGTGCCGTCTTCGACGCCAATTATTCATGGTAGCCTTCTACAAGCTGTCGATGCTGAAACATGTTGCTGACTTTCTCTCGTGGCTTCACATTCTGGCATTTTCTTTCACTGCACTAAGTACTTTTTGACTTCCCCTAGATAGTTGTTGGAATGGTTAAGGATGACTTCTGGTTCTCCGCCTGGTACACTGGCCGTTGAGGGAGCCCGTTGCGGGATCAGAGCACGTTGAGGCATGCTCCGTTGAGGATCTCCTTCATCTTCGTGGAACAACTTAAGGCTACATATGTGAAATACTGGATGCACTTGAAAGTTTGCTGGCAAGTTCAGTCGGTACGCAAAGTTTCTCACACGTTTGATAATGGTGAAATGACCATCATACTTGCGGATAAAGCTTCGGTGGTGGCCCCAAAAGATAGTTGTGCGGTCGGGAAAGAGCTTGGCCAACACTTTGTCTTCAACACGAAATTTTGTTGGACGACGCTTCTCATCTGCTCATTTCTTCATGCACTTGGTTGCCTTGTTTAGGTATGCCTTCGCCAACTTTATCTAATCTTGTCAGTTCCTAACAAACTGGTATGCATAAAGTGCTTTGCCACGTCCTCGCGCAGCAGGGGAGTGCCGAGTCTATGGATGTTGTCCGGTTGCGACTTCAAATGGACTATGGCTGAAGGACTCGCTCTTTTGGAGGTTGTAGTAGAATTGAGCCGCATCAAGTAAATCAACCCAATCTCTTTGGTTGGCACTGACAAAGTGTCGCATGTATTTTTCTAGCATACCATTTATTCTCTTTGTTTATCCATCGGTTTGGAGGTAAAAACTTGTGCTGAAATGCAAGTTTGTCCCTATTAAGCGAAACACTTCTCGCCAAAACTTGCCAGTGAAGCGTTCATCACGATCGCTGACAATACTCTCAGGAATTCTCCAATGCTTGATTATATTCCGCACGAACAACTTCGCAGTATCTGCAACTGAGCAGGTAGCAGGAGCAGGTACGAAGACAACATACTTCGAGAACCTATCCACAACCACGTAGATTGAACTACAGCCTTGTGCTTTCGGCAAGCTCACAATGAAATCCATGGTTATGCACTCCTACGGATGGCTTGGCACAGGTAGGGGCTCCAATAGTCCACCAGGTCTCTGATTGATGGGCTTGTCTTGTTGACAAATCAAGCAAGTCTGCACATAAGCATCTACATCATCGCACATCTATGGCCAGTAGAACGCGCGTTCTAACAACGCCAAGGTCCTCTGTTGTCGTGGGTGACCCGCCCAGGTAGTATCGTGGCACTCGTGCATCAAGTGCCTCCTCAAGGTATCCTTCCGCATAATATATAGACGATCGCTCGTGGCTCAGAGCAAATCGTCCTCTAGCCAAAATCTTCACGTCTTTCCTTCCTTCACCAATGTGATTAATTGTTGAGCCATCGGGTCACGTGTTGAAGCTTCTCGCACCTATTTGAGAAGATCGCTCGTCGGTTGGCTCACACTGTCGTCCCAAGCGAGCAAAGCTGCAAGTTCTGCCTTCTGATTCAAGGCATCACCACAACATTGGTCCTATCTGGCTTGTATTTGAGGACCATATCGAATTCTGCCAAAGAAATCTTGCCAACGCGCTTGCCTTGGACTTAGCTTCTTCTGAGTCTGAAAGTAGCTTGTCGCAACGTTGTCAGTGCGCACAACGAATTGCGACCCCAAAAGATAGTGTCTCCATGTGCGAAGATAGTCCACGATCACCAACATTTTGCGCTCGTGCACAGTGTATCGACGTTCATCGTCGTTCAACTTCCTGCTTTCAAATGCTATAGGATGTCCTTCTTGGAGCAACACCCCTCTAATAGCAAAGTCAGACGCGTCGGTCTGCACTTTAAACGGTTGCTGACAGTCGGACAATTTCAGCACTGACTCTTCTACCAAGGCATGCTTTAACCCATCAAAAGCCTTCTGGCAGACATCAGACCATAGTCATAGTCTGTCTTTCTTCAACAGATCTGTGAGCGCAATAGCAATCTCCGAGTATCCTTTGATGAAGCGTCAATAATAATTTACAAGTCCCAAAAGGAGCGCAACTCTGGAACTTTAGAGTGACTCCCATGCTTGAATAGCCTCAATCTTTCTATGGGTTATTTTTAGAGTGTCTCTTCCCACAATATGGCCAAGAAAGTGGACTTCCTTTTGGTCGAATAGACACTTTTCTCGCTTGACATACAGCTCGTGGTTCTTCAGAGTCTGAAACACAATCTGAAGGTGTTGAACATGTTGCTCAATCGAATCGTCGTACACCACTATGTCATCCAGGTACTCGACAACAAACTTGTTAAGGTGCGGGTAGAAGATCTTATTAATTAAGGTAAAAAAGGTAGCGGGCGTGTTTGTCAAGCCGAAGGGCATGACAAGGAATTTGAACGCCCCATGTCGCGTTGCGCAGGTAGTTTTTGGTTCATTCCCTTCTGCAACTCTGACTTGCCAGTAGCTAGATCTCAAGTCCAACTTAGAGAAGACCTTCACCTTTTCAAGCTGATCAAATAAGTTCGCGATCAAAGGAAGCGAATATTTGTTCTTCACCGTTATTTTGTTCAGTGCCCTATAGTCGACGCACAACCACTTCGACCCATCGTGCTTCGCTTGAAACAACACGAACGCTTTAAAGAGAGCTTTGGATGATCTCCGCTTCAAGCATATCATTCAGTTGTTTGTGTAATTCTTGCAGCTCTGGAATTACCATGCGATAAGGAGCCATTCTAGGTGGTCGTGCACTCGGTACTAGTTCAATTTGATGGTCTACCTCACGCCTCAGAGGTAGCTTCTTCGGCATCTCGACGGGCATAACATCGCCAAACTCATTCAATACTGACGCTAAGGCTTCTGAGATATCTGCGGCTTCTTCTGCCTCGTTCGTAGCGTGGATTATGACAAGAAAAATTTCATCACCTCTTTTCATGTCTCTCTTTAACTGGATCGCAGACACCAAGCGCTCACAGGGCTTCCCTGATATCGCAGTAATCATGCAGGACTGATTCTCACTCTCAAAGCTGACAACGTTGAGGTGGGGCATCGACACTGCCTTGTTGCTTCTCAAAAATTTCATCCCGATGATGACTTTGAAATCATCCATAGGTGCGACTGATAACGTGATCCTCCCCGACCGGTTGTGGATTCACACTGGTGCATCATGGATAATATCGTAGATTGCCTTAGCCTCCGAATTAACCGCTTTCATGCAACTCTCTTTCTGTTCCCACTGTAATTCCAACCGTTCTGCTTCTTCACACGAAATGAAATTATGTGTGGCCCCTGTGTCTACCAATGCCTTAGTGAGTCTTTCGTTGAGCAGAAGCTCTAAATACATCAGTTCTTTACATATGCTCAGTTCTGCAGCAGCTGCCACCTTCACTGCATTCATCATTTGCATTGCGCCAACCGTTGGTGCCTCATCAGGTTGATAATCTTCGTCACCCTGAACAACATTCGCAACTCGGGGTGCACGGTTATCTCCATTCCCTTGACCGCGATTTTTGTTGGGACAAGTATTCTGCCAATGATCACCATGGCAGATACGACAATTGCGACGACGATAGTTGCCACCTTGAAAGTTATTCCAATTTTGATTATTGTTTTGGCCATCTTGTCGACCCTGATTTTGCTGGTTCTCGCGGTCAGCATTCTGCCCATGGTCATTCCTTCGGTTGTCCATTCGATTGTTGCGGTCATTTTTCTGTTGTCTGTCTTAAAATGTCGTGTCGTTCCTGTCAAGCTTGGCAAGTTTTTGTGCAACTACAAGTGCCTCGGCTAGCGTCGCAGGGTCGTGCCGAATAAGTTCAGTGTTTGCTCACCCTTGCAAACTGTTAGTGAAAAAGAACAATCGATCCTGATCATCCATTATCTAGACTTCCAACATTATTGAAGAGAATGTTTTGACATAGTCTTGCACATACCCTATTTGTTTTAGTGCCAGTAACCGTTTGCGGGCCATTTTCTCTTGATTTTTAGGTAGAAAGTAGTCTTGCAATTCCTTTTGAAGGTCCTCCCACGAGACTATAGCAACCAAACCCCGTCGAACATCACCCAAGCAACATCTCCACCAGAGAGTCGCTTCATCCAGAAAGTACATTGTTGCGGTTCGCAGCCTATCTGTGTCGTCCTCTATTCTCGCAGTTTTTAAAAACTGGTCCATCTCATAGATAAAATTCTCGAGATCCTTTGAGTCCTGCGTGCCTTTATATTTTGTGGGCTCAGGTGGCCTGTAACGTGGTCTATCCACGTATGTCGCAACGTCGCCAGTTGGGGCAGTCCTCAACTACCGCTTCAACTGTTCATTATTTCGTCGGACAACATCCAATTCAACAACCATGATGTTGAACCGACTCAACAAATCATCAAATATGGTGGAAAAGTCTTCCATCGAATTGTTAAGTTTAGTGACAAGACTTTCTATCGAATCTTCCACTCCCTCTACTGCTGGTTTGATCTCAGCATTGAGATCATTAAAAGCCATACAAGTCTCATTAACCAACTTCTCCATGTTGGTCATTGTCTCAGTCAGCTCCACAACATCGCGCGAGATGACTGACACTCGATCATCGGCCATGAAATCTTCTTCAGCAGGAATCATACTGCCTGAAGGAGTCATGGCATTCTTCTTTAGTGCCATCGTCACTCCCAATGCCGACAAGGTTTTGGTACCAACTTGTCACGAGCTTAGAAGCGAAGCCCCCGCGACGTAGCTTCGGGAAATCGCAAACACCGAGGGTAGGCCTTTTAAGTGCACAAGTAACACACAACATACGCGCACGAGCATAAGCAAGAGTACGCGCATGCACAAACACAAAGAAAGCAAAAAGGCAAGGAAGCAAAAAGCTTTTTTATAGATACTTGAAAGCAAAGTACATCAAGAGGGGAAGAGGGTCCGAATACACAGGGTACTTAATCCGTAAGGCTTTGTGAGGCTCCTACCATACACAGCTCCTACCATACACGGGGCTCCATGTGGTTGGTAGGAGCTGTTAGTGCACGTCTCCTTGTGGTGGGACTTTGCATGTTTAAATTCCAGTGGTACGTTGAATAATAACTGGTGGGGGTCTGCCTAACACCAGCTTGCCTTTCCAAAAAAAATGGGCTTGGGGAAAGCCTCATTGTTCAGGCTCTTTTGAATTTTGCCCAGCTTGGCTGGGGACTGCTTATTTCCCTTATATATACACACACAATTGATCCAAGTTTTGATCAAATACGACTCCATGGATGTTTTCTGCATGGTTTATTTAATGAACATTAGCATTTGCTAGGATCTTTGGCGACTCAAAAATCAATGGTATGAACATTCCAAAATGTGGATTTAAAGTCATAATTTTTTTATCAAAAAACTGTAAAAATCAATGGTTGTAAACATGCCAAATTTTACCAATGGAGGCTCCACTTGTCTGGTTGGAGCAGGTAGTGCAGGTCACCTTGTGTTGGGACGTTGCAAGTTCAAAACCTAATGGTACGGTTGTATAACTGGTGGTGGTGGTGTCTGCCTAACCACAGTTTGCCTTTCCAAAAAAAAAAACAAATTTTGTGGATTTAAAAAGAATTTTTTTTGTAAAATTTGTGGATTTAAAATATCATATTTTTGTCAAAAAATTGCATTCTAATGGTTGATTTTCATCAAATTCACATGCTGAATCCCGTTATGTCTTCAGATTTGATAAAAACATCCCAGATGAGGTATGACGATGGGGATGACATAGGGGATGAGTGTAACCAGGTTGGCATAGGAACGACCCTTTTTTGTTTTTTGATAGGCAAGCTGGGGTTACAGACCGACCCCTACCAGTAGTACAACTATACCATTGGGTTTTGAACCTGCAACGTCCCAACACAAGCGGAGCCCCCGTTGGCATAGGAACGACGCCCTGATGGTAATACCCACTATTGTTGACCGGACGGTAATTTTTCTAAAGGCAAATGAGAAAATGATGTTTAGTTAATGCCTTTCAAGTTTTGGAAACAGTACAAGTAAATTTAAAAAAAAAAATACACTTTTTTTTATCAAGGCAAACGGAAAGGACTATTATGTATGTGACAATTGAGAAGAAACAAGGACCATTGTTTGCGTGATATTTAAAGAGAGAAATGTTTAACACGTTTGTACCAGTGTTATTGACAGCATTGGTAGCCTTCAAAGTGAATTACGCGTGCATTCAGCAAGGCTACTACTGTTTTAGCAGGAATCAATCCAAGCCAAACCAGCAAATCTTTGTTTACAAAAGAAATACATCATTTAAAAGCTCCATGGACTCGAGAGGCTTCGCAAGTATAGCATGATAAGACCGGCACAACCAAGTCTCTGATCCCGTTTGTGGTTTTTCTCGTGTAATAAAAAAAAAGAAGCTGAAAGCAGTAAAATTCAAACTCTAAAAAAAGCTTGTACTTCAACCATTTGTCTACGCTATAAGAAAAAAAGTCTTAAACACAGAAAATCGTCACTGCATGTAGCGATTTTCTGTGTAGACAACCCCTTCCGCTCGATTGGACGGTCGCGAGGAACCGAGGGACTCAAAGGATTCTTGTTTCGAATTGGAGAGGATGAGCCTGAAAAAGGAGAATATCGAAAGGACCATGCGTGGTGAGATATTCAACGTGAGGTTCTTCCCGACGGATCTACGGACCGTGATTGTTGCCGGTGACAAGTTTGGTCATGTTGGTTTCTGGGATGTTGATTATGGTGGTGATGGGGAGGGTGGTGATGGGGTTTACATCAATCGCTCTCACTCTGCCCCTGTTTCGGGGATTACCATTCAGCCATTCGTGTTATCGAAGGTAATTGCTTGTATTCTTAGGTTCTTGTTCCTTGATCTGGGCATGGTTTTATTTTTGGCGTAGTAGTTATCTAGTTAAATTTTACTTAGGTGGGACTGTTGCATTTTGTGAATTTGGTATTGGTAACTTCTGGGTTATGGAAATTGTATTATTTCTCAGAGTTCTCGTAGCATCTGAAATGGATCTTATAGTTGCTTTTTGGACATCCAATATGTTTGTGGCCATTTGCACCAAATATGCTAATGGTGTAGATGCTGAATCACAATTACAGCTAGTAAATCTGTGTTTCATTTTATGGTGAAGTTAGCATTTGCAATTGTGCTTATCCAAACATTTCAATTGTTGGGCACATGCTTGCCGCCGTTCTTTCCGTTCCTTATCTTGGTGCTTTCTTTTTTATTGTTGCTTCTGCTGTTTAGTACAATATTTCACTCTAATGCTTATTGAATATTCATGTTCACTTTGTCTAGCTTGTCTTCTCAACTTGACTTAATTGGTAAGTTCGGTTGAACTATAATTTGCAGGTATTTACCGGTTGTTATGATGGTTTTATCCGTATGATGGACGTTGAATAAGAGACCTTTCATACGGTCTACTTTTGTTCGGAGGCAATTTATTCTCTTGCCTAGTGTCCTAATGATGTAAGTTGTGTTATGATGGACAGGGTGGCCTGCGTAATTTCTGCAATTCAAAGTTGATTGAAGATTATATTGCATTATTGGGCGGTTTCTCATTTCATGTTGATCCTCTTAGCTGGTGGTGGTTCTCCTTTCTTCTTTTTTTTTTTGAAATCTGTTACTGCATTTGCTCCTATTTTCTTGGGTCCGGTTGTTATGAGATCCTATATAAAAATGCAATGTAATCTCATCACAAAATTAATTAACACAAAACAGAGCCGCAGGCTCCCTTTACCGTGGATGTAAGCATAATGCTGAACCACGTTACCTTTTGTGCCATGTTTTGTTTCTTTTATGTTCATTAACATGGTATTAGAGCTAGGTTGAACCTGTGATCTTTGTGTTTGTCTCTTGTTCCCTGTTCTTGCATCTCGCATCCATGGCCAACTATTCGAGTTCCTCAGAGCCTGACACTGGGAACTTCAGCAACAACCAAGGCTCCTGAAAAAATGATCATCAAGAGAACAACATCAACAGCACATTGAAGATCACCACCCATCTGTTGAATGGCTTAAATTACCTAAGTTGGGCAAAGGCTGCCCGTCTCTTTCTCAGTGGCAGATCCAAGTTTGGCTATGTCAACGGAAAGATCAAACAACCTGCATCAACATATTTGAACTATGATGATTGGGTGTCGAATAATGACCAAGTTATGGGATGGCTTCTAAATTCTATGGAGCCACATATTGCCGAATCTTTTCTGTTCCTGGAGACTGCCAAAGAAGTATGGGACTCCCTTAAAGAACTTTACGGTGAACAAAATACCACCGCAAGAGTTTATCAGCTTTAACAAGAAATCTCCAAATGCACAAGGGACGACAAGCCTATACATCTTTACCTGAGCACGTTGAAAGGACTCTGAGACGAACTTGTGCAATATAGGCCAGCTACTGGATCATGTACGTGACAAGTGCTGGGAGATCGTTGGGAGACCAAATCGAGATAAACAAACTACCAGAAATACAGAGAATGCAAATTTCGTCACTAAGGAGAACTTGGAGAATTTCTTTCAAAAATTTTCCAAGACTAATCTCGTCACGTCTTAGACCGTCAATAAATCAGAAGGTAACAGTATTGCACTTCTTACAAATTGTGATAAGTCCAAGTGGATTGTTGATTTTGGAGTGACTGATCACATGACCAGCACTCTGACTCAATTGAGTAATCTTTGCAAAATTAGTAATAAGAATGTCTATACTGCTGATGGCTCTCCTATAGCCGTCAAAGGAATTGACAGCACAATTTAAAAAAAAAAATCATAGTTTAGAGGTTTTATGTATTCCCAATATATCTGCTAACTTGGTCTCTGTGAGCAAGCTTACCAAGACATATAATTGTCTTGCTATTTTTTCCCCCAAGAATGTGATATTTCAGGAATTGGGAACGAAGAGGGAGATTGGTAGAGGTCTGGAACGAAACGGCTTGTATATCCTTGACAAGTCTCACTCAAGTTTTTTTGCTGCTAATGATGGGAATAAGTCTTACCGACAATGGTACCCACATCTTGGACATATCTCAGATCAGGTGCTGAATAAAACCATACCAGAACTGCATTCTGACGGTCGGGCGTGCGATGCATGTGAGCTATCCAAGTCAACCAGATTGCCATTCTCAAAATTGGACACAAGATCTACATCATTGTTTGAATTGGTTCACTCGGACGTGTGGGGGCCTGCCCCTATGGACTCACATGCTGGATACCGATACTATATTACATTCGTTGAAGACAAAACGAGGGTATCTTGGCTTTATTTTCTTAGAAATAAGAGTGAAGTTTCCACTGTGTTTGAAGAATTTTTTAATCTTGTCTCCACTCAGTTCAATGTCAAAATAAAATGCCTGCGATCTGATAATGGTGACGAGTATATAAATGATGTCTTGCATAATTTTATGAGAAATCATGGGATCCGTCCCCAAAATACATGTGCAGGAACTTCACAACAAAACAGAACGGCTGAGAGGAAAAATAGACAATTGCTCAATATGGCTCGCTCACTTTTGTTTCATATGAATGTGCCTCTGAGATTCTGGGCTGAAGCCATTGCAACAGCATGCTACATAGCAAATCAGATTCCCAGTTCAAGCTTGGATGACAAGGTACCGTTGGAATTATTATATAAAAAACCACTTTCTATTCGGCACCTTAAAGTTTTCAGTTGTAAGTGCTATGTGCATGTTCAAGCTGCCTTTAGAAATAAATTAGAAGAAAGAGCAACAAAGTGTATATTCCTCGGGTATTCAGGATCAAAGAAGGGCTATAAATGTTACAATCCCATCACTAGAAAAATGATTATTTCGCGAAATGTAAAATTCTTTGAAGAAGAACCTTTTTTTTCAGAAACCAAGCCAGGGAGAGACAACTTGTCCTAGACCTACTCACACTAGTCCTGTCCTACCCATTCAAACCGTGCCATCTTATGTCTTTGGCAGCCATGAAAATGAGCCTCAAGCCGAGTCCTACCAACCTATGATTAGCCCAGCCAAACCTACTTCTGAACACGTCAACCATTCACCTATACCTGAGCCACCCTTGAGAAGGTGTACACGACCTACTAAACCACCAGCTCATTTGAGTGATTACCAAAATTACATTACACCCAAAATAGACCATCCCATTGAAAATTACATGACTTTCTCCAAACTATCCAAACCATATCACACTTATATTCTTAATACCTACTCCCATCAAGTACCCACCAAATTTGAGGAAGCCCACAAGGACCCCCGATGGAGAGCTGCCATGGCAGAGGAGCTATCAGCCCTTCAAAAGAATAACACTTGGAAAATGGTACCATTACCCAAAGGAAAAAAGGTGGTAGTGTGTCGATGGATTTATCGGATAAAATACAACAATGATGACAGTATAGAGCGGTATAAAGCTCGCTTGGTTGCGAAAGGCTTCACACAAAAAGAGGGAATTGACTACAACGGAACCTTCGCACCTGTGACCAAGATGAACTCAGTACGAACATTGCTCTCAGTTGCCTCAAACAAAAATTGGAACCTTATGCAGCTTGATGTTAAAAACGCTTTTCTTCATGGAGATCTCCTGGAAGAAATTTATATGGAAGCGCCCCCAAGTATAAAAAATGAACGTGGTTATGTTTGCAAATTACAAAAATCTTTATATGGATTAAAACAATCCCCTCGTGCTGTTAGAAAATGTCTTGGAATACATTAGGTTCAATAATGAGCCCATACACATGCACATGAAGTGCGAATATACCCACTAAAGGGAACAACACAAGCACATAATGTGCTAACACATAAACCCACAAAAAGGGAAAATGACTTAAAGTCATAAGTTGAATATTATTGAAGAAAGAAAGAGAAGGGTGAAAACCCCATTACAATGGAGCAAGAGCTCCTCTAAGTCCTAGCAAATACAAAGGGGGGAGCCCCTATTTATACACCTCAAAGGGACCACCTTGGGGGCTCCCAAAGGAGACGTTGGAGAGCCCCCAACGGTCACATTTGTGACCGTTGGGGGCTCCCAACGTCTCTATTGGGAGGCCCCCAATATGGTACGAAAAAGAGAAATAAAAAAACAAAAAAGAAAAATATTACAATGCATATTCCAATTGGAATATGCGTAAAATGACAAATTACAAGAATACCCTTGAGGGTATTTTAGGAAGAGAAAATATATATATATATAAATAGAGATACGTATACATATATATATATATATGTATATGTATCTTTATATATATATAAATATATATATGTACATTTAAGGATTATATTTTAACATACATATATGTGTATGAGTACACATATTTTAACACCCCCCCCCCTCAAACTTTGCGGGGAAACGAAAAGGTTGAAAAAGGCGCAAAACTCCATGAGGCTTCGGTAAGGATGCTATTGAAACTTGTAAATGCCTTCCTTCAATTGCCTTCTAATGGTGAACACATTTTCCGATCCATCCGGGGTACTTCCTTTTATCCTATCTCCAAGATCCTGTGGAATAACAACAAAGAACAAGTAAAGAATATATTTGCACTTTACTCAAATGGAATATTCCTAACAAGATTAATCGAAACCATATCGGATGACTCACCAGCAAAACAATGGTGCAAAGTTATAACTTATGCATAGAAATTCGAAGCACATGATAGGATAATTACTTTAGCATGAAAAGAAAATTTTAAAAACCAAACTTTCAAAATCATATATCATGTTAAAGAGTAAGCGGAAACAAAATATGCGGAAATGAAATGCAAGAATGCATAATGCATTCATAAGATCTAACATTGGACAAACACAACCCCATAATGGGGAATAACAAAATGGTCCATTAAGGGACACCACAATAAGCCTATGAAGAGGCATAAGTTACATATGCTTTATTGAATGAGGGCCAAAAAAGACCATAATGAACATATGCATATACAATCATGAAATAAATTAACACTTAAAGGAATCACTAATGAACATGCTCCAAACAAACTTTAGTCAAAATGAACACAAGAGTTCAAAAGTTTTTAAATCCATTTAAGAGGCAAAATAATGAGTGTTATTTGAGTAGAGAACTTTACATATTTAGGAAAATCTCACTCGAATGACAAAAAACTCATTTTGCATATCAAAAAGTGACAAGAAAAACCATAAGCACTTAATATATAGATTAAATGCCAAAATATCAATTTGATTTTAAAATATGCATATTAAAGATATGATTCACTTGTATCTAAAAGAAAGCAACATATGAATGAAATTTCATAAATTTCAACAATAGTTCATCTCTTACAAGCAACTACCTCATTAGTCCTCCAAAACCCATAAATCAAGTGTATAAGCTACTAGATCAAAAATATAAATATAATGCCATTAAAGGCCAAAGACACACACAAAGGTGTGCAAAAGAACCTCTTGTCTACATGTAATAATACTTGAAATGAGTGCATCAACGACAAGAACAAGAGAATACACGCCAACATAGACTAAAAGCATCTCTTGTCTACGTAAAAATACACTCAAGACCAAGTATGTTCAGCTACTAGAACAAGAGTATCAAGCCAACCATGAGCTAAAACACAATACATCTCTTGTCTGCATAAGATGACACTTGAAATGAGTGAAAGAAGCCAACCATGAGTTAATACTTAAAATGAGTGCATCAACGACAAGAACAAGAGAATACACGCCAACATGGACTAAAAGCATCTCTTGTCTACGTAAAAATACACTCAAGACCAAGTATGTTCAGCTACTAGAACAAGAGTATCAAGTCAACCATGAGCTAAAACACAATACATCTCTTGTCTACATAAGATGACACTTGAAATGAGTGAAAGAAGCCAACCATGGGCATACATCTCAACGACTAGAACAAGGACACAAATGCCAACATAGGCTAAAATCACACACCATGGTGTGAATCAACGTGCCTTGTCTACATATAATAACACTCAAAACAAGTGTGTTCAACTACTAGACCAAGAGAACAAAAGCCAACAAAGGGCTACCAACACACAAAGGTGTAATAAGATTCTTGTCTACATATGATGACACTTAGATAATGGTTATAAAAGGAAAAGACTTTTGAGGCAATAAAACTTGTAATGACGAACATATAAATAAAACCTTGAGTTAATAAAACAATATTCCTTTTAAAAAGGATACCCATAACAATAACATTTTGGAATAAATGTGTGAATATACACACACCAAGAATACTTGGAACACTTGTGCACAAAAGCACAAAACATGAAATCATAAATGTGCAAATGCACTCACAAGATTCATAAATAATAAAAGGTTGGGCAATAATCCAAAAAACTTTGATTTTAATATACCTTAAAACATTTAAGGTTTCATATATTCATCACATTTACATATAAATGAGAGCATCCACTAGATCAATGGCCAAAAGAAGAAAAACGAGTGACACACTCATAATTAGAGATCATATAACAAATCATTTTAGAGTCCCCAAGGTGCCCATAACTCACATCAACAACCATCTTTAATATGGCAAGTGAACAATCTAAAATGACATAAGGTGCCCATAACTCACCTCAACAACCATCTCTAATATAACAAAAAGGCCATAAAAGGATTGATGTATCATATAACAACTTGTGATGGATAAAGTAAGTGCCATAAAAGGCAAAAGATACCTTTTTAACAAACATAATGACATAAAGAAATCATCTTGGGATAATCAAGAGAAGATAATCAAGCTTTTAACAAAGAAATCACAAGAACCGTAATGGTTCGTAAAGAGAGCTTTAACACAATATCCAAGGAAAAGATATTCAAAAAATACTTGAAAATTTATAGAATTGGGATTAAATCCCATACAACAAGTTTTAATATTCTTTGATTGTGATGAGATATGCGGAAATGTACAAAGTGCCATAAGCACTTACAATGTTTTATAATGATTCGACAAAAGAATCAATATCTAAATTCATTACACTTTCACCAAAAGAAATGTGCAAAAAAGCTCCACAATGTAAAAATGTCTATGAAGAGACAATACGCATATAAGCATAAATACTTTATAAAAGAAGTGTACGAAAACACTCTCACAATACTTGAACAAAATACGCGAAAAGCGTAAAAGTGACAAACATGCAATAATGAATGTATTTCATAAAAAGGAACAAATGCTTGAGACTCTCAAGCTTTAATTATGCAATTATATGCTTGATAAATGCAATTTAAGACAAAGAGGACCATATTATGGCCAATGTAGGCATTCTTAGAGATACAATCAAGAGGTTTTGAAACCTTATGTGAAAAATACAAGCAAACATGTTTATAAAGTGCATCATTAGAAGGAAAATAAAAAATTAATGAAATCCTTTATACCAAAGGATGCAATAGATACACTATGCACTCTATATAGTGTGAGAAGATTTTAAAAGATCTTTCCTAATGAACACAATGGTTCATACAACATATTTATCACAAACAATTTTTCAAAAATTCTTTAAATGAACCAAAACCATTGAGAGACTTTTAGGAGTTCATAAATATTTATCATTAACAAGAACTACTTAGGGTTCATAAAAAAGTAAACAACAAAGATTTAGGTGTGAGAAATTCTCATACAAGTATTATATCAAAGTATATATATATATATTTTTCACAAAAAATGCACTAAAAACCATACACAAGAGTTTTTAAGCAAAGATCATTAATTTAGCAAGAAATCATATATAAAAAGTTAACATATAGGTTAATCACGAAATTCTTATGGAAAAATCATAAATATCACATATTTGAAAGCAATTTTGCAAAACATAAATTACTATTATATGTGGTGAGGAATCGATAAATATATAAACAAGAATTATATATAATAAACAAGTTTACCAAATTTAAAAAGAGATATTTTAAAAATATACGAACACGCGAAAAGGAAATGATTCAACTATCAAAAACACTAAATGTGCAAGAAAAGTAGTTTCGTAATGCATAATATGTTAAGAAAAGAGATACATACTGAAAACTTCTAAAAAAAGAGAGGAACAATGAATACTTCACCATTTCTTGAGCACCATGCTTTCCGTTGCACCAAGAGACAACCCCATTGTGACCTTGCTTTGATACCATGTTAGAAAATGTCTTGGAATACATTAGATTCAATAATGAACCCATACACATGCACATGAACTGCGAATATACCCACTAAAGGGAACAACACAAGCACATAATGTGCTAACACATAAACCCACAAAAAGGGAAAATGACTTAAAGTCATAAGTTGAATATTATTGAAGAAAGAAAGAGAAGGGTGAAAACCCCATTACAATGGAGCAAGAGCTCCTCTAAGTCCTAGCAAATACAAAGGGGAGAGCCCCTATTTATACACCTCAAAGGGACCACCTTGGGGGCTCCCAAAGGAGACGTTGGAGAGCCCCCAACGGTCACATTTGTGACCGTTGGGGGCTCCCAACGTCTCTATTGGGAGGCCCCCAATATGGTACGAAAAAGAGAAATAAAAAAACAAAAAAGAAAAATATTACAATGCATATTCCAATTGGAATATGCATAAAATGACAAATTACAAGAATACCCTTGAGGGTATTTTAGGAAGAGAAAATATATATATATATATATTTATATATATATATATAAATAGAGATACGTATACATATATATATGTATACGTATCTTTATATATATAAATATATATATGTACATTTAAGGATTATATTTTAACATACATATATGTGTATGAGTACACATATTTTAACACGTGCTTGGTTCTCCAAGTTAAGTAATGCTCTCGTCAAGATTGGTTTTAATAGGAGCATGGCAGACTACACCATGTTCACTGCTAAAAAAGGGTCTAAAACTACTATATTGTTGGTGTACGTTGACGATATCATCATGGCAGGTGATGACGTGGACTTCATGAAGAACGTTAAACATTACTTGAATAAGTAGTTTGAAATAAAAGACTTAGGCAAGCTGAGGTTTTTTTTTTGGGAATTGAGGTCGCACATTCAGATAAAGGGATCTTTATTTGTCAAAGAAGATATGTTCTTGATCTCTTGAAGGAAACTGAGATGCTTGGTGCCAAAGCCGTTGAAACCCCATTAGAGATGAATTGTAAGCTTCGAATTGATGACGGAGAGGAAGTAGAAAAAGAAAGATATGAGAGATTGATTGGGAAACTTATATACTTGACTATGACAAGTCCTGACATTACATATGTTGTCAGTTTGGTTAGCCAGTTTATGCACAAACCTCGAACTATCCATGTTGAGGCAGCTCATAGAATATTGAGATACTTAAAGGGGAGTTCTGGTAGAGGAGTTTTACTAAAAAGAAAAATCCTTCACTTTAATGGGATATGCAGATGCTGACTGGGCCGGGGATCCGAATGACAGACGATCAACCTCCGGGGTATTGTACATTTGTTGGAGGCAATCTAGTCACTTGGAAAAGCAAAAAACAAAGTGTTGTGGCAAGATCCAGTGCTGAAGCTGAATACAGAGCCATGGTTGCTTGTACATGTAAAATTATATGGCTGAAAGCACTGCTGAAAGATATGAGAATAGAGATTACAAAACCGTTTGAACTAAAGTGTGATAATATGGCAGCCATATACATCGGAGCCAACCCGGTATATCATGAAAGAACTAAACATATAGAGGTGGATTGTCATTTTATCAGAGTAAATATTCAAGCAAGAATTATCAAAACTTTGCATGTGCCAAGTGGTGATCAGCTGGCTGACATTCTCACTAAATCCTTGGGCAGTGAAAGACATAAGATGATCATCAACAAGTTGGGGCAGATTGATATCTGCGCACCAATTTAAGGGGGAGATTGTTATGATTGCATAATTTCTGCAATTCAAAGCTGATTGAAGATTATATTGCATTATTGGGCGGTTTCTCATTTCATGTTGATCCTCTTAGCTGGTGGTGGTTCTCCTTTTTTTTTGAAATCTGGTACTGCATTTGCTCCTATTTTCTTGGGTCTGGTTGTTATGAGATCTTATATAAAAATGCAATGTAATCTCATCAAAAAATTAATTAACACAAAATAGAGCAGCAGGCTCCCTTTACGGTGGATGTAAGCATAATGCTGAACCACGTTACCTTTTGTGCCATGTTTTGTTTCTTTTATGTTCATATAAATCATGAAAGAGATGTTTCTTCAGCCTTTTTCTCACCAACTGGAAGTCTTGTAGCAACAACAAGGTTTGCAGTTTGCACTAACCACTCTAGCACCATAAATTGCATACATGTCTCTGTATTCCTTGTTGTATTGACAAATAGGGTGAGGTCTTTTCAATCCTTGCAGCATTTTTCTTATTGTTAGGAAGATTAGCAAAACTACAAAATCTTTGCTAGTTTTTTTATTTTTTTTCATATATCCCTAAAGCTAACACGTTTTCTTATTCTTTCCCTTTTTTAGTTTATGTATGTTTGATGAAAAAGAAGTTTCAAATAGGACAATATTGTTGTGAATGTTTCCCTTGATTACCATGTTCTCTGCTTTAGTAGAACTAGTGGTCCGGTGTCTAGGTGTTGCATCTGAATCACACAACCTGCAAACGAGGTGCAGAAAAATATGAGGTTGATGTATATTTATTTGTAAATTAGTAGTCTCTGTTTTGCTTTCAATTTTCTATTTACCTTCTTGTCGTTCGATTGATCGAGTCCTGGGCTAGTGCATATAGTTGCACTATTTGAGAAGTGGTTGGTTTGGTAATTGAGAAAATCATCTTTCTCCACACAAGCCCATTATGGCGAGGGGTTATTATCAATCAGTTCCTGTTAAATTGTTAATCTATTTTAATTGCTGAATGCAGTTTGGACAATCGAGTGGGACTGTTGAGAACCGTTGATGCTGGAGAATTAACATATGTTCATCGTAACAATTGTGCCGTTGGATGCATTGCTTACTTCAGGTATGATCATGCATTAGGTTAATCTGTTTCAAACACATTTAAATTTTAAACTTGATGCCTTGTGGGTATTTTTTCTGAAAGATGATGGAATTTTCTGTTGGAAAATTTACTGTGGTAGACTGGATACCGTAACACATATTTTACTTATCCTTTCATGTGATTTTCTAGCAAGTTCACAATATGCGCTTCTCTTTGGCAGCTTGTGTCAGTTTCCCTTTTTTCTGTGTCAGATATAATATGACCTTCACTGACCTTCGAAAGCTTTTCACCCTGGGATATCAGCTTTATGACTTCAAAACCAGGTTTTGCTAACTTTGTGGCTACCCTTATTGAAGTCCTAGCTGGATTGCTCAGTGCGGCTATGCCTGCTGTTAGCTGTCACAAATTTCCTCCATATTGGATATCATCTTTTTTAGTAGTTTAAATTGAACCTCCTTGACGTTACCCTGTTGAAAGACTCTTATGTAACTAAAGTCACAGATCCCGTTCTTGGGATAATCTTTTTTTTTTTTGAAAGGCAAGCTGGGGTTAGGTACCATTGGGGTTTTGAACCTGCAACGTCCCACCACAGGGAGACGTGCACTGACAGCTCCTACCAACCATGCGGAGCCCCGTTGGTACGTTCTTGGGAAAATCTTGGCAAAGGGAAAATCTTGTGATATTTTGAAATTTTTTGTTGTGCACAGCAAAATCTCACCAAAAATATTTGTATATAGAAAAGGCAAAATCATATAAAAATATAAAGACAAATAACTTAAAAATAACAGAAAAATATTTTTATCGCACTAAAAAAACATGTTATTTTTAAAATGTAAATTATATTTGTGACACTTAATTGTAATCACAGAAGTACGAAAATGATGCTAGTGGTGTCTGTGTTTTTATTTCCTTTTTTTCAGTATGAAAACAAATAAATGAAGCCAATCACAGTGTTACATCAATCTATTTCTGTTGCAAATTCTAGAATGATGTTTATCATAGCCATATTCAATCCAGCTCTTAAATCTGTTGTTTACATAATCCTCCTTTGTGTCTTAATTTCTATATTTGAGTTGTTTCTGATTTGTGTTACTGTTATACTTGATTCAGAACGATCTGGGGATGGGATGATTCATATGTTTTCATTGGTAACACACCGTGGGCAGTGGATGTAATCTCCACAAGCTCCAAAACCACCACAAGCTTAAGGAGCTCCCTGATGACTGCCATTCCAACTGTTTGGCTGCACATCCATGTATTTTAGGGTGTCTAGCAGGTGGTACAGCTGGAGGTCAGGTGTATATGTGGACTACAGCATAAAGAAGCTGGGTATTGACTGCTCTTAGTTTGAGATTGTTTTTTTGTTCTTTTATTTTTTGTGGGGAAACACTGTTTCAGGTGGTAGGGCCTGGAAGAGATTGCTCTGTCGTATGAACCATCCCCAAGCAGTGAAAATACCTTGACTGCCCGCCCCCCCCTTGCCTACCAGGGAGCCTGCTGCTTTGGCTTTAAGGCAAGGGACACACACATTTGATATCAAACTCTTACAACCTTTAACTTGAATGACCGTTAAAGGCCGTAAAGGCCATTTTGGATGGTGGATCTAAGATGAAAATGTGTATTACTGTGTGACCTGCTGGCTATTTTTTAATGCAATTAAATCAGTGACATTGGTTGGCAACTTGTATACCATTTAGTGCATTGCTGAAGGAGTGCAGTGGTATATTGGACTATGCCACCGACTTGGGGAAGCCTCATGGTCAGTGTCTTTGAGTTACCCAGCTTAGCTTGGGATCCGGCAGATTCACACCCAGGGTTTTGGTGACTTGCCTGATTCAGTCGTGGATCAGTAAGTAAAGCTCTTTATTGCTAAATTGTGTGTGCTCGCAGCCGCACACATGCACATCCATGTACATGATATACATGCTGCCTTATCAATTCTCAAGATATGTAAATCAATCCGTTTGGCCTTTTCATGCTCTGTAGTGTTCCCCTTTTGATGTGGGTAGTTTTTGGTTGCTCTTAAGAAGTGATTTCTGCAAGAATGGCTTAGACTGGCGTTAATTGGTCCTTATTAGTTTTTCTTTATAGGCAAGCTGGGGTATAGACTCCGTATATTTCGACCAGAGATCTCTTGGTTTTGATAATTAGACCTTACCATCCAGCTACACGAAAAAAATGGAGCTGTAAATTTATGCAGAGACTAAAACGGAGCGGACCATGCTTGCCCCTTACAAAAATACTGCCAAAAGTCCAATCTGATACCGTTTATCCATGTAATGAATGAACATCCAACTATGGTTGTTAGAGCCTCCAACTCCAACCATTCACGACTTTTTTGGAAAATGCTCATGCTCTAAATGAACTGTGCTTAGATTGTATGGAATGGATTGCTGAAAACAAAGCAGCCCCAGCAATGGTGGTTGGATACCAGTCATTGCATGGATGGACGAGGTAACACCTGATCGGCTTTTGATGACAACATAGTAATTCAGCAGGGAAATGATCATTAGTTGATGGCTTTACAATATCAACAAAACAATTCAACAATTTTACAAAGGTAAAAAGGACTAATTGTGTATGTGATACTTAAGGAGAAACAAAGAACAATGCATATGTGATATTTAAAGAGAAACTCATCTCTCTCTCTCTCTCTCTCTCTCTCTCTCTCAGCTACTAGTATCTACTTGGTCTAAGGGACTGCAACACTATATCGTCGATACACACCTAGACGGTCATCTTGTACATGACTCAATTGGACATACTTCTGGGCCTTCTGGCTGCTTTGTGAAAAATGCAAAACTCGCTCGGGTGATATAAAAACTAAACACTTATTCACCTTGAAGTTGGATGTAGTTGACCATGGGCAACAGGCCTGGTGTTTTTGTTGCCAACATTATGCTTAGATGGCAACTGTGGCCAGGACCTAATAAAAACTACAATCACATCACTTTGTCCATGCAGTTAATTCAGGAGGCAACAGATCTTCATCACAGGAAAACACAGTTTTAGCCATCAACTTTCCAAGCCAAGCATGGTAAAGCAAGCCTCTTGCACCTAATCCCCCTACAAACCAGAATCTACACTTTGCACTCCCTCCGACAAGATCATCCAAACACCCCAACAGAGGCAGTGATCCATGCTCAGTCAAGGGAGGCATGGCCCTCATGCCTCCTTTTGCACTGTTGAAGACCCAGTTCCTGATGTTAGGAAATACAGCTGAAGCCTTTGGTAGAATATCCTGAAGAGCAGAAGATGCTTCCTCTTCAGAAACAGTCGATGAGTAATCTTTTGAACTCCATTCCCATGTTGAACCGATGACCAAATCACGAGGTCCTTGGATTGCAAGCCACACATCTGACAATATTGAGGGAGTGTGGTCTGTATATTCTCCTCTGAGACAAACAGCTAGCATCAGTAAAACTTTCAAACATCACACGCTAAACCATAAAAAAAAATAAGTAGAAGCTTTACTTGAACTCATGTGGTAGTTTCATATGCATGACAACACCTCTGCATGTTCTCAGAGGGAGCTTTCCTGATAGTTCAGGCAACAAGCACGATTTTGCACCAAGACATGTTATCACTGCACTGTATGAACCTGCAGACCCAAAGCTTAGAGGAGATCCCAGATTTCAATTTGCGGATGTATAAAGCTAAAAAAACTCTGAACATGCATGTGCATGTGATTGTGAAAGCATAAGCATCCATACATGGTGAACAAATGTGAATGCTCATGAAAATAATGCCACTGCCCAAAATTAACTGGTCTTTATTGGCAAGTTAGTGAATCTAAATTTTGTGATCACTGAACTAAACAAGATTTTCATGAAAGTGTCATAATATTGATCAGTTTTTCTGAAACAGATTTATAATCAATTTCAGTTCATCATAGTCCATTGTTTTATTGTTTCATTTGAGAGACTTAAAAATCACAGGTTCTTGAGAAAACTCCCAAGGAATTCCCTTGCCAAGAAGCTCCAGAGAACCAAACCTTTTGCTGCGTTGAAAGGGAAAATTTAATGTTATTAATGTGTCTTCAATGACAAGAAACCATCAATCCCACACAAATTGAATAACTTAAATATAATTGGTTAATAATGACTTGCCTACACTGTATATCAAACAGTACTATGCTTGACCGAGAAAATCGAGGCTTAATGTTTTGGCATACCATACTATCTTTTATCGGTAGTCATATACATTTTCAAACAAACAAAAATGGTAGCAAGATACGCATGTAACGACTCCAACTCATCCCCGTTGAAAAGTGATTTTTTTTTTAAACAATTGCGGAAACTAAAAACCCAAGGATCCGGGGCCTCACTGACTTAACCAAATTCCAAACCACAAGGGGTCTTTAAATTGAACCATCCAATCAAAATAACTAACTTTATTAATCAATAATCAAACTCTAAGAATAAAAGTAAATTAAAGTTTAAAATTATACAGTTACTGTCCAAGAATAATAGAAGTCAGTCATGCAGACTCGTAGGCTCTTTGTAGCAGTCATCATCATCACTGAGTTTCAGATCCCGTGAAAAACATAGGAAGTATTGGGTAAGAATCATACATTCTTTGTACGAATTCTTCTAAAAATCCAAATAAGCAAGAAAAAGCATAAATCAAATTCATACAAGTTTTAAGAGAAAATATAATAACAAACATCTCATAAACCAATTATTATTCAAGCATTTAAAAGCAATTATCATGCATTAACAATATCTCACATGAAGCAGAACAAGTAAGAATGCATGAACTAATACAGAACAGTAAATACGCATGATTCTAATGCACATGCATGAATAAATTATTAAGTTATTGTCAGAATTCTCTTTTGCATGCATGTCCCTATTAAATGCACACAAGTTTAGTTTCACTTTTCATTAAAACTCGCGGATATTCAAAACGGGTACAATAAATTCCTGAAGTTCAAGATACATTCTCAATTGTAGCTTAACACATAATTTGTATTTTATCACTGGGTTTCACACTAGTTCTTCGATCGATATCAGGAATCAATACCATTCATTAGAATATTAGAAATCAACATCTAATATCGAAACACCAGGAAAATCAACATCTACTGATGTCACTTTCTTGGTATACTAATAACACAACTGTGTCTACAACACTGCCTTCAGTCAAAGTGGCTAAAAGCTCCTTAAAATCGTAGTCGGAAGGCGAACCACCATATCGAGTTAAAGGAGCACAATCGCACATAGAGTTTTAGTATCCTCACCGTTTTTCCAAAACCGCCATCCAAGATTCTCACATTGTGGAATGGATATTCAAGAAGAAAAATATTAATTACACTGTTTATCTTTTTTATCTTTTTAACAAAAGTCAAGTTCTTTACAAAAGAATCATTTTGCAAATCAACATGCAAAACACAACACAAGACCTTGGCCCGTTATAAATTTTAACAGTGCAATTAATTTAGAAAGCCAATAATTTTAAAAGTGAATTTTGCAATACATAACACTAATCTTAGAGCTACGCATGATCCTAGCCCACACGGCCTACAGTAGTTCACATTTGACCATCGATGCATCTTAAGCAAAAATTCTCAGTGAACATACACACACAACTACCGAGACATGTCCACAATGCACGTTCAGTCACACACAATCAAGAATGTACATATAAAACAAATTGCATATGCATACGAACAGATGCAACATGCATTTTCTTTCATGATTCGTCTCATGCATAGTATCCAAATATGCACGTGATCATGTCAAGGCAACATCAAAATAACTATCAAAATAACTTCAAAATTTATGTGTTCATAATATGCACGTCTCAAAGTTCCTTTGTAAGGATTTTTGGACAGTCACAGGCAGGCAAGTGAAACATCACATCAAACTGTTTTTTTTTTTAAACCCGATTTTGGAGAACTGATACTCCAAAACAATCGGCTGGTACAAGAAGCACAGCTCGGACAAATCTGAACCAGATCTGTCCAAGCAAAAAAAGAGTGGCAGATCTGTCCAGATCTGCCTGTGTGAACGCAGCAGATTTGATCCAGATTTATCCACTTACGACGACCTGCAAGTCTTTCCAGATTTAACCGTATGAACACGGTAAGTCGGAACAGGATTGCATGCATACGGTGTGAAAAAAAAAGAACAAAAAAATATTCAGCTCATAAATAGTTTGGCAAATCCTAACTAGAACAGATTTTTTTTTACAAGTCATGTGTCGGTATTGAACCAGCTTTGACAGCCTAACAGAATCCAATAAAAGTTCAGTATAACACAGTCATGACAGCAGTTCATAACTAGATATTAAAAATTGTTTAGACATGCCTAACTGCATCACTACAAACTTTGACGTCAAACACTCATAATAACCTCAAAACAGCTCTAATATGAACCATGACGATGCTAAAAAATAAATCTGCTATTACATATCAGAAAATTTGGGTCTCCATGCTTTTAACAGCCAACGATTTTCAGCAGCAGCAACAACAACAACAACTACGCCTTCATCCCAAAACAATTGGGGTCGGCGATATGAACCAAAAAAGAAAACCATTCTGGGCCTTCCACATGAATCCTTCTCCTCCAATCATTTCTATCCAATGCCATGTCCTCGGTGAGGTTCAAAGCATTCATATCCTTTCCTATTACCTCCATCCATGTCTTCCTAGGCCTACCCCGACCTCTTTTAACTAATATATTTTCCCATTTCTCCATCCTTCTAACTGGAGCATCATTAGGCCTTCGCCAAATATGTCCAAACCACCGTAAACGATTCTCTCTCATCCTATTTTCAATGGGTGCAACGCCTACCTTCTTACGTATCTCCTCGTTCCGAATCTTATCTTTTATTGTATTTCCACACATCCATCTCAGCATACGCATCTCAGCTACACTCAGTCTCTTGGCAGCCCAACGATTTTCAGCATGTGCATAATATTTTAATGGCAGGTTTGCAAACATAATTATTCTTAGAAATCGTGTATAACGGTCATAGGTTTTCTGCACATATATGAACACAGTTTTGTGGCAGTTGTATAACATAATTACTGCTGGAAAGATAAAATTATGCTGCTGCACATTATGACAGAAAATCAGCTCTGCTTCATCGTACAGCCGGCTGATTTTCATTGTTAGTAAGCATGTCTAAAAGTTGGTTTTACAAACCCAGCCACATCAGCAGCAATGTATAAAAAAAATCAACATACTAGGATCTTGTGACAGGCCTGGTTTGGGGTCAAATCTGATCCCAAACCAGACCGTAATGGATGCAGCCATCAAACCATAAATACATATATTCAGGTGATCTGCAAGAACAAAAAAAATTCATGAAAGATAGACTTGCACATGTGTGTATTCATTAGGCCGAAACAAGAAAAAATGAATATGTACCTAATATATATTCATAGGCATGAACAAGGAAAATCGTTAACATGTAGTGCATGCATATTCAGCTCCAATTTCAAGAAAATCGACTACCATGTAATCAAAAGCATACAAAATTTCAGAACTGAATGCTATAGGAAAATCGACCAAAACAAGAAAATAAAACTCATCACTCTATACGTAAATACATGTATATACCTGGTTTTTCCCCCCATATATATATCTATGACCCTGCGGCCAGTCTACTTCTCCTTGTGTACACACAAAAAAATGACAGATCTGGACCAGATTTGCGCACCAACGAAAATCTGCAGATCTATCCAGATCTATGATCTGTCCACATGGACAGTAGAGCGGAATCAGCTATATGCACAAAATCAGAAAATTGAATACATGCCATGACGAAAATAAATGATTGATTTAGCATTATATATATATATATATATATATATATATATATATATATATATATATATATATATATATATATCGACTGAAAAAAAAGGAAAAATCGACCCAAATCAACGTTTTATATATATATATATATATATAATCTCATATTCAAATTCAGATTTTCCCCTTTTTCTTTTTTTTCATCAAAAAGATCACATAAACTTAATTTAGGCTATTTCTTCCCATTTGAATCGATAGAAAAACCCGTACCTTTGATCGGAGATGGAAAAAGACTAGAAATATACGTCGGACGATCAGAACGTAAGGAGATCCCTCTCCTTCTTCATCCTACTTTTCTCTTTCTCTCTCCTCCCACGATTTTTCTCTCTCCCCCTTTCTCGGGTGACGCCCCTCTAGAGTCCAAATCTTAGAGTTATACAGGTGTATAACTCTATCTCTCTCTAACTACCTTTATTTATATTTTATTATTATTTTTTTTATCTTAACTACATTTGGGTCTTTCTAGATGGTGATGCCCCCTCTAGAATCCTCTATTAATAGGTAGTTGTCATATCCAAAATAAATTTCATAATTCATAAAATTTTAATAATTAATTAATTAATTAATATTTATTAAATAATAAATTTTTAGAAAGTTCCAGAAGTGTCCCACTCCTCTAGGAGTCTTTTTAACTTGAAAATTCAATCAATTGAACCTTTATATTGAATTTAAGACTTTAAATTCGTTGGACTTAGATTTTGGATCTAGACCCGAATCCAAGATCCAAATCCATATCCATATGGATCTCATACTGGACCAAATATTAATTAATATGGGTCTTGGATTAGATCCAGATCTATATCAACTTAGATCATACGGATCCGATCCGATTCAGAACCGGTCACATAAAGACGGGTCATTTTTCAAAAAATGAGATTTTCAGGCCAACCGTAGACCGAATTCAGAAAAACAAAATATCAATGTTATCAGAATTTCGAGACGCATCTAATGATATATTACCTGAATTTTGCCTCTAAATTTTGCTTGAATTTAACCTAAATTTCACTCGATTTTAAAGGTTAAAAATAAAAAAAATTACCAAATCTTAATTGGCTCGTTTAGGTCTTGTCAATGGGTCTTAGGTCAAGCTCAGACTCAGCTAATTCCACCTAAAATCAAGGATTTCTACCGACTTTACGAAGCACTTAGCCAAATTTTATGAAGTTTCAAAATTTAATATTATAGAAAAACACACGATATTACAATGCAAGCATTAACAAAATATTTACACGCACACATAGAGAAGGTTGGTAATCAGCTGGCAAAGGAATAACCTGAAAGTTCTTGTAGATTGTTAATGGCTTTCTTATGGAAAATTATCCCTTTTGAAGGATTTCCTGAAATCATGAAATTTCCTGATAGGTTTTGGCATGCCAAAAAGAGTGCCTACAAGTAAGAACTATGAAGTCATTCATCCAATATGTTCAATCTAAGCAGAAAAGAGAGGATCCCAATGGATGAAAATTTTTGCATGGCAAACATGGTTCAAAGAAATGCTTTACCTGGAGATAGCGCAGAGGATGGATATTTACAGCTTCGGACATATAGAAAGCAGCATTTAAAGGCATAATCACATCAGGCATGAGTTTCTTTACAGTATCTTTAGTTATAACTTCAAGTTTGCAACTCCCAAGGTAGTTCTGGGCATTCTGACAACTTAAAACAAATTCTTTCAACATTAGAATTGCTTGATTCAGTAAAACAAAGTGTCTTGTTTTAGTTATGCAGAATCCACTGTAAAAAAGATTACCTCAGTCATTATATCAAGACTTTTTATTTTGGTCGCGGGTCTTATGATTCCCCTGCAGAACATCAGCACTATAATTATCATCAGCAGTAGTCATGTTAGCAGCACACACACACACACACATGAGAACAATAACTATAACAAACTCTTGACAAATGTCTTAGAATGCAAATCACTTTACCCTATATTTCGGCACTCTGAACTCCTAAATCAATGATGATAATCACACACACACACACCGAAACAAAAACAACGAGAATAAGCGTAGCCCTTGATAAATGTTTTGGTATCCAAACCTGACTGTGTATTGTGATATTGTCAGCCTAAATCAATGATGACAATCACATCTGATGGGTTAGAGCTACTTGTGACATTTTGGCATTCATGTAGACTAAAAGCAGAAGAAAAGCATGATAACCTTTTGACATTGATATAGACTGAAAATGGGAGTAAAAACATGATTTCCTAGCTTAGATACATGCACACACACACACACACACACACACACACACACACACACACACACACACACACACACACACACACACACACACACTGAAAACAAAACAACAACAAAAGTAACCCTTGTTAAATGTCTTTGTATCCAGATCACTTTACTCTGCATATCATCAGTTCTAAATCAATGATGGCAATCCATCTGATGGGTTAGAAACTTAGAGCTACTTATGATCATTTGGCATTTACATAGACCAAAGATCTTGGGTGGAGAGAAACATGATAACCTTTTGACATTCATGTAGACCAAAAATGGAGGAAAAACTCAATTGTGTAACTTAGATTGAGGAGGAACATGCCACAATGACTTGTCTAATTGAACTGAAGAAACAAACCCAGATCCTATTAAATAGCCAAGATGATTCAAAACAAAAAACAAATGGACATTCAGTCAAGAGGATCAGTAGAAAACCTTCTCCATACAATAGGTCCATCGAAGTCAACTGTTAAATCATCATTTTTATTCCAATTTGAAGGCCTAGATTGCACTGCAGTTTCTGCAACCCTTAGCAGCTTCAGGGCCTCTTCCCAGCATTCAGCTCCCTTCCACAAAAGTTTCACTACAATATAGAACCACAAAGAAAGAGAAGAATAAAAAACAATACAGATTTCCAAACAGTATAAAATGAAAGTGTGGGGCCATTCTATTGTAGCACCTCAACATTAGACTTGTAAATCAAACCTTTAGGGGAGTAGGGATGCAGAAGTCCTCCAGCAACCCCAGAAGCACCACCTCCAATACCAATCTCATCATAGATATCAATGTGCATGGTTGAATCCTTTGAGCTGAGCTGCATAACAGAGATTTTAATGTTTGAGTGGCTTGAAGCACAACTAAATGCCCAAGACATAAGGGCGTCATAAAACATTAGGTTAGCATCTTATAAACCCATGATCGTCTGAGACAGCAGAATTGTACTGTAAAGCAGGAGAAGAGGTGAAGGAACCAACAGAAAATAATGATGCATTCATGCAAAAAAATGTGCAAGTTTTCTTATGTAGAAAAACATGAGCTAGATAGAATTGATAAATATAGTGATTGCAAGCACCACTCAGAATGGATTAGTTAGGTAGGCTTTTACCTAACAACTGCTAATTTAATCTGATTCAGAGACATTCAGCAATTTGATGCTCCAGCTGGATATTCTAACGTGCTCCAACATTTTGAAACTAATAAATATTTCCACCTAATAGGAAAGGTCCTAGCAGCACAGAATTTCCTTGGAGTGAAGACGTTCATTTTCCCTTGAATTCAACCAAATCTTTTCATAGAGAGATAAAAGCTAAAGAAATTGTACTCCAATTCGCAAAAGGGACCGCTCTTCTAATGGAAATTTTATTGAAAAGAAAAGGGGGAACCTTAATGAAGACTAAGACTCACATTTCCCCTTCTAGTCCCCTTACAAAATGTGGAATTTGAATCTTAAGGTATCCAAAACTAACATCAAGCAGCAGTAAATTATAAGAATAAAATAAATCAAGCCTACAGAGACCACTGCACTTAATTTTAAAGATTAGGAATTGCAAGAAGAGGTATGCTAATCACTTTTTCAATGGTAAAACTGTTCATCTTGATCATTTCAATAAGGTAATGTCGGCTAGTAGGCGGTTCAAATCCATAAATAATATACTGATTCAGAGGGCACACATCTCCATGGATAATAAGCAGAACACATTTCATAGGCAGTAACAAAGAGGGCACTTCTTTTTTTGGGGGGTGCGAGTTGGGCGGGTGAGGGGCAGTGGCAGCACGTTAAGCCAACAAAAATTCCAGTTTTCATCAGCAAGAACCAGGATGGGTGTGAACCCAGCAGTCCTTGGCATAGTGTGCCGATCTTTATGTCACCAGCCAAAAGTGACGCACGTGCGTGTGCGGTGCGGTGGGGTCTATGATGACGTGTGTGTTGCTAAGTGGAAAGCTTACCTTGGCTATGGCATGCGGAGGTGGCACAAGACAGTGCTATATTTCTCGTAAGCAGCTCAACAAGCAAGTCTAAAGTGTGCGCGCTACTTCTCAAGTGCATCTGCTCAGCTCCATGTTCCATGCCATGGGGGCCTCTCCGGCCACCCGCAGCCATGTACCATGCTTTGTGGGTGCTACGCCACCCGCGACCCGTCTCAACTTCAAGCACGCAAATAAAATACTTCCATGTAGAATTCATGTTATTCTCTTGCATAATCATATCTGGAGAACGCGTCCGTGAAGTCAAATCACAGAAAGAAGCAACTTCATCCAGAGGTGCCACGCCAGTGCCTACTCAGGCCCACTAAAACTTTGGGACCGCGCATCTCCTTGCACGTTGAGAATTACCGAGCCAATATTGAAATCTCGCCAACACATTCATATGTGACGAATACCCCGGTACGATCGTTTTGGCGAAATACGAAGTCTATGTTCAGGAACTTCATTGGGAACAAAAACAGTGCATTTTCAAGGGATATTAGGGTTCCTCCTATTGGTGGGGGATCAACGCCCATGACACCTATACAGGGGACCTTCCTCTTGACTTGCATTGGTGCACCATTGTGTAGTCTGGAGCAGACAACCACTATATCTTGTGAGCTATGTAACAGGGATTCGGCTAGCAGGGTGCCGCACCCGTGTCGACGCGACTCGACGTGGGTGCGGTCAACCCGACCCTGGGTTCGTTGACTGCACCCAAGGTCATTTTGGTCCATTTTTTTTTGGAATTTAAAAAAAAAAAAATTGCCCTATGAAATGTGCTGCGGAATTTAAAAAAAATCTTGGGGGGGGAGGGCGCTGCCCCCCTATAACCCCCCGCTAGGGGCGGACCCCCCTGACCTCCGCCCGTTGACCGCGCAGCGGGACCCGCGCCGGGGGGAGCCCCCAGACCCCCCTTCCTGCAAGGGCAAAAACAATGAATCAGGCTCCACAACTCATCACTTTCATCTTTGGGGACAACCATATAAGATAAAAAAATGGTAAAAAGCAAGTTGGGCACACACATTCAGATATACATCTAAAAAAAATCAATGCCTCTGCAAACATAAAACAAAAGGCTTCTCATGAAGAGGGATCAGTCTAGGAAGTTAATAAGTGTGTTGACTTCCATAGTCATCTGCAGGTGTTAACACATGACCATAAAATACACCCTTGAAGTTTAAAAATTACTTGGCGGTTCCATGCATTAATGGACACCAATAGCTATTTTTGCAATTTTGTGTAAAAATAAGTTACACACTTATTAGCTATGCATTCAAAATGCACAATTATTAATATGTTTTCCTAATAAAAATTACTAAAATGTCCATAATTGTGACAATTAATACACCTAATCACCATATCAATTTTTAAATTTGTTAGGGGCATAAAATTGTGGTGAACGTGCTAACATGCATAAATGTCATGGACCTTAACAGCTACCATACATTCATACATATACACTATACATGATATATATATATATATTTACATTTTTGCCCCTGCCGCACCCCCGCACCCGGGTTTTTTGGAAGTGCCGAATCCCCGCACCCGTACCCGCACCCATGTGACATAGCTCGTGAGTAGCACATAGGAGTGCACAGGGGGTGCTCACGAGTATGCAAATTCCCCATGGGCATCAGCAGGCATGCGCGGGGCCCGCTCTAGCTGTCCGCCTTGCTGCCCAACCTCGCACCATTGCTAGGGGCTCGACGAGTACATGTCAAGCGACGATGATTCCTCTTGACTAAGGAGCTTCACTACGCCAAACTAACAATTGGCTTGGGTTGGGGGCCAAAAGGTCATCTTCATCGTAGCAGGCGGTTCCCTACAGGGCGCACATTGCGCTCTGCAGGAGCCACAGGTGCCAAAATGCAATATACCCCTCATTCAGTGTGTCTTTGGAACTCAATGCTTACTCTAAGGTTCGGGATGCTTATTCAGATGCGTAGCTGGCTATATCGACCCTTGATTGCTTGTGCGCTCATCACAGAAAGGCGACAGTGACGCACCCATGCCTCGTAGGCTTGAAAGCTCTTCACACTGAAAATTGGCATTGCCTCACTCTATTGGCCCGTTCGACTCTATCACTTCTGATATTCCACTATGCTACGTGTGCATGAGATATGCACGTCTCTAATCTCGCTTTCGCCAGACTTATGTAGCTCCTCCCTTACGGCAAGTTGTGTGCCGCACGACCTAGACAACCCGTCAATCTCCCTTTCCGCGTGAGTCAGGAAGATGCAGAGAAAAAAGGCCGTGATAGTAGGCCTCAACTGATAAAATCCCTTGAGGTCCACTTAGCGTTGCAAGCAAAGGGTGCATACCCCAGGTATTGAACTTGCGACGTCCTTCAACTTGGACACATTTTATTAACTAAAGGGAAACCACTCATTTAATGGACAGTGTCCAAAGAGGAGTCAGCAGTGTTAGCTTCTATATGTGTCATTAGAAGGAGGTTCCCAAGTTGGTTATCTTTGACCTACTAACACTGTACAGGATAAGGGTAAGGAAAAAAATTTGAGGTCAACAGTAAGTTTCACATTCATGCAACATCATCTGGTGATCCTTGGAATATAGTGACAAGCTCAGCTGATTACGTATGTACAAGTCCTTTCCAATTAGGTTCTTCCACGATTTTCAGAAATGAAATTCTATTATTTATGAAGTCTTCCTTTAGAAATTTGTATTTCTTTTTCAAGGCATGCCCATCATTCACTTGAGACACAACTGTTCTCTGTCCAGAAGAAAAAGAATGAAAAAAAGAAGACATCCTACAATCCTTGGCATACCCAAATTGTTTCTCAAACAAATTTGACTTGCTCATGAATAGTAGATTCATTATATAACAGGAATAGTGCTACAGATGCTGAGGCAAAAAACTAGTGTCAGAATCGTAAGGACGGGCAATGGTTTTCTCAGATAGAGTTGAGCTAATGCTAATGTTCTGCCCTAAGTCCATGCTGGTCTCTGTAGCCCATAAGTAATGATAGTGGACATGAACGAGCGCACAAAGCAACCACAGTTTTGTTATCCAATATAAATGAATACTAGAAAAAAGATTCATTACAGATGAACAAGACATGATGTATAGCCCACTGAAAAAAGCTAAACAAACTATGTTAACATCTGCCAACGCTTTTTAGGATATGGATTACCTATACCGCTTAGCAACTTGGTGATGCAAAATATCAAACAATATCTAATGTACATTGATTTTTTCTATACATAAAACCATATATGCACCACAACCCCCCTTACATACCATCACCAATGTACTGGATTTGCACACTTGATAACAAAAACCCCATTGAGCACATCTCAACCCAACATCCAATTACAGCAACCAGCAACAAATTGGACCACTCTTAAAAGATTAAAAACGAGAAAAGCTTAAGCAGAAACAATCTCCCAAGTTGTGAATACACAAGCTCAATATGGTTTCACAGAATTGCAAGTAGACTACAGTTTGTCCTAGAGACAGAGAGTAAAAGCAATACAGTAACCAACTTCTAAGATACAAATACAAGTCTTTTACATCAAATGGAAGTTGCTCATTGGTTCATGAGACTACATCCCCAGACAATCTAACATATAACAAGAACCAAAGAATGCTGTCATGGCTAGCAGGTAAATGGGTAGTTGGCAACTACCTTTAGGAGATGCCATGCCACAGACAGACCAGCAAAGCCGGCACCCAAAACAGCATATCTCTTAACCTGTTTGGATTGAGAAGAAGAAGAAGAAGAACAGTAGGAGTGAGGAAGAGATGCAGTATGGTGCCGGCTAAAACAGCAGAATGGCTTGCGGTGGGGTCTTCTGAGGCTCCAGGGGAGCAGCCAGAAGGGCTGTTCCAGTACCGCATGCATTTTCTGGTTCTGGGGAGTCCTCTTTCTCTGCCCCCATTTACCTTGACACGGTTCTAGTCTCTTTAGAGATAGGGATGGCAATGGACCGGGGCGGAGGCGGGGGGACAAGGACTCCACCCCCGCCCCGTCTCCGCCCCGGTCCATTGCCATCCCTATCTCTAAATTTAGAGATAGGGATGGCAATGGACCGGGGCGGAGGCGAGTGTGGAGGTTAAAATCCGAACCTCCATCCCCGTACGGATGGATTTTAACCTCCACACTCGCCTTCATCCCCATTTCATGTCCTTCATCCCTGATCCAAACAGGGGCGGGGCAGGGGAAATCATAAGTCCATCCTCTCACGGGGATAGATTTTAACCTTCATCCCCGTTTCACCTTCATCCTTGGTCCAAACGGGGCGAGGCAGGGCGGGGCCTCGTTTTCCCCGATCCCTGCCATCCCTATTTAGAGATAAAGGTGTTTGGATGTGTTAGCTAGATGGACTGTCATGACCCACTTGGCCCGAAAATGTGGATGGCTCCGCTCGGTGAGCCGTGAGAATATTCGGGCCAGGGGTTGTTTTGGTGTAAGCCCACTTTCAAGTCTGACGAGCTAAACGGTCTGGTCATCGGTTTTAGCCCTTTTGGGCCATGTCATGTATGGATGTCTTGGCAAAGATGGACCATCACGAGTCACGACCCACTTGGGCTGGAACTCTGATGGCTGCTCAGATTGACTACTCGGCAAGGTTTCTCCTGCCAAGAGGGGGTTTTGGTGTGAGCCCACTTCCAAGTCTGATTAGCGAAACGGTCAAGAGTGTCTTGGGCCCATCATGATAAACTCATGCTTGAGCACCCATACAGATAGGTGGTCTCAAATGAGAAAGTCTAGCACTCATAACGAGTGCACTTCGTTTTTTCTTTTGGACGCTGGGGTTAACAGTTACACAACCGTACCATTTGGAGTTCGAACTTGCAACGTCCCAACACAAGGTGACGTGCACTAACTGCGCCTACCAGACAAGTTGAGCCTCCTTGGCAAAACACAATGAGAAATCATCATTTTGGTTTGGACTTCAATTTCAGTATCTGTGATTCAAAACTTCATGAATACTCTTCCTTGTCTATTGAGAATAGTTTTGCACTGACATCAACCTTGTGGCAAAGGACGCATACCCATAATGAACACTTGTTTATAAGCTAGATTAAAGCACAGGTTTATCCTGTCTTAAAGAGGGTTGGTGCAGTGGGATGGGGCTTAAACTGTCAGTCTGCATTCAAATCCTGTGGGTGTCACCAATGTTAGGTATCAGTGTGTATCGACAGAAAACCGATACGCTTCACCTTTGAATCGGTTATTTTCTAATATATAAAAAATACTAAAAAACAAAATTTTATATTAAATCATTATTATTTTAATAATTTAACATGTATCATACGTTATGTTTGACACGTAATAATTTTTTATTTTTTTGGGTCGATACAGCTGAATCAGTGGCCAAAAGGTTCAGGGACGATACCGATACTGACAACATTGGGCATCACTCTTTTCATTGTGCAAGCTGACAACCAGCATAGGCCTGGGGGACAAGGGTCCTAACCTCGAAGTTTTATGCCTCTGGGACGATGATCGTAGGTATGACAGGCTGGGTCAACACGATCGGGTTTTTAGATCACAGACATGGTTTCTCTGGAAATTGAAAAGAAACACAGGTTGATCATGCTTCACAAAGGGAAAATATTGGCTACTGTCATTATTGCCATACTCCCTAGTAAAAACCACTTGCTTTTTAACATTTGCATGAATCTTTTAGTGGGTTAAACCCTACATATGTGATTTATATTGTTTATTAGTAAAAACAAAAATGTTTTGGATAGTTGGATTTTGTTGTTCCATCACGTCCTTTTGATGATGAAATTCCCTGCTTGAATCGGGTAAACTCCGGGTGAGGTCACCGACACCCAAGCTCTTACAAAGCCTACCAATGAAAGGAACCCGCACACCTGGTGAATGTCGAACCTGGGACGAAGGGGTCAGCACCTTCTGCAAGCATGTCTTTTAAGTGTCCATGCAATACAATGATACGATTAGAAAACTACATTGTTTTTATGTCAAAAGTCGCTGGGTACAATGTGTGGCTCCTGATAAACAAACCATGCTGTATGTAAAGCCTACAGGTGCAGAGTACGGTACAATCCATTGTATCAAATGGAATTTCCTTTACATACGCTCATTGTTTTTTTTACATGGAGAAACCGCCCTAGGCGCATAGTGTTGGAGTCACCCACGTAACGTGGGTGTTACCCACATTAAGAACTCCCATAAAAGTGTCCCTATCGGATAAGCCACACAATTTTGGAAGGAAATAGTTACATAAATGTTACCTAATAAGGATTTGCATTATAAAAAGGGTGTTGATGAGGAACCCCATACAGATGAAATATCAAAACAAAAACAAAAACTGCTTATCGATTTGGGATTTGGATTCTGATCACCGTCGTTGGAGGGCCTGCGCTCATAAAGGGTTGTGATCGGCTGAGGAGTCGAATATCCCAGAGTCGTCGATTGGGCTTCGCTTAATGGTCATCTGCAAACCGACATGGCCGCTTCAAGTATGTCATCGCCCTTTCTCTTGCGTAGGCCCCAACATTGGGTTATGGGTCCACACTTCTGCTGCGCCTATGCGTTTATGCCTGTATTTTTTTTCTCAATTGCATTTTTTAGGCAGAACCATCGTCTGAACGGCGACACCCCTCTTCTCGACCTCAATCAGGTCGGTTTCTTAAAGAAGGGAGGCGCAGATGTCGTATTCAGGATTCAGACGGGCAATCCCTTGCTGGTTTTGGGAAAGTCAGGCATTGTGCTAGCTGTTTTCCGAAACGCCCAAATCAAAAAAAAGTATACCTTTCGTCTGGGCGTTGATCAGGGTCGTCATCCGCCGGCCAGATCCTCCTGATCTTTCTCCCTTGCGGACATTGCATATCCGCCTGCCATTTTGGTGTCACCGACTATGGCCGTCGTCGGTGCCTCTATAGCGTATCGGGCTCTCGGAGATGGCGTCTCCACACCTTGCCTGGCCGTCGGCCATAGGCAAGGTGGTGGAGGTTGCCGCCCTCGTCTGCTGACGGTGTCGCCAGCCTTGTCTGTCGGCGACCTTCCGGTTGCAAGACCGTCGGAGATGGCGGCAGCCCTTTCTGAGAAAGGGGAGAGAGAAATCTAAAAGAAGATTTTAGGGTTCTGAAACCCTAATTCGTAAAACGGGGGATTTATGCTCTCGGGTAGGGTCCACATATGGATCTGGACATGCCCTACCTGTATCGACCCATAAGGAATGACATATCGGTCTAAGCCTTGGGTGAAGGATCAGGTAATTCCAGAACCTGATCCAATCAGTTTTGGATTGGGTCCATATCTGGATCTGAACTCGACTTACCCAATACCGATCCATAAAGCTTTTTCGGATCGGATTCGGGTTTCGGTAAGAGTCCCCAAGCTCTTGCAACCCATTCCCATTTTGGTTTGGATTCAGGTCAGGTTTGTGGAACCCGGTCTAGTTTCTGAATCCATATCTGATCCATTCTGTTCCATTGGATCGGGTTATTGTTTGGATTTGGATCTGTCAACCCGTACCAACCCATAAGGCTTACTAGGTTGGATCCGGGTACAGGGTTGCAGATCTCAGAACCCGAATCCAAATACCCTGTGTTTCTGGATCAGATCCGGGTAGCTAGATCAAGTTCTGTCTGTGTTAGATCCAAAATCCGGTTAAACCGAGTTATATGGTTCTGGATCTGACAATATGACAAAACCAGATCCACTGCACTGTAACAGTGCCAGAGAACCGTTTCAGCCGGTTTGGTATGATTTTGAACCGATTCGGGTCTCTTTGGAACCGGTTCTCAGTCATCTGAGACTGCTTCAGTGTTTTAGAGACAGGTTTGAACTGTTACAGGCCCGATATAGTGACTTTAAGAACCGGTTTGAGGGTTTTTATGACCGGTTCATAAGGATTAAGAGCTGATACAGTTAATTAATGACCGGTTCAGGCCATTATTTCACTGGTTCATTATATTTTGATTTAGATACTAGTTTTTCCTTCAGTTTATGGGTGTAAACATTAAGTTGCAGCATGTTAAAAGCTTTTATTTTGTCATGTTCATGTATTTTATTTATAATCATGCATAAATGAATGACTGATATTGGAATCAAGGATAGTTAGATAACTTGGTCAATTCATGTTACCAAAGTAACTAAATACACGTATGTTGTCAATTTTGTTCTATCATATAGTTTTATCAAATATTGATGTTGTACTTAAATTCATGAAACGATGAGTGACCCAAAGAGAGTTTCATCGTGTTCGTAATCTAAGTAGGGTAGAATAAGGCAAGTGTGTTGAGATACATCATGCATGTGTATCCAAAGGTATCATGTGTTGATGGGCTAACTTCACATGAGTTTTAGTTTTGCCAATAATGGTCGGTAGGCGTAGTGGTTACGTGTGTTGGATAGGGATGGCAGTGGACCGGAGAAAAGCGGGGGCCTGCCCCATTTGGACCGGGGATAAAGGGTATGAAACGGGGATAGACTTACACTTTTCCCTGCCCTGCCCCATCCCCGCCACGATCTCCGCCTAGCCCTGCCCCATCCCCGCCACGATCTCCACCTAGCCCTGCCCCATCCCCGGTCCTTCTAAAGGATGGCAATAGACTACGAGGAAATAGGGCCCCGCCCTGCCTCATCCCCGTTTGAACCGGGGATGGAGGACATGAAACGGGGATGAAGGTGGGGGGGAGGTTAAAATCCATCCCCGTGTTGGGATGGAGGCGGGGATGGAGGTTCTAATATTGAGACGGGGTGGGGGTGGAGACCCTGTCCCCCGCCCTCGTCCCGGTCCATTGTCATTCCTAGTGTTGGAGTTCTTACCAAAGTAAGACTTCAATGACCCCTGCACTCACCCAGAAATAAGCATATCAAGGGTTTTTCATTTATTATTTTTTCCATCAAGTTTGTCTCGTATATGCTTTCATTGATACATATCTTTTGCCATGCAGTTTCTAGTCTTGTGATTCTAGATGGCTCAAGTTTTATTCTTTTTCTTGATGAATCTAATTTTAGTGATTGAAAAGAAGTTATCCTTTTCACATTAGAGTATATGGATTTAGATTTGGCCTTAAGAAAGGATGAGCCTATTGCTCCGACAGATCAAAGCACTGTTGAACAAAAAAGTGTTTTTGAGAAGTGAGAGCGCTCGAATAGACTTAGCTTATTATTTTTGCAATCTAAGGTAGCTAAGAATATTCAAAGTGATATCCCACAATGCAGGACAGTGAAGGAATTCCTGAGTGCTACTGAAGCATAATTTGTCAGTTCAAATAAGGCCAGGGCCAGTACCCTAATGTCGAAACTCATAACTATGGAATATTCTAGAGGAAATAATATTCGCCAACATATTTTGGAAATGAGAAACATAGCATCCCAACTGAATGACATGAAGCTGACCATTTTTTACTCATTCATAGTGCATTTGATTTTGGCGTCCTTATCTTTGGGGTATGAACCTTTTAAGATCTCTTATAACATACATAATGATGAATGGACATTCAATGAACTTATGTCTAAGTGTGTTGAGAAAGAAGTGAGATTGAAAGGAGAGAATGTGCAAAGTGCACATGACTTCTCATGGATTCAAGGTAGGACCAAAGAAAAATGCATTCAAGAAAAATACTATGAAGAAGTCAGCAGAAGATAAGACATCTCAAAGCAAGCAACCCGATTATGCTCTCATAAAGTGTTTCTTTTGCAAGAAGAAGGGACACAGGAAGGCAGATTATATAAAGTACAAGAAATGGTTAGAAAAGAAAGGTAATTTGTCATTTGTTTCTCATGAATGTAATTTATTACATATTCTTGAAAATAGCTAGTGAATTAATTTTGGTGTTACTGTTCATATTGCCAACTATTTGCAGTCGTTCCTGAACAGAAGGGAACCAACAATGCATGAGAAAAACATGTATTCGGGGAACAAGATGTGTTCTCATATGAAGGGTGTTGAGACCTGCAAGATCACTTTAGGTACAGGCGTAGTTTTGGATCTTTATGATGTCTTTTATGTTCCATGATACAGTAGAAATTTAATTTCAATTTCAATGTTGGATAAATTTGGATATTACTTTAAATTTGAAAATTTCAAGTTATTTATTTATAGAAATTCAATTGAAATTGGTTCTGCATTAGTTTATAATGGTTTGTACAAATTAAACTTAAAGATCCAAACTCAGGTATCTTTGACTTTTGAATACGCATTGGTTGGGAATAAACATAGCATGATTAATGATTAATGATAAATCCTACATGTTTTGGCATCGAAGGTTGGGTCATATCTCTGAAAAGAGAATAAAGAGACTCATAAATGAAGGGATCTTGAAATCTCTAGATTTTACCGACAATGACTCGTGTATTGATTGCATAAAGGCTAAGCAAACAAACACATATAAAGCGGGTGTTAAGCGTAGTAGTGAGATATTAGAGATAGTCCATACGGATGTATGTGAACCATTTACCCCATGTTACACAGGCGAAAAATATTTTGTCACCTTTGTTGATGACTATTCTCGGTATATGTATCTCTACTTGATTTATGAAAAATATGATGTTTTTCAAATGTCTAAAGAATTTAAGAAAGAAGTAAAGAAATAAACCAATAAAGTTATTAAAATAGTCAGGTCTGATAGAGGTGACGAATATTATGATAGGTTTATTGAAATGGAGAAAGGGAATGACCATTAACGTGATTTCTCAAAGAGGAAGGCATTGCGTCTCAGTATACCATGCCTGGTAGTGCCTACCAAAATGGTGTAGCTGAAAGTAGAAATCGTACGGTTAAAGAAATGGTCAGAGCCATGTTGAATTATTCAACACTTCCCATCAAGTTGTGAGGTGAAGCCTTAAGGACAATTGTGCATATTTTAAATAAGGTGCCTACAAAATATGTGCCTAAAACTCCCTATGAGTTGTGGACAGGTAGGAAACCATCACTGTCTTATATGCACATATGGGGATGTCCTGCAGAGGCTAAATTGTATAACCCCCACATTAAAGCTTTTGATTCTAGAACAAGCAGTGGATATTTCATTGGTTATCCAAAGAGATCAAAAGGATACAGGTTTTACTGCCCATCTCATTCACCATAGATTGTTGAAATGGATAAGGCAAATTTCCTTGAAGATGGTTTAGTAGGATTAAGTGCACTTCAAAACCTTGGTTTTAAGAAAATACAGGATCCAATCTCACCACCTGTTAAGAAAAACACCGAGAGATATCATATTGTTATCACTAATGATGATATGGTTGCTCACCCGATTATTGATGCACAAATCCAAAATGAATCTATTGTGGATAATATAGAAGAGCACGAACAGGATGAACATGTTTAATCTGAACCTGTAGAACAACCTGTTTGGAGATCCACAAGAATTAGGAAATATGTCATACATCCTGACTATGTGTTGTACCTTCAGGAGCTTGATGATTTTATAGATATAGATGATGACTATGATCGTTGAAATTTTTTTACGTTTTGCAGGTCCACTTGACCTTTTGAAAGAGATTTTGAAATAACTCGCCTTCATTTTTAAAAATTGCAGAAAAATCGAGAAATGGGATCCGTCTGTCGGTACGAGGTTCAACCATTCCTGGCGCCTTTACGAGGGGTAATTGAACCATGGATTAAACTTTATGTCTTGCTTTGCTTAAAAATGTCTAAGAAATTATTCTAAGTCCTAGAATGCAGAAATGAAAATTATACAAGTGCTATGATTTTTTAGAAACTTTCAAGGAAAATTGTGATGCATGCTTGGATTTATTTTGAAAGTTAGAAATGATTTTTGACAACTTTTCCTTGAAATGATTTTAAAATTGTTTTGGATTTGATTTGAAATTATCTCAAAATTGATTCGAAACTATTTTGAAAATCATTTGGAAAACATCTTGAAATCATTTTGAAATGATTTTGAATTTAACTTTGACAGTATTTCAAAAATCACTTGGAATTTGTTTTGAAATTGAAACTTGAAATTAAAATTGAATGTGAAATTGAGATTGAAGTTGAAAATGAAATTTGAAGTTTTGAAATTGAAATCGAATTTTTGAAATTGCAATTGAATTTGAATTGAAATTTAAATCAAAATTGAAGCTAAAATTGGAGTTGCTTTGAAATTCAAAATTGAAATTGAAATTGAAATCTAAATTGAAGTTTCTTTGAGATTGAAAATTGGAATTTGAAACTGAAAATTGAATCTAAAGTTGAAATTGAATTGAATTTAAAGGGGAAATTGAAAGTAAAATCAATTTTGAATTTTGATATTGAAATTAAAATTAAAATGGAAATTTGAAAATGAAATCGATTTTTTTTTAATTCGAAATTGAAATTTGATATTTAAATTGGAATTGAAAAGAATTTGAGATTAAGAGAATTGATTTTTGAGAAAGATATCTTCTTATTGGGAAAGTTTGAGAAAAGAAATATCTTTATAATTTTTTTTTCAAAATTTGCTTTTGTGTCTTCATAAATTTTAATAAGGATGAATTTGTCACGTATCTATGAC
Organism: Nuphar pumila; assembly: GCF_984573655.1. NCBI lineage: Eukaryota > Viridiplantae > Streptophyta > Magnoliopsida > Nymphaeales > Nymphaeaceae > Nuphar > Nuphar pumila. The sequence continues at coordinate 94,327,701 of NC_143254.1, forward strand.
TATGACCATAAATACGTTTTAAACTCATTTTATTGAAAATATCTTGATTTTTTTTAAATACATGATGATTTTTTAAAATAGTCTAAGAGTGTAGGCCTTTTGTAACTTAAAAGAAATTAGTAAATCTGAATTTCATTCGTATTATGACTATGGCAAAAAATACGAATTTCATTAAGTTTATTAAAATCTTAAAAGAATGTACATGTGACATTCGTGTTAACCATTGTGAGATTAGAAGGTACATATATCAAATCATAGTAGTTTAATATTAAAAAATTAAACTATTTGCAAATGTAATTTATCTAATGCAGAAAGGGAAATTCTCACTATTTTTTATATTTATTATAATTTTTATCGAATAATTGAATAATAAAATAAGAAAATAAAGAAGAATATCATCTTGAGTTTTTTATGCAAAATTAGCAAGCACATTAGTAGAAAATGTAGGCTTTTCTAGATTTATCCAACAATATCCAGAAATTGAAAGATATTTTTCAGAAATAAGCCTTTTCCATGCTTTTTATAAAACTAAAATCATAAATGAAATAAAGGGTGAATGTATGACTTGATAAACTATCAAAATAAACATATTTTAGAAAAATAAATTTTGAAATTAGGGGAAAATGACCAAAATACCCCGAATTTTAAGAGTATGGCCTTAAAATTAGGGTTTTCTGAAATGGATTTTGAAATATTTATCGCATGGAAGATCAAAAATTTATGAAATTGATTAGAGAGCTTGTTAATGTGATTAAAAGCATTATCAAAGTCTTTAATCATGTAAATAATATTCACAACTTGAGAAATTAAGCATAAAATACCTAATTTGCCCCTATTTTGGCAAAATTATGACTTTTAGAAAAATGATTTTGAAAAATGCGATGAATAAAATGCCAAATGACCATAGAAATTTATGAAAATTGATATGGAGACCTCTAACAACCCTAAAAACAATCTAGAATTAAACAATTCGAGAAAACTTTTAAGAAAAATCCAAATTAAGTTTTTTTATCAAATTAAAACAGGAATTTGCATAATCAAGATTTACAATAAAATTTGTCAAAGCATTTTGGGTGAATGAAGGTCTAAAACAACTCAAACGAATCTCAAAATAAATCCATGGATTCAGAACACATCAGAGAAATATCTCCTTTTTACAGAACATCAAAATCATTTCTGAAGCTTGAGATATTATTGAAGCATTAGAGAATTAATTTTAAAAGCAGGAGATTGAATTTTAACAGATAGGCTTCTGTAATTTGGGTGTTTCAGAGGCTTAACCTACTCAATTTCTATCAAATTTATGAAAACAGTTGCTTAACACAATAAAAAAACTACTTCAATTTACAGAAATAGAAAATCAATTCTAATTTGAAAATGGTGACTTCGGGAAGTCATTGTTCTATCTGAGGGAATGAACCTGTTACAGAACATGAAGTTTTGTAATTAGTCTTATTTTTTAACAGAATTGAAATAGAAAATGAGTATAAAAATTTATAAAAATTGACAGCGTAATACTAGACACATCAAGAAGGAAAACCTTTTTTACAGATCTTGAAAACCAACTCTGGTTAGAAAGATCTGATCTAGACAAAATGGGGCAAGATCTAAGTAATGCTTAATGATGCAAAATAACAAAGTTCTAATTTTCGATCGAAATCAAATATGAAATATTTATAGAAATTGCTTAACATTTTTAGAGGTAAACTAGAGATGCAAAGTAAAAGAACTATTTTTACAGATCTTAAAATTGATCTTCCATTAGGGAGATCTGATTCATGCAAGTTGGCTCAAGATCTGAGTAAGGCCTGACAATGTAAAACGATAGGGTTTTGATTTTTAGTCAAAATGAAATATAAAATGACAATGAAAGTTTATGAAAATTAGCATGCATAAACTAGACATTTCAAGGAAAAAATTCCTTTTTACATATCTAGAAAATGATCTCCCATTAAGGAGATGTGACTGCAATAAGTTGATCCTGGACCTGATCAATGCCTGAGGTTGTAGACAGACAGAGTTTCGGTTTTAAATAAGAATAAAATAGAAATCGACCATAGAAATGACTAAACATTTGCACGAATGAATTAAACATGCAAATAAATAAAACACTTTTTACAACTATAGAAAATGATCTTCCATTAGAGAGATATGACTCTGATAAAATGAACTAAAACCTGAGCATTTAAAATGACACAGAGTGATTGGGTTGTGATTTCTGATCAAAATCAGGTATGAAATAACCATAAAAATTGTTAAACATTGGCATGAGTAAACTAGATTAAATTATGGAGACACCACTTTTTACGGATTGGAGAGATCATCTCCGGTTAGGGAGAAATCGCTCTGGCAAGTCGGTTCTGATTCTGCTAAAATCCAGATGGTGCAGAATGATAGGGTCCGAATCCCGATTTTTAAAGTGGGTTCACAGATCCCCAAAATTCATGAAAATTTCACAAGTTCATGGAGATACAATCATTAATCACCCATAAAAATTCAGATTGAAAATGCAAGGAAAAACATTTAAAATTAAGATGCTAACGTGAAGCCAGAATCAAAATGCATGTAAAATAGAAAAGAGAATGAAAGCATATAATCTATCAAAGCATAAAATGAAAATTAAAGCATAGATGATATATTTTAAAATTTTAGAAGAAAAAAAATAGCAAAATAATACCTAATACAGAATTAACAAAGCAAAAATTAAAAGAAACAAGGTATAGATCGATTTGATATGGCCAATTGAAGAGGAATTTGATCTATAGAAGATCAAATTTCATCCTCATGGTGGCTTTTGATTGAAATGAAAATTGTAACAAATATAAATCAATTAAATCAAAGAAGAAATGAAATGAGAGAGGAGGCTTACCTTGGCTGAAGAGGATTAGAGAAAGAAGAGAGTCCAAAGTTGGTGCCAACTTCAAGGGATTTCCACTTTTTTCAAGATGAAAAACTCACCCCCTTAAGAGACCTATTTATAGTTGGGGTTAGGGGTATTTTGGGTATAGGAAAAAGGGAATTCGTTAGGCTAGGGCTGATATGGTGGGGTCTCTAGAAGACTCCTCCACATGGCATTCAAAGGGATCACAAGCCCCCCCCCCCCTCAATTGGGTATTTTATAAATTTTCAAATGGGTAGTGTGGGTATTTTAAGAAAAATTTGACACATGGCACCACTTTGCAAGTGTGTGCCCATGTGGATTTTTAAAATTAAACGGAAAAGTTAAAAACAATTGAAAAACAAGGTGTTTAAAGTAAAGAAGAGGTTTAAAAAGAAAGTCATTTTTTAAATTTGAGTGAAAATGCCAAGTGGCGCCCCCTTTAGAAAAAATAATTTTTTCCTTTTGATTTAAAAAGCTAACAAAGGAGAGGATTTAAAAGAGATAGTGAAAATGAAGAAAAAAAAAGAAAATTTTGATTTATTTGAATTTGATGGATCTTGACTGGATCTAAGATCCATTTTGATTTTTTTGATTTTTCTTCAAAATCCAAATCGAGTTATGAATTGGATCCAGACTAATTTTCAAAAGATTTTGTAAAAATGATGAATTTGGATTTGAAATTCAAGGATTGATTTTGAAAATTGGATAAAATTAGATTTTGAATTTGGATTTGGATCCAAAATTTTGAATAAAGTGGATCTGGATCTTGATTGAAGATAAAAATGGAAGAAATTGATTAAAAAATGATAATCGAACTTTGAATATGGATTTATAAAATGAATCAAAATCAAAGATCCAAGCTCATGATAAAATTTGATTTGGATATTGGATCAAGCCCAAAAATGGAATTAGATCTGTGATCTGGATCAGAATCCAAGAAGTGAGACTATGCCTCAGATATCAGACAAAGAAATGGATCTGAGTTTGAGTTCAAAAATTTGATCCACTTTATCCTTCTGAATAGATCAGAAGGTGGATCCAGATAGAAATGGATCTGAAATGATTAATTGGATCCTGGATATCCAATGAGACATTACGGGTTCAAAAGGTACATTGGACTCTATACATGGCTAATAGAATGAATTGGATGAAGAATTTAGGTCCAGGATGGAAATGGACATCAGATCCAATATCCGAATTAAAATATGGATTAAATCTCGGATATTGATAAAATATCAGATAAAGGAATTGATCCGAGTCCGAATTGGGACTTGTCCCAGTTTAAAAATTGACGGAAATGATGTTTTGAAGAAATTATTAATTTTTATTTTTGCCCTGCAGGGGTAACATAACACGGTACTGGACTGGTTTGAACTGATTTGAACTGGATAGAACTGAAATAGACTGAATCAAAAGTCAGTTATACTGAGGTGAACTAAATTCAAAGATAAAACACTAGCTCAACTAACTGGAGTTAGCTCAATTTTGACTGAATTGAGCTAAAACGAGCTAAAATGAGCTGAAATGCAGGTTCGAGAGTGTGGGAAGTGAATTAGAACTGAAACTGGATCATTAAAACTCCTGTTGAACTCAAATTAGACTCATGAGGATAGGGTCTACTTGCTTTGACTGATTCAGAAACACTTTGGCTAAAATTCAAACTAGAAATGAGCTTATTTCGCTTGAAATGAACTAGATTTAGCTGATAAACTGACATCGCTCATCATGAGTTCATAAGAATTAGAAATGACTATCATTCTAACTTCTCTGAACTTAAAATGAGCTTAGCTAAGTCTAACTGATGGAGGGCTAAGGGTGACTTAGGTATAAAATGGTAATTTTATAAACAAAATGGGATAAATTGACATATGGACTGGGATAAACCTAGGGGTGAGACCCTTATATTGTTCTGCAGAGGGTTGGCATCTGTGAAAGAGAGTGTCTGGAATGGACCTAGAAAATTTAAGGTGTTTACAGATGCCCCTCTTTGCTGCTAAGCCGGTTGAAAATCGTGCTTAGTAGCAAAGAAAACACACAGAATTTTGAAATATAAAAAATGACCCAGTGTTATCATCGCAAAATTTTACTTTTGCAAGTCAAACTGACATTTGAAATAGATTTTGAAAATAACTCGCCTACATTTTAAAATACAGGAAAATTCTGAGGAATGAGACTCACATGTCGGTATGAGGTTCAATCATTCCTGGCGCCATAACCAGGGGTAATCGAACCAAGGATCAATCATGTGCTTTGCTTTACTCAACTGTCTAAATCGATGTTCTATTTCCTAAATGCACGAAGAATCAGGCATGTGCTATGAACTTTAGAAAATCTTGACTGAAATCACGATGTATGCTTCGAAGATTGGAAAATACCTGGAAAAAAGACACTTTGAAAATCATGAATCACATTGGGAAATATTTTTGAAGAAAGAAAAATCGATTTATGAAGAAAGGAGTTGTTTTGAGAAAATCGATTTTTGAAGAAAACTTTGGAGATTTTAAGAAAATCGATTTCTAAGATGGAATTGAAAAATATATCAAAAGGGATGGGCGTGTGACCCTGTGAAAGTCCTTCTATGATGCAATCTAACCTAGATGAATGAATGAATGCAATTTGCGAAAATATTTTTCAAAGAATTTGAGAAAAATCTTTAATAAAAGAATTTTTGCGCCTTATAGAACTTAGATGAACACATATTCCTGACTATGGCCACGAATATGTATTGAATGTAGTTTATTTGATTCTAAAAAGAGAAAATACTTAGAAAAGTTTGAAAAATATGCCATAATTTTTTAAAATAGACTAAGAGTGTAGGTTGTTTGTGGCTTAAAAGAAGATGGTAAATCTAAATATTGTTCATATTCTGACTATGACCACAGATACGAACTCAATCAAGTTTACCAACTTCTTAGAAGTGAGTGCATGTGTCATTCGTGTAGACCATTGTGAATTTGAAATATGCATGAATCATCATTCATCGCACGAATCATATTATTCAAATAAACTATATGCAATGCAACCCTAATCTAAGCAGAAAATTAAATTTTTATTCCAATATTTATAATTTGATTTACATCAATAATTGAAATGAAATGAAAAGAGAACTAAAGGAAAATATAATCTTAAATATTTATGCAAAATTAACAGACTTGTTAGTGGATAAATGTCAGCTTTTCAGAATTTATCCAACAATATCTAAAAATTAAAGGATTTATCCAGATATAAGCATTTTTTCATGTTTTCCTGAAATAAAATTCAATAAATAACCTAATGAATGATGTATAACTAAGTAAATAACGAAAATAAACAACTTTGAAATTTAAAATTTGAATAAAAATGGCTAAAATACCCTTGACAATTGACCTTTATTGCAAAATAAGGTTAAAAACAAAGTTTTTTAGAAAAGATTTTGGTAATTTGTTTAACCTGAGGATCAAACAAATTCAAATCAATACCAAATCGGGTATAGGGCACCCTTATATGATTATGAACATGATCAAATCCTAAAAATATAAAACTTTGTATGAAAAATTCAAAATATTAGAAAAATATCAATTTTTGCCCGTGTTTCAGTTGAATGAGGACTCTGCGGGCATCCTGTTTTTATGATTTAACTAAATAATGCATCAAATGAATTCCAAAATTCACAAAAATCTACATGGACACTTATAATAAACCTAGACTTAAAATTCAATCAAGAAAATATTTTTGATATTATTTTGATATAAAAATTAAATAAAAATATAAAAATATGCAATTTCATCTGCGGGCACGTACATGTCATAGTGTCAGACCCGAATCAGATATCAAACAACCATGAAAACTTATGAAATTTTACAAAGAAAAACTAGACAAATGAACATAAATAACCTTTTTTACATATTGGAAAAATCATCTACGGTTAGGGAGATACGCTTTCGGCAACACGTACCTGATTCTGGCTTATGCATAATGAGATAACACAGACAGATCCAGTTTTGGGTGCAAGAAAATATAGAAAACCCGAATTAAAATTTATGAAACTTTTACATAAGATAGTAGACATCATTATAAAGACACTCCTTTTTACGGATTGTCGATACAATCTTCGGTTAGGGAGAAATTGTTTCGACAAATTGGCTTTGATTCTAAATAACGATTGACAGTTGCAAAAAAATATCAATCCACCATTGAAATTTATAAAATTTTTACAAGATAAACTAGATGCTCTGACAAGCACACTGCTTTTTACCTATTGGAAAAGCGATCTTCGATGAGGGAGATATATCTCCGATAAGATGACTTTAGATTTCCATAGCATTTTCTCCACTCAGAAAACAAGTTTCGGTTTGGATTTTTGAAAACAGGGATACCGACCTCAAAAAAGACTGATTTTTTTTTATGAAAAACCGTGGACATATGCATGATTCTACCATAAAAATTTCAGATTTAAATAACAAGTATAAGCATGCGAAACAACATCATTATTAGATGGTCAAAAATTATAAATAACGAATCTAAAACCCTAGAACAAAATAACGTATATTATTCATTTTTAAAATATAAAAAAATATGTAAATAATGTAATGAATCATTATTTAATGCTTAAGCAACTAAAATAAACATGAATATGATGAAATAAATAAAAAAAATCAGGGAATCACAGTTAAAATTTTGATTTATCCATTAAAAGAGGGATTCAACCTATAAAAAGGTCAGATCTTGATATTTTTTGGGCTTTTAACATAATAAACGCATCTCCAACGATTCTAATGGATCAAAACGGGAAAATAATCATGGATGATCAGTGGATCATCATCTTTAATCATGGAGCATAGGGCCTGAACAAAAAAATTAAAAAAAGAACCAACATATAGGAGGCGACAATGATAACAAATAAAATAAAACAATAAAAAAGAAAAGAAGGGCTTACCTTGGTTGCACCAATGGAGGAAGATGAAAGCTGAGAGAGAGAGGAGAGAGAGACACATGATTTTTGAGAGAGAGCGGGATGCCTTGGTTGACCCCCTATAGGCCCTATTTATAGTTTTTTCCAATTCTTAATTAAAGAGTTTGATTTTTTTAAAAGTCTTCCTAATTAATCCAATTAAGGGGGGCGGTTTTGCTTGGGACTTCTAACCTAACTGAAATTCTAATTAGTCAACCCTAATTAAAGCTAATTAAGACTCCTAACTAACTTAAAACAATATCAAATGTGGCACAACCTATGCGGGCCCACATTTAGTTTTTAAAGCCCTAATTACAAGTTTTCAAAAACAAGGTTTTAGAAGGTCAAAATAAAAGTTGAATTTTAAAATCAATTTTGGCTTTTCAAACTCTTAATCTAACTTGAACACTAACTAAATCCTAAACTAACCTTACTATCCTCAAATGTGGTGCTACCTACGGTGGGCCTCATTTGATTTTTTAAAAACATTTTTAAAACTTGAAAATAAATGAGTTAAAAATAAGGTTTTCAAAAGGAGTTTAAAATAAAAGATAAGTTTGAAAATAAAATCAAAGTTCTAAATTAACTAGAGTTCTAAATGAATTGAAAATCTCTCAAAAGTAGCATCAGTTGTGTGGTCCCCATATTTGGGATTTGAAAATGTTAAAATAAAGATTAAAAAAAGGTTTTTAAATCAAGGTTAAAATCATCAAATAAAAATTGAAAGTTTAAACAGAGTCCTAAACCAACTCAAACTCCAGACTAGAGTCATAAATCAACTAAAACTCTGGGATAAAGTCCTAAAACTTTGAAATTTGGTTTTTTAAAAGATAAATGAAGAGGTTTTTTAAAATATTTTCTAAAAAATTAATAAAAAATAAAGTCAGGGTTAGAGTCCTGAATCAACTGAAATTCTGGAACAGAGTCCTAATCTAACTAAAACTCTAAAATTTTAGTTCCTTTTTAAAAAAATTTGAAAGGTTTTCTTAAAACAGGTAAAATGGGACTAAAACATAAAGTTAAAATAGAGTCCTAAACCGACTGAAACTCTGGGATAGAGTCATGAACCAACTAAAACTCTAAAAAAAAGGCCAAATGAAAGAAATGGGCAAGGGGTAAGGCCACCTTTGATTTAAAACCAATAAAATAAAAGATTGAAAAGGTTTAAAAGGTAAAAAGACAGAGTCCTAAATCAACTAAAACTCTAAAATAACTAAAATTTGAGAAGTCTAAATGAAAGAATTGATCTAGAAGCGACGTCACCTAGATGGGTCCCATTCGAAAATTGAGGTCAGTTAAAAGTTGAGTTTAAAACGAGTCAAGATCGCTTTCTAAGGAAAATATTTTGGAATAAAGAAATATAAGATCATGGGGGTTGGCCAAATGACAAATGTCGATTTAAAACCCTAGTGTTTGAAATTAATTTCGAAATAAGGTTTTAAATCTCAAATCTGGATTAGAAATTTTGAAAAACTAGAGTGTTGAATCTCGAAAATGGCATGCAATGTGGTGCAATGTTGTGAAATGCAATGAAATGATATGAAATGTTGCAAAATGAAATGATGTACAAAATGTAAATCGTGAGCAAGAGATTTGAAGTCTCGGACCCCTGGCAGAGATAAGGAATTGAAAATTCCTGTCCGAAGATGAAAATTGAGGATTGAACATCAGACTCATTATTGGATCCGATCCAAATGTGAATTGTGTCTCATATATAACTAAAATTTTCAAGAAGGGAACTGATCTGAGCTCTGATTAGTGGTTGTACCAACTGGGGGAATGATAAAATGAACTTTTGGGCAAGGATGATCCGAGAAATGATTTTGCCCTTGCAGGGCATGGAATGACACTGAAAACGAGGTTTGAACTGGTTTCGACTGAATCCTAGGGTTTCTAAACTCAGGTGAACTAAAATGACACTGACTCAAACAAACTCCTTAACCGAATGATTGAGAAATGATACAATTCTCGAAGAAATGGCGAGAAATGACCACTGGAGTGAAGTGGATAACAAGACTATACTATGTTTGATATAGAATAAAGGTCAGAAATACTGAGGTGAACTAAATCTGAAGCTCAAACACTAGCTTAACTGATTGGATTTAGCTCAATTTCGACTGAAATGAGATGAAATGGAATAAATGGGTTTTTAAACTATGGGAAATAGAATTGAACTGGATCCGAGCCAATTGAACTCCTAGTGAGCTCAAGTTAGACTTAGGGGAATAAGGTCGACTGGAATTGATAGACTCAGAAACAATTGGCTAGGATTCAAGCTAGAAATGAGCTCATTTCTCAGAAAATGGATCAATTTTAGTCAAAATGGTCAGAAATGAATAAGATTTGTTCATCGTGAGCTTAGGTGAGCTAGAACTTAGAAGCGAGCTTGGTTGGGGCAGACTGACAGGTGACCTAGGGGTAAAATGAGAATTTTTAGATAAAAAGGGGCTAAATAACACCTAAGCTAGGACAAACTTAGGGTTTAGACTCCTAAGGGACTTGGCATTTGTTAGGGGGGTGTCCGAAAATGAACGAGAAAAAATTGGAATGTTTACACCCAGCTCGAAAATCTGGACTGGATCTGAAAAAATGTTTTGAAAAATAGTCCTCATGAAGTGAGGTTGCAAAAGGTGAGAGAAATGAGATCCCCAAAGCTTTGGAAAAGGATATCGATAGATGAGGAGTCTCATGATTAAGGCAAAGTAAGCTTTTGAAATGACTCTTTTGCAGAAATTCAGGTTTAATCCTTAACCTGGATGAAATGAAAAATACCTCATAGAATGAGGCTCAGGTTTGACCCTTACTTGAACGGGAATGAAAATACCTCATAAAATGAGGCTCAGGTTTGACCATTACCTGAACGAGGAAAAGATATGGAATCCTTGAATAAAGAAATCATGATGGGACTTCTGAATTTCGCACAAAGAATTTGACAGGGGATGCAAAAGGTAAGAGAAATGGGGTCCCTATAGCTTTAGAAAAAGGATTGAAATGGGGCGTCTCATGACTGAGACTAAAACAACTTTTGAAAATGACATTTTGCGAGAAAAATAGGCTCAACCTTGGACTTGAAAATGACTATCTATGGCAGGATAGTGGGGATAATAGGGAAATGTGCGGATTTGAGAGCCCAGACACTCAAATAAAAAAAAGGAAAAGATCTTGAAAATTTAGGTTATCAATTCCTAATGAGGGATAAAATAACGCCAGGATATATTAATAGTGGACATCAAGTTCTCGCTTCATGTCGGGATAGCCAGAAAATATTGCCAATAAGATAAAGATTGTAGTTGACTCAAAATGATTGAAATGTGCACATTTGTGCGAAAAATATTCTTTTTTTCTACCTAGAGTATTACCTCTAATTGGGCTAACTCTGTAGAATCAAGAATCAAATTCAAATTTGTTGATATTGAATTTCTTTAAGGAGGCTATCTATTTCCTCGATATGAAAAGAGAGGAAATGTTATCAGTTTCATAAAAGCAATTGGATGAAAAGATATTGATTAAAGAACTTCACATAGATAAAGATTATTCCTGATAGTTTTGGCTATTTGATGTTTGGGGTTTACTCATGATGATCCTTTTTGCACTCTTTGAGACATAAAATTGAGCTCTCTTGGGGTTTGGTGAGAAGTTCATCACATCATCCTTCAATTTGGAGATGTTCTAATTTTTCCTAAAAGAACATGTCACATCCTCCTTCAACTTGGAGATGATCGAGTCTTCCTTGTCCCCAGGAATTAGATTGATGACATTGCCTCTTTGACTGAAAATCTTTTGATGATAACATAGATCAAATATCATTTAGGGTTTGTTGGGAGGTTCATCGCATCAGCCTTCAATTTAGAAATGATCTGAACTTTCCCTAGAAGGATACGTCACATGCTTCTTCAACTTGGAGATGATCTGAATCTTCTTTGTCCCTAGGGGTGTAACTTGCCTATCAACCTTCATTTTGGTGATGATTGAGAGATCCCTTTTAAAGATAATTAATTATGTTTGCATGATTTGAGAGAACTGAGTGGGTTCTTTTATCGCACGAAATATTTTCACTGCCTTATTGCTAGAAGAATTGCCTTAAAAAATGTGACATAGATATGATCAATATCAATTCATTTCTAGTTTTTCCACATCATTGAATTTTCCTTTGTTGGCCATATCTAGGATTTTTCTTCATTCTTTTGGTTGACTAACAGAAAAAGCTTTGAATTTTGTTCTTTCTTTGTAAAAGCTTCACCCTTTTAGAAAGAATATTAAAGGTAGTTTGAGGTAATTCTTTTGTGTAATGAAATTTTGAAATCAACAAATATTTTTAGTAACAAATTAGCAAAATATCCTGGAACCCTTTGTGAAATAATTGCTTGATATCAGATTGATAAATATGTGCCTAAAGATTGTTCCTTGAAGAGATTGTTATTTACTCGAAAGTTGAGTTTTGAAAGTTCGACCAATGCAAAGACTGGATTTCAGATTGATCGACCAGTGCGATGACTAAATTTTAGATTGATCGACCAGTGCGAAGACTGGATTTTGAATGATCGACCAGTGCGAAGACTGGATTTTGAATGATCGACTTGTACAAAGACTGGATTTTGATTGATCGACCAATGCGAAGACTGGATTTTGATTGATCAACCAGTGCAAAGACAAGATTTTGATTGATCAACCAGTGCAAAGACTAGATTTTGATTGATCGACCAATGCAAAAACTAGATTTTGATTTATCGATCAGTGCAATGACTAGATTTTTGATAGATCGACCAGTGCGATGACTAGATTTTAATTAATCGACCAGTGCGAAGATTGGATTTTGATTGATCGACCAGTACAAAGACTGGATTTTGATTGATCGACCAATGCGAAGACTAGATTTTGATTGATCGACCAGTGCAATGAGTGGATTTTGGATTGATCGACCAGTGCGATGACTAGATTTTGAATTGATCGACCAGTGTGATGACTGGATTTTGAATTGATTGACCAGTGCAAGGACTGAATTTTTGAAAAAGGACTAACTTGAAAGTTGATTTTTGAAAAGGGACCAACTCTAGAGTTGGATTTTGGAAGACTATATCAGGAGGGATTCAACTTACAGATCGAAGTCCGGGTCAAGAAGGATTCAACCTACAGACCGAATCTTTTCAAAAAAAAGATTGGTTTAAAAGAGATTCAACCTAAGAACCGCAAAGAAAACTGAATCAAGAGGGATTCAACCTATAGGTCAAAGTCCGGGTCAGAAGGGATTCAACCAACAGACTGAATCTTTTCGAAAAAGCGATTGGTTCAAAAGGGATTCAACCAAAGAACCACAAAGAGAACTGGATCATGAGGGATTTAACCTACAAATCAAAGTCTGGGTCAGGAGGGATTAAACCTACAGACCAAATCTTTTCAAAAAAGACTAGTCCAAAAGGGATTCAACCTAAGGACTACATTCTCAGTGCAAAGGCTGGTTTTGATAAAAAGAGATCAACCCGAGGATTGATTTTGAAAAAGACCGGTGAAATTGATTTTTGAAAAAGAAGATCAACCCACAGGCTGATTTTTGAAAAAGACTGGTGAAAAGAAGTTAAACCCAGAAGTCGGATTTTAAGAATGACTGGTGAGAACCAGTTCTGAAAAAGAGTCAACCCGAAGGTTGATTTTAAAAGGACCAATATTTTGAAAGCTCTCGGTGATCATGATGGGAATTTTGCAAAAAAATTCAAAAAGGTTGACGATTTTGGACAAACCCTATAGATAGCCCTATTGTTCCTATGGATGGTCTCAGGATTGTCCCTTATCCTGAATGGGAACGAAAAGGAGATTGATTGAAAGTTGATAATGAAAGATTTTGTGTAGTCTTGCCTGCATATAAGATGTTTGGAGTGAAAACAGATGTTCATAATAAAAGATGCCCCAGTGTAGCAATGGAAAGGAATTTTAGACAAAAGAAAAAAGGATAAAATAATCATTGTTTTTGAAGAAATCTTTTTGAAGAATTCAAAAGATAGAATAGACATTTAGGTATAAAATTTCTTCAAATGCAGAGCATTGATAGGATCTGACAACTCCACCCCCTCTGCATTGATTAGACGGTATGAATTGCAGGGCAGCACTTCCTTTACCATATATGGACCTTCCCAATTGGGTGACCATTTGCCACACGGGCGATGCTTGAGATGAGCCAATGACCTGAGGACTAGATCGTCAACTTGGAATCTTCTTTCGATAATAGACTTGACACAATGTTGGGCTATCCTTTGACGATAAGCTTGAGTGTGCTCAGTCGCCTTGAGCCTTCTTTTATCTAATAGATCAAGTTGTACCAACCTCTGTTGTTGATACTGATCAAGTGGTAGCTTTATAAGTGATGCAAATTTGAAAGTAGGCTTTTGAACATGAAGAGGTAATACCACCTTGGTTCCATAAACAAGCTCTACAGGAGTAGCGTTGGTTGGAGTCTGAATGGCAGTTCGATAGGCCCAGAGCGCATCATGGATTTTCTCATGCCAATCGCGGCCTGTCTCAATGGTTCTTTCCAAGATGTGAATCAGGATTTTGTTGGTGGCTTCTGCCTAACCATTTCCTTGAGGATAATAGGAAGATGAAAAATGATGATGAATCCTAAATTTTGAGCAAAAGGTCTTCGTCTTCTCATTCTTGAAATGACTGTCGTTGTTGAAAACAATATCATGTGATATGCCGAAATGATAAAGGATATTATTGTGAATAAAAGAAACTGCATGTCGGCCTTCCATTGTACGCAGAGTAACAACTTCAACCCATTTGGTGAAATATTCTGTGACTGCAAGAAAATATTTGTGGCCATTGGAAGCGGAAGGACTAATTGGGCCTACGACATCAAAAGCCCACATAGAAAACGGCCATGGAGTGACAATAGATTGCAAATATGTGGTCGATGCATGAATGGAAGGTGCATGCATCTGGCATTTGATGCATTTCTTCATGAAGCAATAGCAGTCTTGTTTCATGGTTTTCCAATAATACCTTGCTCGAACGATCTGCTTTACAAGGGTTTGGTAGCCAACATGGCCACCACAAATTCCTTCGTGCGCTTTTTGAATAATTTTTGTGGCTTCATCTTTGTCTAAGCATTTGGCATACTCAGCACTAAAACCACATTGATAAAGGACATCAGTGAGAATGAAATATCTGGCAGACATGCGCTAGATCACTTATTGTTTCTTTTTTGAAAGTTTCGGCAAAAAATCACCAATTTCAATAAATTTTTTGATGTCTTGGTACCAAGGCTTCTTCTTATGCTCTGTCTGGTTTATCTACAGGGTTGAAACGAAAGCCGGTTGGTCGAGTCTGTCAACTTCGAAAGAGCGACAAGATTCACCGTCTATGAAGGACATGATGAAGCCCAGGCTAGCCAAGTCGTTGACTATTTGGTTGTACTCCCTTTTGATATGATAGAGTTGAAATTCTTTGAAACTATCAATGAGAGCTATGACAATTTTCTGATAAGGGGTTAGCTTTTGATCTTTTACTTGCCATTCAGCTTTGACCTAACTGACGACGAGCAATAAATCGTCAAAGGCATGGACTCTTTTGACATTGAAATTTTGCAAAAATTTTATGTCAAAAGAGTCTGTCAATTGATCTGCAATGGTCTGACCTTTGATTGACTTTTGAGAAACATACTCTAAGTCATATTGCATTAGAAGAACTTGTCATTTAGCAATCCGTTCGTTGAGGAAAGGTTGCTCATGGATATACTTGAGAGGATTGAGCTTTGATAAAAACTTGACTTCAAATGCCAACAAATAATGTCTTAATTTCTGGTATATCCATACCAGAGCTGGACATGTTTTCTCCATTTAAGAATATTTTTTTTATAGTCAATAAAAGTTTTGCTCACATAGTAGGTGACATGCTCTATTTGACTGTCATATTCATATTGTGCCAGAAATCCACCATAGGCATTGTGATTGACAGAGATATACAATAGAAGTGGCTTTCCCAATTCTAGCGGCTTTAGAATAGATAGATTAAGAAGGTATTGCTTGATACTCTCGAATGACTGTTGACACTCTGGTCCTTATTCAAACTTCACCCTTTTTCTTAGTAAATGATTGAAAGGTTTACACCTCATTGCTAAATTGGAGATGAACCGATGAATGAACTGAATGCATCCTTGGAGACTGCATAACTGTTTAAGATTGGTTGGAGGTAACATATCAATAATGGCTTTTTCTTTGGCAGGATCCACCTCTATTCTCTTTTTATTGATTATAAAACTCAGCAGTTTGCCCGACTCTACTCCGAAAACACATTTTTGAGGATTGAGTATTAACTTGTAGAGGATGAGTCGCTCGAAAACTTGACCAAGAGCATCAATATGGTCTTCCTTTTCTTTGAACTTAATTAGGATGTCATCAACGTAAGCATCTATGATCTTATGCATCTGGTCATGAAAGATGGTTGTCATTGCCCTTTGATAGGTTGCCCAAGCATTCTTGAGCCCAAATGACATCACTGTATAACAAAAGGTTCCCCATGACGCAGTGAAGGAAGTCTTTGCTTGATCATGAGCGGCTAACTTGATTTGATTGTAACCCGAATATCCATCCATAAAAGAAAACATGGCATGATCTGCCATGCTATCGATCAAAAGATCAATGTTGGAGAGTAGATAATCGTCTTTTAGAGTAGTCTTATTGAGATCTCTGAAATCGATGTAGATCTGAACTTTGCCGTTCTTCTTGGGGACTGCAATAATATTGGTCAGCAAGTCAGAATAATCAATGGCTCAGATGAATCATGTCTTTAGTAGATCCTCAAGTCCTTCTTTAACTTATGGTGCCACCCTAGGATCCATCTTCCTTAATTTTTGCTTGACTGGCTTGAAATCTGACTTCAAAACAAGATGATGCTCGACCAATTCGGGGTCTAAGCTCGACATATCTTCATAAGTCCAGGCAAACACCTCTTGATGTTGCTTGAGAAAATGGATGAGCCTCTCCTTCTCATCTGTATTTAGGTTGGTGTGGATCTTGAGGATCTTTGGATCGTCTTCTGAACCAAGATTGATATCCTCTGTTGAATACTGAACCAAGGATGATGGCTCATCCTACTTTTGAAAATGAGCAAATTCTGACAATTCTTGAGTGGTTGGGTCAAACTTTGTGGGCTCTACTGATTGCTCTGCCGCTCTGTTGACCTTTGCTTTTGCTTTTATCCGGTGGATCCTTGCCGACCTTGAAACATCTGAGGGAAGATTTAGATTGGAAATAAGCTTCCTTATTATTTTGAGAGGCATTCTAAAAGACCTTGAAAGGAAAAAGATTTTAGGAAAAAATGTTCATTATGAAAGACATTGCAGGAGAAACAAAAATAACAGTAAATCACAAAGAAGATGGCACCGAGATATAGAGAAAATTGATGATCTATTGATGATTGAGTATTTACAAGAGGATGACTAATTAAGAAGAAGAAACTAGGGTTGTGTCATCCTTACAAAGCAACAAGACAAAAGAAGAAAATGAGAAAACAATGACATTGTCACTCTTAGTTTGCTTTTTTGACGAAAATTGTTCTTTTGTGTGACTCCTTGCCTGTGAACCCCAGTCATGTCTTCTTTGAATGGTGGACAGGGATGACGGGTTCTAGCCCGCCATCTTCATTCTTTCCTATGTCTCTAAAGGGCTGATAACCATGCTTCAGTAGGAAATTGAACCCTTTCTTGGCCTTGAAGAATTGAGAAAATAAGAGACGATCTTTGAAAGAGTTGTAATCTAAATGCCCTCCAAGCTTGAAAAAGTGTGGTCCTTGCCATTAGACCATTGCTATAACATTTTATGCTGGATATACTTCTTTCAGCTGTAAAGGTTGGGCGATGAATCATCGACTGAGATAACCTTTCTTCGGGATCTTCACCCAAGACTGTAGTAATCATGTCTCCCTTCGACCATTTGATACACTGATGAAGTGTTGAGGGAACAACATTGGCATTGTGGATCTATGTCCATCCCAGCAGGAGATTGTACGTGGGTAGCACATTGACGACATGGAACAGAACTGTATGCACAGAGTAGTTAATGAAGACTTCCAAGAAGATTTTCCCTTTTGCGGTCTATCCGTGATTATCGAAGCCGTAATGGTGATGGGATCTGGTAAGTTTTCTTCTTCTTTCAGCCCCAAAGCCTTCGCAGTCATTTCTGGGCAAATGTTGAGGTTGCTGCCTCCATCCACAAGCACATGAGGAACTGCCATTCCCCTGGTTCTCACCATGATTTATAAGGCATTGTTATGAAAGGCGTGAGGCCTTGGTAGGTCATCATCAGAAAAGGTAATGGGCACGTTGGTCATTGCTTGATTTATGATTTACGCCATATCCTCAGAAGTGGTGTTTGGTTTTACCTTGATTTTTCTCAATAAATTGTTCAAGATCTCTTGATGCTTTGAAGAAGCACTAGCAAGTTCAAGGATGGATACATTTGATAATGTAGTAATCGGTTTCTGGATTGAATTAGCCTACTCTTCTGTCGCCCTAGCAATTTCTGCCTCTTTCGTTGGGACTAGCCAGTTCAAGGATGGATACATTTGATAATGCACCAATCAGTTTCTGGATTGAATTAGCCTACTCTTCTGTCGCCCTAGCAATTCCTGCTTCTTTCGTCGGGACCTGCTTCTTGATAAACTTGTGAGGTAAGGCTGGGATTCTCTTAGCCACTATGGCCAAGGCTTTAGCTGGCTTCTCCAATGAATTCATCTTGCCCAAGGTTGAGATAATATTCAGTTTTTTTGTAGTAGAATGGGTTTGATGTAGGACCATGACTTGGTGCTGGATGGAGATATCCTTATTGGGACATGGTCGGATATGCTCTTGCAGTCAGAAGGGGCATTCTGTGATGACTGTTGTTGAATGGTCTGGGAAGGGATTGGATAAGACATTTGATTTGTCCTCCTCTTCATTTTCCATAAGAAGATTTTTGTCAATGCAGTCTTAAATGATGTTCTTGAAGACAAAGCAGTGCTCAGTGTCGTGTCCCATCGTTCGATGGAACTTGCATTGATCCTTAAATTTTCTCATGACCCTAGGAGGATCAGCCATCTTTGAAAGTTTAATCATCTCTTTAGTCAACATATATTCAAGAACTTGCTCAAGCGACCGATCCAGGAAAGTAAATTTGCGATCATAACCCCAACCGTCATGCTTTGACTTTTCTTGAATGTTTGTTTTTGGCTGGACATTGGACTAAAAAGGTTTGTCACTGTTCTCAAAAAAATTTCCTTTCTGACCTTTGCGGTCATTTTTTGTCAGGGTTTGAGCCTCCCGAGCCCTTGTTGTAATTGCTCTTGTTGCCTTTGTTGTTACTGTTATTATTTTTGCCGACCGTATTGGCAGAGAAGGTGAAGTGTGCCTTCTTCTTTGAATCAAGATTGCTTTTAACAAGGGCGATACCCTTGTAAACCCCATTCTCCATCTCCATCTCAAGCTATTCGGCCCGCTCTGTCAGTTCAATGAAGGTCCTGGATGGAGAGGTGGAGATAAGACTCCTCAAAGGCTGAGAGAAATTATTGAGGATAGTTTGGAGTGCATGCTCCTCTAAAATGGGGTTCCTCATCTTGTTACAGGTGCCCCTCCACCTGCGAATGAAGTCCCTGGTCAGCAATGCTTCAGTATTGAACAGAAATCGTTCAATAAAAAGGTTAATCACCTTATCGAATTCTTTCAGCTAGATGGGGTTAATGTGCTCTGAGTACCATTTGGTTGTCATACCCTCCAAACTGCACGGAAAACACCTAAAGAGAGCCCAATTGTCTGTTCTAAACTCGGTACACTCAGCAAAAAACATGGCGAGATGTGCTTTAGGGTCGCCAGAACCATCGAATTTGATAAATTTCTTGGAGAGATCCTCCAAACTATCATCCCCTTTCAGGCCATCATAAAAGTCCTCACCGGTGTAGACTTTCTTGCCTTTATCTTGAGCCTACAAATCTCTGACCATGCGGGTCATTTCTTTGAGCTACTGCTGAATTGGATCCTCGATTGTTAGAGTCTGACCCTTCAACTAATTAACATATTCAGCCTCTTGAATTTGAATAATCTTTTTAAATGGTGGAGGAGTTTGTAGAAACATTTCCAGCTCCTCTTCATATACTTCTTTCACTGAATCCCCTCCTTCTGAAGAGCTATTGTGCTAGATCCTTTTCTTGGCAATCTTGACGTGCTTCTTCACGGGCTTGCTCTTGACTTTCTTCTTAGAGGGCATTTTCTCTGAACTTGCCTCAGCTTGCTCGGATAACATCTTGGTCATCATTTTCTGGAACAACTTGTATATTGCTGGGTCGACATCGTCACTGTTTGTCTGATCCTGTCCTCTGACTGAAACCAGAGAACTCATTTCCTCAGTGTTGTTCTTGCTGGAATGAGGTGAAATGGTCTTTTTCCCAAACCTTGTCTGAACCATTCGACAAATGCAAAGGTTTTCTGCAGAATAAAGGAAGGGTTAGACTGATATAATATTTTGAAAAAGAAAGTTTGGTAAAGAGAATAACAAATAAGCAAGAGTTGGAATCAGGTTGAGAATTGAAAAGAATATCCCATTACAAGGGATTGGGTCATCACAAAAATTATGACAATTGTGTTATCACTCTTATAAAGAAAGTAAACAACTAAGATACGCCTTGTTACCCAAGTGGGGTTGTCAACCATGATAAAAGGAAGATGCCATACAAATAGAATGGAGACATTGTATAAAAGGAATGAAGAAACAATTGAGAGTAATGAGGCTGACAATTGAGCAAGAGTGTTCCATTACCAGAAACTGGGTCATCACAGGGATGTGACAATTGCGTTGTTACCCTGATAAAGAAAGTAAACAACTGAAATGCGCCTTGTTACCCAGGCAAGGTCGTTAACCATGATGAAGATGCAAAAAGGAATATCATGAAGAAAGTAAATTTTATTGATGGAAAATCATCGACAAAAAGAAGGTGGGCGGACAATCTTTCACCACTTCAGAAAATCAGAAGATACATTGGGTCCAGAAAATATGGAAAGAGTAATAAAAGAATCCCAACTGTATTTGGTTGCATGGTATGCTCCAAACCACTGAGCTGACTGCAAATCGAATTTTGGCATAATACCCATCAGGAAACGAGTGTTGACATGCATCTACCGCTGCGAAAACTGCCTGATATACCTCTCTGGCTGATAATCAACATAAAAGAAGGGCCCAAGTAATCTATAGCGCTTGCCACACACATAATTGTTGCGAGAAAGTGTTTCCTGCTTATTGAAATAGTTCCAAATGATCTCATCTTGATATAGACTCTCAATCAAAGCTCGATATTGGAGAGTAGACTGTGGTGTTTTGCCATTGAATATGAATGAGCTCACTTTTGATGGCACATATCGAAGAAACTACGATTGCAGGGCATAGATGCATTCTTCTACTAAGATAGTTTTTTCGAGGGCAAAACGAGCCAAACCATGGTAGAAGAAAGCTAGGTCGGCCATAGAAATTGGAAGATGATGGGTCTGCTGACCTCCTCATATTTGCAAAAGTTGTATAACTCTAATATCGATAAAATTCTGGCCATCTTGGAAGAAAGTTAATCCTACTATGCATAGGACCATGGCATGTTGAATCCTTTCTTTGGCTGCTCTCGATAGGGTGTCGACCTCCTCGTATGCCTCATATTGACGATAGAGCTCGAACAAGTCAACAAACTTGTTGTCATGTGCCTTGACAATGGGGATAGGGTATACTGTATTTGACTGATTCAGGAACACTTTGGCTAAAATTTGAGCTAGAAATGAGCTTATTTTGCTTGAAATGAACTAAATTTAGTTGAGATGAACTGACATCGCTCATCACGAGTTGAGGAGAACTAGAAATAACTATCATTTTAACTCCTCTTAACTTAAAATGAGCTTAGTTAAGTCAAAGTGACGAAGTGCTAAGGGTGACTTAAGGGTAAAATAGTAATTTTATTGACAAAATGGGGGTAAACTAACCCCTAGACTGGGATAAACCTAGGGGTGAGACCCTTAAATTGCCCTGCAGAGGGTTGTTATCTTTGAAAGAGGGTGTCCGGAATGGACCTGGAAAATTTGAGGTGTTTATAATGACTCGTTAACTTTTATGAAAGTCGTTGAAAGCAAACAATCTTCACACTGGATAAAAGCCACGAAAGAAGAGTTGGACTATATGGCTAAAAATCAAGTGTGAGATCTTATCGAATTACCTAAAGGAGTAAAACCCATAGGGTATAAATTGGTCTTTAAGACTAAAAGGAACTTCAAAGGTAACATAGAAAGACATATGACAAGATTGGTCGCTAAAGGGTTAACTCAGATAAAGGGCATTGACTATAATGAGACATTCTCTCCTATCTCAACTAAGGAGTCAATGAGAATAATTCTAGCCTTGGTAGCTCATTATGACTTAAAGCTACATCAGATGGATGTAAAAACAACGTTCCTCAACAGGGATCTGAATAAAGAGGTATACATGGATCAACCTATTGGTTTCTCTGAAGATGATTGTTTGGTTTGCAAGCTTAACAAATCAATATATTGACTTAAATAGTTCTTCTGATAGTGGTATATTAAAATTTTCCAAGTCATTGTGACTTTTGGGTTTACAGAAAACATTATTGATCAATGTATATACCTTAAGGAAAGTGGGAGTAAGTTCATTATATTGATGTTGTATGTAGATGATATTTTGCTTGCAACCAACGATATAAAGTTACTTGTAGAGACAAAATAACATCTTGCATCATATTTTGATATGAAAGATATGGGTGAGGTTGCTTATGTACTTGGCATAGAGATTCGTCGAGACAAAACAAAAGGCTTTTTAGGCCTCTCCCAAAGATCCTACATAAATAAGGTATTAAAACGATATGGGATGAAAATTTGTTCTCCTAGCACAACACCCATATCAAAAGGCGACAAATTGAGCCTAAAGGATTGTCCATAGGATAATATTGATAAAGCACAGATGAGTGTTTATCCATATGTATCAGTTGTTGGCAGCTTGCAATACGTGCAGACTTGTTCACGTCTAGATATCTCTTTCATAGTAGGGGTGTGATCATGCATTTATTTTAGCATTTAAATCATTTAATTCATGCATGATCTAATAAAAAAATACATTAAAATCCCATATTTATCGTTAGTTTCGAGAAATCGTGCAAAAAAGATAAATATTAGAAAAAGCATGAATTGTAAGTTTTATTTTGCAAATTAGTGTTTTTTAGAAGTTAGTCACTTGTATTTCTTTTAGTAGTTTAGATTTTAAGTAGATTAGGTTCGAAAAAAATAAAGAATTACATTCATATTTCTTAGAGGTTTTAGTAGTTTAGTAAAATTATAGGAAAGAGCTTTAGAGAAAGCATTCTTTTTAACAAGCCCCTTTTTGAAATTTATGAGAATTAAAGAAGGCATTTTTGAAAACAACAAAAATCAACCTAAACCCCTCTTTAAATTCTCACGAATTGGGAAGATGGGGTTGTCCTCCATTGCTCGAACTTATCCCCTCTTCTCTCAACCCCTCTCCACTGGTTGCTTCTTCCCCCTTCTTTCTTCCTCCTCTTCTCTCAATCCTTTTCTCGTCGGTGGATTTCTCCTCAATGGGTGATGCAGTGGCAAAGGAGCGGCCACTTTTTTTCTCCAACCAAATCCGTAAGTAGCTTCTCTCTTTCCCTCTTCTCTACTTCTTTTCTTTCTTCTCCTCTTATTCTCTCTGTCTCCTTCCATGCAAAGACACCTCTCTCTCCTTCCCCTTCCTCTCTAACCAGATTCTCTTCTCTCCCTTCCTTCCCTCTCTTTTCCCTTCCTCTCTTCTTCCCTTTCTCCTTTCCTTCCTCTTTAGTGGAGAAGCCCAATCTGGCGGCGGCGCATACAATGGAGGCCACCAAATCTCCTCTCAACCCTTACAAAATCCAGTAAGTATCTCTTCCCCCTTGTGTTTCTCATTTTAGATTAGTATTGAATTAGATTATAGAAGAAAAAAAACTAGTTTACGTTGTTTCTCATCTGCATTTCATTTAGTTTTGATTTTTCATTTAGTTTACGTTGCTTTGATTTGTGTATTTTGTTCCTTTTGAATTTACATTTCAGTTAATTTGCATCACATCATTTTTGTTTATCTCATTCCATTGCATCATCTGCTTCATCATGCATCTCATTACATACTTGTTGTTTTGATTTTACTGCATACATTTGCATCTGCCCTGAAGTCTTAATCCATCATTCAGCATCATCCGGCATCCTCGTCTCAAGTTCACGGTGAAATCATCAGTAGATCTCATCAGATCTGTCGTGAAAGTCCGATCTTCTTATATCTGTCGAGAATCCGATTTGCATCTGCTGAAACTTCACTGTGAGATCATATCAACTCAGATCTGATCTGCCATGAAATTAGAAACCTGTCTGTTGTGAAATCAGTTCAAAGGCAGAGCAGCCACCGGATTCACTTGCTTCAATGGTCGGATTCTTCTTTTGCCTGTCAGAACCCCTCATCATCCACCGTGAATCAGGCCTACCAAAAACCCTCATCTGGACTTGCCGTGAAAATGCTTTGCCATGAAATCATTTTGAGTTTCACAATTGTTTCATTTTAAACTTCACGACAGGCTATTTCACTTTGAATTTCACAGTAGGTTGTTCCTTTGATTTTCACGGCAGGGTTTTTTTCAATTTCACGGCAACACTTCATTCTGCATCTTCACAGCATTTTAGGCATTGCATTTTAGGTATTTTTATTTTAGGCATTGCATTTTAGGTATTTTTATTTTAGGCATTGCATTTTAGTATTTTTTTTTGAGGCATCACATTTTATGAATTTAGGCATTGCATTTTAGGTATTTTTTATTTTTACGTTTTGGATATCTTTTATTTTTTCATATTTTTGTGTATCTTACATTTTTAGCATAGTGTCAGTCTTTCGCTGCTTGTGTGTTCGTGTTTTGTAGTATAACGTGGAGTGAATGCAAGCGAGCGAGACACATGGTGTCATGCATCCAACACCCAATACGAGGACAAAAGCATAAAAGACATTTTAGTTTTTCTTTTAGATTAGGAATTTGATTTTTAATTTAATTTTTGGGCTTGTAATAAAATCATTTTAAACCCTCTGCGCAGGGTAAAAATTTGATGTAATAGCTAAGTAGTTATTTTCTCGTACTTTATAATTTTGGCAATAAGGCGTAGTTTAGTTGAGTGTTTGAATACGAAGTATCCCCCGTTCCATGAGATCGTCCTGGACTCCACCACTCATGCGAGCTGGATTTTATTTTTGGTGTCTGGCTTTCACGTTGTTTTCATATCAAAATATCACTTTCTAAAACTGTTTTATAAAAACTGACATTAAATTTTGGCGGCGTGCCGGTGAACGGCGAAATACAAGTATTCACTTTATTGTCTTTTGTTTGTTCTCGTATTTTAGGTTGTTAGTTTACTTTCAGTTCATTAATTATGATTGTTTAGTTTATTTTCCTGTTGATTAATTAGGATTACTTAGTTTGCTTTTCGTACTTAGTATTAGAACCACGTGTTTGTACAATGTAGAGACCATTTTACTTTTCCTGCACAACCCACCTATTAGGATACCCTTAGAGGTGACTACGCACGATTGGTACCATGCTCATAGTTTGCTTTTCGCAAATTCCCTGTTGAGTGCAAGTGTGTGGTATTTTGTTTATTTCTAGCTTTTTGTTATTGCTTTTTATTTTACTCGCTTTGTGGTTTGTGTGGTTTGGCCGCTTAGTGTGTTAGTTAGGTAGAAAACATAAGTTTAGGACGTTTGCCGCACTGATCTACTCCGTTGGTGCATGCAAGGGCGACGATCGCTTAACCCTGAGCTTGTTGAGCCTAATGAGGATCATGAGTCTCTCGTTAGGAGAACCAATCATCCCATCACCATGGCCGACGATCAGCCTTTGATTCATCCTTTTAGGGAGTATTTCATGCCAAATTAGTACACTCCCGCCTCCTGCATCACGAGACCTGATGTAGGAGTGAACCCGTTTGAGATTAAGGTCAGTGTAATCCAAATGTTACCATCTTTCTATGGCCTTAGCAACGAAGACCCCTACCGTCATCTCGATGAGTTTATCGAGATTTGCTCCATAGTGCGGATCAACAATTTTAGGGATGACACATTGAGGTTGACGTTATTTCTGTTCTCCCTCAAGGATAAAGCCAAGCACTGGCTAAAGGCCCTCGATACGATTTAGATTACCACTTGGGAAAGAATGCAGCATGAGTTTCTTAAAAATTACTTCTCAATTGGCAAAATGAATAAGTTTCGTAAAGCAATAAGCAGTTTCTCTCAGATTGAGGAATAACAATTCTACGAGACTTGGGAGAGGATGAAAGATCTTCTCTGCAAGTGCCTCCACCACTAGGTGCCTCGTTGGCAACTGGTGCAGTATTTTTATGATGGCCTGACCGAGAAGGACAGGCAAATGATTGATTCGTCATGTGAGGGCACATTCATGCTCAAAAGTGAGGATGAGGTGTGGACTTTATTTGAGACTTTGAGTGAAAATGTCATGCATCATGCCGTGTCTTCACGGCTCGATAGGACCATATTTGTGCCTAGTGGTCGTACGAAAGTTGGGATTTTGGAAGTAGGGTCCGAGCGAGAATTGCAAACCAAAGTTGACCTGTTGACTAGGAAGTTAGATCAATTTCTAGCCAATTCATCTTCGAGAAATCCTATAGGAAAAGTGTGCGAGCTATGCGCTAGCCCTGCACACTTTATTTTTGAGTGTCCGGTAGCACCGCTATATCCTGAATTTATTCAGGAGCAGGTGAAGGTTGCTCAAGGTTTCGCTAGACCTGTGCACGATCCTCTGACACCTACATATAACCCGGGATGGCGACACCACCCCCATTTTGACCCCTCTCCCTCCATAAGCTCTTTCAGACACAACATAGACTGAGTAACTTTTCATAAGGTTACTCGTGTCCCATATTTCCAAAGGTCCACCCCCAGTTTAGTTTGCCTTCTCCTCAGGAGCCCACATCAAGCACATCATTTCAGGAGAAGATGTTATAGGCTTTTTCAGACATTAAGGCCACTTTTTGTCCCCACACGCAGTCCATAGCCAAGCTAGAGACTCAAATGGGACAGTTGGCTAAGGCCTTGAGCAGGCGCAGCGAGGGGAGCCTACCTAGTCAGACTGTTGTCAACCTAAAGGAAAATGATCTCATGTTATTGGGCTTGCATCCCCCAGATTCTCACCATGAGCAGGTCAAATATGTTATATCCTTTCAGAGTGGGAAGGCTTCTCACCCCATTCAGGAATTGATTGTTGAGCTCATTATCCTACCCACTGACCAGTCGTTCTCCTCCATCAGGCCCCGGGAGAAGGGGCAGGGCCCGCAGTTTGTATCTTCATCATATGTTTTTTGAGTCCCAAATTTCCAGGCCTTAGGGCAACCGATTGCTTATAGCAAGCAAGAGGTGCGCATGCACAAGATGCTTGACCTAGTCAAGCAGGATCATATTCATCCTTGCTTGATGTTGCATACAGTGATAGTCGATCAGTCCTTGACTCTCCTTTCGAGAGTAGTCCCCAAGAGAAGACTAACCTCCTGTCATCCTGTGTCGAGAGTTATAATATCACTTATAGGGGTAGAGTGGGCGGAAACACAGTGCACAGTGTCACAGATGACACTCTTTTTCTCAGAGAGCCCTATTGAGCATGACTTCACGTCCATTGATCTCATGGATGATGAAAGGTTTTCTAGAGATCCGTATGGCTGGGAACGTGAAACTTAGCGCTTTATGGGAGGCAACCCATATGTTGTATATTATTAGATTTTTTTTTAGGATTTGTAGATTTTCTTATTTTTTTTTTCATTCATGAGTTCTCATGTCATGTCATGTATATATTACATTCAGTGCAATCATAGGACGTGCATTCATATTTCATGTCAGGTTGTTTCTACTTTTTTCCCTCATTTACTGTGTCTCATATGCATTCACTTAGTTTCAGATAAGCATGGGGGAGTGTCACTGGGACAATGTCATTCAAGCATGGGGGAGGGTGTAGTTTGCACACCCTGATATTTTTGTCTACGTATGTGAATGTTTACACATCTTTCATAAAAAGTAGGTCTTTAAAGAAAGAGTTTGAACTTATATGAATGTTATTCAAAATCTATTATTTTACAAGATTTTTAAGCCCCACGAAAAAAAATTTCTGACATGGATCTATAAATTATGGTTGTTTATATGGATTTCAAAGAAATGATGATAGATGCATGTTAGAGTTTATTTTGAATCACAAATATAAATATGCATAGTTTTATTTTTGAAAAACTAAGTAAATGAACAAAAGCGCAAAAATGAGCTCAAATATGAAAAAGAGCATGTGTTAGGTTGTTTGGATATATTTCACAATCTTTAGTAGTTGGGCTCAGACGCAAGTTGAAGCATTTGAGTTTCATTTTGAAAAGGAGAGTAGAAATCTTCGTGATCCTTAGTAGCTGAGAGCAGACATAAGTTGAAGTGTTTAAGTCTCATGTCAAAAAGTTGAATGAAGGAAGTCACTTTTGTATTCTAGTTAATATCTTCGGCCTATATTGTTCTTATAGAAAGTATAAAAGATATTGGCATTGCACAAGGCATAAAAGCAGACCATACGCAAGCCATAAAATAAAAATAGTGCATAAAAAGAACAAATGTGAAAAATTGAAAAAAAAAAAAAGACAAGAGCTTAAAAAGAAAAAGTTCACTACTTAGAAGTGTGATTGAGAAAACCTGTGAAGAAAATATGAGTGAGGATAAGTAAATAATAACTTGTATTTGTTTGATTTTCTAAGAATAAAACATAAATAATTGTCATATTTAGAAAAGTGAAAAAAATCTTTTTATTCTGTGGTGGTAGATAAAAGACTCTAATTATGTTTTGATTATGTAATAACAGGAAATATTTGTGAAAACAAAATCTTTAACTACCTACTGCTTGTGAAGATGAGTACTTTTATGCATACATGACAGGGATGTTTGTGAGTAGCATCATTGTAAACCCTCACGAGACCTTACTCGTCCACTGAGGTAACCCAGGAGTTGAAAGGGCTTGTTGCATGTGCTAAATGCAACCGTGATTCTTACGAAAGTGAGTTAGTTTGAGTAGTTTTGATTCTTGCATTTTTGCTTCAGTATGCTCGAGGATTTGCAAATGATAAGCATGGGGGTATTTGATCATGCATTTATTTTAGCATTTAAATCATTTAATTCATGCATAAATCCAATAAGAAATCACATTAAAATCCCATGTTTATCGTTAGTTTCGAGAAATCGTGCAAAAAAGATAAATATTGGAAAAAACATGAATTATAAGTTTTATTTTGCAAATTAGTGTTTTTTAGAAGTTAGTCACTTGTATTTCTTTTAGTAGTTTAGATTTTAAGTAGATTAGATTAAAAAAAAATAAAGAATTACATTCATATTTCTTAGAGTTTTTAGTAGTTTAGTAAAATTGTAGGAAAGAGCTTTAGAGAAACCATTCTTTTTAGAAAGCCCCTTTTTGGAATTTATGAGAATTAAATAAGACATTTTTTAAAACAACAAAAATTAACCTAAAACCCTCTTTAAATTCTCACGAATTGGGAAGAGGGGGCTGTCCTCCATTGCTCAAACTTAGCCCCTCTTCTCTCAACCCCTCTCCACCGGTTGCTTCTTCCCCCTTCTTTCTTCCTCCTCTTCTCAATCCTTCTCTCGTCGGTGGATTTCTCCTAAATGGGTAACGCGACGACAAAGGAGCGGCCACTTTCTTTTTCCAACCAAATCCGTAAGTAGCTTCTCTCTTTCCCTCTTCTCTACTTCTTTTCTTTCTTCTCTCAGTCTCCTCCCCTGCAAAGATGCCTCTCTCTCCTTCCCCTTCCTCTCTAACTGAATTCTCTTCTCTCTCTCTCTTCCTTTCCTCTCTTTTCCCTTCCTCTCTTCTTCCCTTTCTCCTTTCCTTCCTCTCCGGTGGAGAAGCCCAACCCGGCGGCGGCGCATACAGTGAAGGCCACCAAATCTCCTCTCAACCCTTACAAAATCCAGTAAGTATCTCTTCTCCCTTGTGTTTCTCGTTTTAGATTAGTATTGAATTGGATTATAGAAGAAAAAAATGAAAAAAAAAACTAGTTTATGTTGTTTCTCATTTGCATTTCATTTAGTTTTGATTTTTCATTTAGTTTACGTTGCTTTGATTTGTGTATTTTGTTCCTTTTGAATTTACATTTCAGTTAATTTGCATCACATCATTTTTGTTCATCTCATTCCATTGCATCATCTGCTTAATCATGCATCTCATTGCATACTTGTTGTTTTGATTTTACTGCATACATTTGCATCTGCCCTGAAGTCTTAATCCATCATTCAGCATCATCCGACATCCTCATCTCAAGTTCACTGTGAAATCATCAGCAGATCTCATCAGATCTGTCGTGAAAAGTCGATCTTCTTATATCTGTCAAGAATCCGATTTGCATCTGTTGAAACTTCACTGTGGGATAAGATCAACTCAAATTTGATCTGCCATGAAATTAGAAACCTGTCTGTCGTGAAATCAGTTCAAAGGCAGAGCAGCCACCGGATTCACTTGCTTCAATGGTCGGATTCTTCTTCTGCCTGTCGGAACCCCTCATCATCCACCGTGAATCAGGCCTACCAAAAACACTCATCTGGACTTGTCGTGAAATCATTTTGAGTTTCACGATTGTTTCATTTTAAACTTCACGACAGGCTATTTCACTTTGAATTTCACGGTAGCTTGTTCCTTTGATTTTCACGACAGTGGTTTTTTCAATTTCACGACAACACTTCATTCTGCATCTTCACGACATTTTAGGTATTTTTATTTTAGGCATTGCATTTTAGGTATTTTTATTTTAGGCATCGCATTTTATGCATTTTAGGTATTTTTGATTTTTACGTTTTGCATATCTTTTATTTTTGCATATTTTTGCGTAACTTACATTTTTAGCATAGTGTTAGTCTTTCGCCTTTCGCTGCTTGTGTGTTCGTATTTTGTAGGATAGCATGGAGTGAAGGCAAGCGAGCGAGCGAGACACGTGGTGGCGTGCATGCGACATGCAATACTAGGACACAAGCATAGAAGACATTTTAGTTTTTCTTTGAGATTAGGAATTTGATTTTCAATTTAATTTTTGGGGTTGTAATAAAATCATTTAAACCCTATGCGTAGGGTAAAAATTTGATGTAATTGTTAAGTAGTTATTTTCTCGTACTTTTATAATTTTGGCAATAAAGCATAGTTTAGTTGTGTGTTTGAATACGAAGTATCTCTCGTTCCCTGAGATCGACCTAGACTCTACTACTCGTGCGAGCCGATTTTTATTTTTGGTGTCTGGCTTTCACGTTGTTTTCATATCTAAATATCATTTTCTAAAATCGTTTTATAAAAACTTACATCTGGGTGCTTGGTAGATTTTAGTCTAATCCAGACATATCCCATTGGAAGGCTGCTACAAAAGTCTTGCGATATTTGTAAGGAACAAAAGACTATATGTTGACGTATCATAAGGTTAATCACCTCGAGGTTATTGCTTACTCAGGTGCGGACTTAGGAAGATGCCTTGATAGTAGAAAGTCTACTACTGAGTATGTTTTCTTACTTGCTGGGGGAGCGATCTCTTGGAGGAGTGATAAACAGCCGACCATTACTACTCACACCATGGAGGCAGAATTCATAGCATTGTACGAGACTACTTCACAGGCCGTATGGTTAAAGAACTTTATATCACAGTTAAAGGTATTTGATTCTATCAAGAAGCCAGTGAAGGTCTACTGTGATAATGAAATTGTGATGCCCTTTTCAAATAACAATAAGAGAACTACATCATATAAGTATATAAAACTAAAGTACTTTATTATTAAAGAAAGGACAATGAATCATCTAGTGCATATTGTTAATATTGGTACCAAAGAGATGATTGTTGATCCTCTTACTAAAGGGCTAGCACTGAGATTGTATTTCGAACATGTATTGAGGATGAGCTTGTTAAACTCTTTATTTTGACATATGCATATGAATAAAGTGATCACATACAGTTTATTGATTCTCATTATAGTTGTTTATTGTTAATCTCATAAGGATTAGAGATTTAACTAAAGATCTGTAGAACAGAGTTTAAAGGCCAATCTATTCATCAAGCAATTCCCATAAAGTATTTGGTTCGGGGTTTATCGCTGGGATAAGTGGGAGAATGTTGGAGTCACCCACGTAATGTGGGTGTTACCCACATTAAGGACTCCCATAAAGGTGTCCCTATCGGATAAGCCCCACAATTTTGGAAGGGAACAATTACGTAACTATTACCTAATAAGGATTTGCATTATAAAAGGGGTGTTGATGAGGAACCCCATATGGATGAAATGTCAAAAAAACCAAAAACTGCTTACCGATTTGGGATTTGGATCCTGCTCATCGTCGTTGGAGGGCCTGTGCTCATCAAGGGCTGCGATCGGCTGAGGAGTCAAATATCCCAGAGTCGTCGGTTGGGCTTCGCTTAACGGTCATCTGCAAACCGACATGACCGCTACAGGTATGCCATCACCCTTTCTCTTGCGTAGGCCCCAAAACATAGACCTAGCCACATTAGTTCAGCCTGCCATACTTATGGTTTTTGTCCATTTCAGCGTAAAACTATGAGGGCTTACCCCTGGAGACCAGAGAATCTCCAAGCTTCGGCTTACTTAGGAGGGTGACGCCCATAAGACTTGAACCTCGAATGTCAAACGGTCTAAGCTCTATCCCACTAAGCCAAACCCCTTGGGCCCACATAAGGGGACCATGTGTATGTGCTTGCATAGAGAAAGCGCGTAAAGAGCACTTTGGGAGTAGACCAACAATGTCCCGTCAAACCCCTAACAAAACATGCGCCTTGCTTCCATGGCCACACAAGTTCAAAAAGGTTGGGGACCAACTGACCAACGTCGTGCGCTTCAAACTTCAGTTGGTCCCACCAACTACGGCTGTCTCATCAATATGTTGGTGATTAGAAAATACCAAGCTTTAGAGATGTACCAGGTGTGTTTGGGTATCAGGTGAAATTTAGCCAAGTTCATGAACTCTTAAGGTTTGGCTGGGTCAAAATGAGTGGAAGATATTTTGGGGCCTTGACCAGTGTTGTCAGTATCGGTGTCGGCAGATACATATCCATAAAATCGACATGATACTGACCTGAATCGGCTATTTTAAAATAAATGTAAAAAATTAGCTAAAAAATGTTTTTTATATTATTTTAATCACTTTTAACATGTTCCACTAATATTTTTTAACCTATTCAGAACGATTCACTTGAGAATAGGTATCAGCCGATTCACCTTAGTTGGCCAAACGATACAGGTCAGATTCCGCAACTGACAGTATTGGTCCTGACAAAACTAAAAGATCGCATGTGGAGTTGGAATTTTGTGGACTTAAGTCACGTGAAAATGTACTCTTAAGAGAAGTTTGCTTGTCACGGAAAACTCTCTTTTTTTGCGGAAACGCATCGATGGACGTGCATTTTCATGGAGCTCAGAATGTTGAAACAAACACGAAACCACTGATTTGCATCGATGGTCATGCCAAAATGCATGCTGTGTTCCCCTTTTCTGCGGAAAGCAAGGGGGTTCCGATTCTGTTTCCGCAGTAGAGGAATCCATGAAAAGGGTGACGTGACAATCCATTCCGTGACAAGCAAACGCACCCTTAAAGGCAGGCCAAATCACATAGAAAGCTTGTTTGGAAAACTGTTATGGCGCGTTTGTTGCACACAAATCTGTGGGAAAAGAATCTCACGCGAAACAGGCTCTTTCACATGACAATACTCTCCATGGGGAAAGGTGGGTGTTGCAACCCGGTTTTAATGCAAAAAAAACTCAGCTTCGTTTTCATAGTGTTCCTGTAACTTCTGGATAAATTTTGGTACTGATGAAGGTACAGAGTTGAGGCAAAAACATAGATGTGACCTATGTCAACTTAATCTGATCATATAAATGTGTTTAACGTGATTTGTTTGCTAAAGATTAGGCCTTGGGTTGCGTTTTTTATCTGAAAAAAAAGGAAAAATAAAGTACAAGGTTAGATAAATTTACTTTTAACTTAAAAAGTTTTTCTATCACCCTTAGGCTTTAGGCTTAGGAGCACATCAAATGGGTGGATTTCTCAATTGCTCCTTCTTAGGACGAGACCCTTTATTTATTGAGTAAGAGGGCGTTATAGTCTCTCATTAACAAAAGAATTTTTGCCAACCTTCCTTCACTCCCTTATTAGATAATATTTTTAATTAAAATAAGACAGTTGTAGAGATTTTTGAGATAAAAATAAATAAAATTTAATAAACAAAATAATTATAAACATATCCCAAAAAACAAGATTTATCAAAAAAATTTATTTGACAAAATCATAACTTTTATTTAATATATACATGTTTACTAATATGTTAACTGAACTACAATGAAAAATGTATTAGAGGTCTGGCTTTAATATAATACACATAGTCTGATTATTGTTACCAGCATCAGAAAAGCTTTGCTCACTTAGTCATAGACATTTGTTATCAATATAGGACATGTTGATTGCCTATGATTAAAGTTCATGTAGCTAATTTTATCTTAATGCTACTAATAACTATAGTTATCAATCATTGTCTATCATAAATAATGTCAAGTTTTTTGCAAATATGTGTGTGTTCCAGTTTTTGTTAGGTCTTGGAGTGATTTTTTCATATAAAAGTTGTAAGTATGTCTATCTCTTGAAAGCCACATATTCAAGAGACCATACTTCAGAAAAAAAAAATACACTAAGTCACCTAAACTCACTCAAGCTTATGACCCTAACCTAATTTATCAAACATCAAAGACAATTTATCCAAAGTTGTGATGTTAGTTTTTTTTTTCTTTCATGTCCAAATTGACACAACTTGTATTTGTTTCCAAACGAGCTCATCTTACAACAAAAAACTAGTAAAACCAAAATAAGATATTGCATAAATCATATTTACACGCATTACCAAAATGTTCATAAACAATTATCCATGAATTTCATTAAAAAAAGTTATGCAAGATCATATAAAATATCCAACAATAATCAACAAATATCATCAATATTATATTAAAAAAACATGATATTTTAAAGTATCATGTTTTCATTGCATGTTAAAGTATAAAAAGAACTTTTTCTGCAAATTATTTTATATTACTCAAAGCATCTACAAGATACTACCACCA
Organism: Nuphar pumila; assembly: GCF_984573655.1. NCBI lineage: Eukaryota > Viridiplantae > Streptophyta > Magnoliopsida > Nymphaeales > Nymphaeaceae > Nuphar > Nuphar pumila. Next base: position 94,362,724 of record NC_143254.1, read on the forward strand.
AACTTTTACCATGATATTGCTGTAATGTTTGAACCCAATACTGCAAGTCTGCACCCTGCACCCTGCACCCACTTGTACTAAGCCAAGTTACTCGGAGTCCACTTGTATGGGAATGTCCTGATTAGGGGTGCAACCATGTCGGATTCACGGTGGATCTTACTAGATTTGAATATGGTAGATCTGGATTTGGATTTGAATCTAAATCAGATCTGACGAAGTTTGAATCCAAATTCTAAAGGAATATGGTGATGCTGCATCTGACAAAATGAGCAAAAACAAACTATTTACATGTAAAAAGTGCAATGTGGTTGGATTTTTCTTTGAATCAATTATAATTTGATTTAAAATATTGATCCAAATCTGAAAGTAATCTTATTGAACATATCGAATCCGATCTGAATACACATTCATAGTTTACTTAAAAGATCCATATCCGAAAATAACATGTCAAACTTGAACCAAATATTTGACCGTATCACATCCATTTGCAGCCCTAGTCCTGACCCCAACCTTTGTCCAAAGGTCTCACCAATGGATGGGTGGTGGGGGTATGAGATCATGTATTATTGTGAGCTCTCTCAGTAATGGTGCACTTTTGCAGGACTCACGAGGGGGGCGCTGTGCATGAGTCAAAATCTTTGTACTTTTTTTACGCCTTTTCCGTCTTCTCAGACGCCAACAAACCTTGCCATGGTCTCTCTCTCTCTCTCCAACAACTTGCATATGCATCGGCACTCTCACCGAAATCCTTTATTTTTAGACAGAGAAAGCTGGGGTTAGGCATACCCACCATATATCATTGGGATTCGAACTTGCAACGTCCCAACACAAGGTAACGTGCACTAACTGCTCCTGCCAAACAAGCGGAGCCCCCATGGGTACTCCCACCCCCATCTTACATCTAAACGTTAGTCCCCAAAATAGAGTCCAAATTTCACCGAGTGAAGATCCACACCTACTTATTGTCACAGACAAAAGTAGCCTCAACCCTTGAAAATTACCACCTTTACACACCAAAGCCTATGTTCACAAAATTATCTTAATTGCATTTCATGAAATGGGTGCCTCAAGGCAGCCATGTAGTACTAAAGTAACTTGAGTACATGACCTTGGTAACGTTTTGGGTGACACTCCAAACCTAGCCCAACGGTGTAAATTCAGTGTAAAACGTCAATGTACAAAAGGATAGAACCATGTTAAATTCTGCTTAATCACAAGCGCCAAAGACACACAACCCCTCGGAAAACCCGCCGGAAAGTGGGATGGCCACATTCTTTCCAGCAAGATTTCTAGCAGATAACTATGTAAAAAAACACAAGCAGCTCAATAAAAAAAAAGAACTTATTCTTCACTCTAATTGGTCCATTATTTATGTTATTAAACAAAAAAATCATAATAACTCACAATGCTACCTAATACAGAGATGAGAGAACCCGTACAACAAACCGCTAGCGGTTTCCCGGCCATCGTCAACCCTTCCACGCGTACACTACTAACGAGAACCCCGTGGCGTTCGGGTCGGACTCCCGATTCGCCCACTCCAGAACCGAAGAGCTGCAGCCCGAGGAGGAAGAGGAAGAGTAGGAAGAGAAGGAAGCAGTCTTCAGGAGGCTCTTCTCGGGTTCCTTCAGCCCGAACCCGCTCGGCCACGGCACCGTGGCCAATCCGCTCTCCGATACGGAAGACGAACCGGTTCTCTCCGCCTGGAACATGAACACCGCGTGCCCGGAACACGGGTTGAACAGCCAATTGTGTACGTCCCAGTAGACCTGAACCGGGACGCCATCGACAACAAACCGGTCGTTCCCCCTGAACTTCCACTCGAGGTTGCCGACACTCAGAACCGGTTTCTGATCGACCCGGAAGGACAAGCTCGGTTTGTCGGCCTCGCACTCGATGGTGATGTCGTGGGGGTTACCGCCGTCGAATCGGGCCTTGGCGGCATAGAGCCGCTTGCCGAAGACGTGCTCGCGGCGCGAGACGAGGACGGGCTCGGCCGAGGGCGAGTGGGCGTGGGTCTTGGCGTAGGCCTCGTGGTGCATGTCGCCGACGAGGAAGGCCATGGTCTTCCGGTCCGAGACGAGGCAGAGGTAGAACCCCCGATCCGGTTCGGTACCCGAAGAGAACCGGGCCTTTGAGAGGTCCCAGAAGACCCGGGTCTTCCTCCCGCTGAGGTAGAACTTCTTGGAGCCCTTCTTCTTCCAGAAGAGCCAGGGATTCATCTGGACTCGATGCGAGAGCGACGACGTCTCGTCGTCGTCGTCGTTGCCGTTGATGTTAGGATGGACGGTGAAGCTGAGAGATCGGCCTCCCATGAGGGTGCGGCACCAGGTGACCGTGACGCATCCCAGCTCGGTCTGGTAGAGGCAGGTGGTCAGGTTCTGAACCATCTTCCTCCTCCTCCTCCTCCTTTGAGCGATCAGAACTCAGATGGAGGTCTGAAAATGCCTCTCGCGGGCTTATTCTTCATCTCCAAAACGCGGAAAAAAAAATCCTGACCGAGCCTGTTTGGCGATGGTGGTTTTTGGGGTTTCGCTATTCCTCGAGATCCGAATGGACGCAGAGGTGATGATGGAAGCCGACGAAGAAGACGACGATGGTGATGATGCTGGCGCGGAATCGATGGTGATGATGATGAGCTCCCTCTCTCTCTCTCTCTCTCTCTAGAATTAGAATCCTAAGTTGTAACGTGGGGAGGGCGAGTGGTTAAAACGAGGGTGGGATGGGGTGCGCTTTGTCTTTGGCTGACGCAAATTTCTGGGGGCTTTTTCTCTGACTTGACGAAACTGACCACGCTCCTTTTTGACTAGCTTCTTTCTAGAGAGAAAAAGTCTTTTTTACCCTTAAATTTTTTAGACAACGACGTTCATGTATTCTCGACTGAAAGAAATGTGGATTATGAGCCGGGCCTGGATAATAGGCCTCAGTTGACGGACTGTGTCACACTGGTAGGGCTGTCGACGGGTCCAGTTTGTATCAGGTATTCGCACTGATCCGAACCTGAATTCACTAGTATGGGTATGGAAAGTGAGGACAGTAATGATATTCGTGTCGACCTGAGCAATACGTAAGCCGGGTTTAGGTCATGGTATGTGGGTTTCAGTTTGAGATTCTATTTTTGTGACCCGACAATACTTAAAACAGAACCCGGTTATTAGTTATATGCGTGGGTCTGAGTCAACTCTGACCCGACCCGTTGACAGCCCTACACACTGGTGGTACTCAAACGTGTTAGTTCATCGAGGATCCCAAAACTGGTGGGTGTTACGCCTTTGATAAGGTTGGTAGGGGTTAGCACGTTAAAGTTGGAAATGTGCGTGTCCTATACGGGTGGGGTTGGGTTGGGTTAGGCAGACCCGTACTAACTTCTCATCTCCAAAACCAAACCACGATAACTACTAGTTATAACTTATAAGGTTTATTGATTATTAGTTTTATTTCGACAGTATCATTTTAAAATTAAAGCATGAAATTTGGATTTGGATCACATGTTCGACCAAACCCGACCCATTGGCACTAATGTCGAGAGACATTCGCAGGGGGGGGGGCGCTCAAATTAGGTATTTTGGTAATTTCAGAAAACTGGAGGTGGGGTGGCAACTTCGTGATTTTCGATTGGAACAGGCTGGTGGCGCAAATGAGGGGTACGTCTTTGACCGGGCTCGCGGTCAAAAGCGGCTCCGGTCAAGGCGTGGGTGGGTTCGTGGCTGGATACCCCTCCCTAAGGAAAATGACCCGGAGGGCACGTGGGCCTGACTTTATGGTTTGACTTCAGTTGGCTCGGGATGTCGATTGAATCAGATTTTATCTGATATCCCATTCTGACAAATATCTTGATATTTATAAAAAATATCGCCAATATATTGCAAGAAATTGCCATAAAGTTTAAAACTGCAATTTCTCGTGAGATTTTTAAACCATGACAAATATCACGATATTTATATTTTTAAAAGATATTTATCGTAAAAACTCCTGAGATTTTTATTTTTAAATGTATTTTATTTATATTTTCTTAGAAAAGTTAAAATTTTAAATTTATTTTTTATTCCAGAGATTTTTGCCAAAGATTTATAAAAAAAAAATCAAAATTTCTCGAGTTTTTTTTCCTGATTTTTGCTGTTTTAAACTTTTTATCAGTTTGATATCCCATTTACTGGTATTTTTTTTTAAAGGCAAGCTGGGTTAGGCAGATCGTAACAGTTACGCAACAATACTATTGCGATTTGAACTTGCAACGTCCCAACACAAGGTGATGTGCACTAAATACTCATGTCAGACAAGCGGAGCCCCCGTTGATCCATTTACTTGCATTTGGTAAGCTAAAACCATATCAGATTATAACCAGATGTGATTGTGGCTTTGATTTTTTTACTACCCAATCCAACAAATATCTGAATTGGACGGATACGCGAATCCATTTACACCCATCTAAATCCAAACCATTGACATCCCTACCCCTTTGGACGGGTGGCTTGATGGATTTTGGAGCCAATGTGGGTTACGGACCGATACCTCTCTGCTCCGTCATGGAGCGACAAGGTCCAGGTCTATAACCTTTGGGGACATGATCCGCGTCGAGATGGGATTGCATATGGGTGACGTACATGGTTGGTTCTAGTGGGCTGGACTAAAAACGGATTTCTGGGCATCGGGCTTGAGATAGGTTCAGACCTAGGGCTCGAGCTGGGTAGACAATGCAAAGCGGTAGCCTCCATGTCACAAAAACATGCCATTTTGGTGGTGTATCTCCCTTGGCACGAGTCGGACATGCTCTAATACACCGGCACGACCCGGACTCGTATGGATATCATTTTAAAAAATACTTTAATAATTTAGTATTTTTTACTGGTATTTTAATGCAAATATATTTCTATATCTTAAGATATCAAAAAAGTAGTTTGGTTGATTACAAAAGTTAAATACGTACCATCACAACGTAACACCCGCCTGGGCTTGGGGAGAAGGTGCTAAACCCCTTCGTCCCAGGTTCGACTCCCGCCGGGTGTGCAGGTGCCCTTCATTGGTGGGCTTAGTAAAGGCTTGGGCGTCGATGACTCCACCTGGAGATTAAGTATAATTTACTATGGCATTCCAAGAAACACTCCTTAATTATGATATTGCTACCTGACCATCTAGCTATTTCACTTGACTCCCAAATTAAGTATAATTTACTGCTGCATTTTAAATATATTAAGCCATATTACATACAGCTTGGTTTATCATGGTTTTTTATCACCCTTCACAACTAGCAATTCGGATGTGAAGAACCGTTCTCTTAATATTTTTGTTTTAATTTTTTGAATATATCTTTAAATTTAAATTGATTAATCTAAATCATGTTCTATGATAATTAAACCGCGATAAGTTTGTCTATTTGAAAATATTTAAGTAAAACTGACTAAGCAAGATTGTACTCATAGGTGTCAAATTCGTGGTGTGCACCCAGGGATACTTAATGGGGGAGGGCGTCGCGTAGTGCACGGCTCCTGTTGGTGGGATGTTGTAGGTTCAAACCAGTGGTGTAGGTTGAATAATAGTTGAATAATAACTGGTGGGGGCCTGCCTAACCCTAGCTTGCCTTTAAAAAGAAAAAGGCCTCGCCTCCCTTAACAGATAAACTCCCTGCAAGGTCTACGACCATCCTACCTTATGTGATCCAACCGTCCAAAGGCTGAGAACACTCCTTGTCTTTTTTTTTTTTTTTTATAGGAGCAGATCCCCACGAGTTACACAAGGTATCATTGGGTTTTGAACTTGCAACTTCCCAACACAAGGTGACGTGCACTTAACAGCTCCTACCAAACACGCCCTCTTTTATATAAGGCTTTGCTACAAGCATAGTGACAAAAGTTAAAATGGCAAAATATCTGCGGCTTAAAAACTCACAATAATTTGAATTTTTTTAAATCATGTACTTTTTCCTCAAAATCTTGGCAATAAAAATAAATTAAAAATATAGAAAATAATTTGTACAAGGAAATAGAAGCAAAAAAATTATTTAAAAATAAAAACCACATGATTTTTCATGATAAATAGCTGATAAAAATATAAATATCATGTTTAAAACACGATATTTTTGTTTTTGATGAGAAATTACTATTTTTAATTTTTGGGTAATTTCTCATTATATTTTCGCGAGATTTTTCATAAATCTTCATCACTATGGCTACAAGTATAAGGAAACAAGCAAGGAATAGCATTTGAGTTTAGTTAAATGTGTTACTGCATGGAACTCTAGTTTTTTTTTTCCCCAAAAGTGACGTAGATGGCACACTTTTGAGAGGTGCTTGTTTCGATTAGTGGATCTTGTCCCTCCTTAAAAAAAGACTGTGAAGTTTGTACTGAATATTTTCCTTGTAGAGGGCGATACATAAGCATTTACCGCTTGGACTCAAACAACAGTATGTGCTATTTGTGTTCCACTCTATAAATAACCATGTGATTAGATTATAGTACTAAAAATAAGTCATTATCAGTATTATATACATTATGTTAGAATCAAACACAGTATCATGAAGCAAATCAGTTAATAAATCAACATGATATGCATGTTAAACCATTGATTCAAACTGCAACAGGGTTCAATCATGTCATGTTCCGTTTTAAACCAAATTTCAGATGAAGACAACAAATCAAATAGATGCATAAAACAAAATCAGAATAACAATGAAAACATGTTAATATTCTGCAATAAGCTAAGACACATAAAAAATACTTCCCTTAGATATGATTTGCCCCCACATATGGTGCAAAAAGGGTCCAATGTCCTTCCCCCAGGATACAATAGCCTCGATGATATCGATCAGTGCACTCCGATGGTAGATCACCCTTCGAAAACAACCTCTATGAACAAATGCTGCAAAAATCCTCTTTCCAGGAAACACCCTTCAGAGAGGCAAGAGAGAGCAGGGAGAGAGAAAACAAAAAATCTTGAGAGTCACTAGCGTATTCATAACCGCAATCCTCTAACCATGTTTTATAATCCCTAAACGGATACTAAAAATGTGGAAGAGATTTGTTACCTATTACGAAGTGACGTAACCCATCAACGAAACGATCCGTTATCCATTTCTCTTTTTTCTTTATTTAATCAAAATAAAACAATTAATGTGGGACAAAAAGAATATTTGATTTAGAATAAAGAGCCAATTACTCGAAATTGGCACGCCGCAGCGGGCGTGCGTGTGCGTGTGTGGTTAGTATTTCATCCCTTTGTTCTTAAGAACAAGTGATTGAATCACCAAGTAGGATATAAACTCCACAACTATTTTGTGATTCATCAATATGGGACTATTCCACATCATCAAAGTCCGAAAAGTACTCCATAAAGGAAGTGGTCTCCAAATTGCTTTCTTTTTTGAATTATTTATTCATCTCTTCTTACATCCAACATTTCCCCACAAATTCAAAGAATGAAAACAGAAGGAAACAAATATGCGAGATGGAGTAATCTGAAGCAGGACATATCACACTTTCAGTAATGGTACCTTTCGATTTGAACCACTACCTTAGTTGGCTAACTTTACCCCCATAGGAACGAAGTGAACTAAAGTCTTGAACTTGAACCTTTGGTGTAGGAGTATCCATTAACAACAACATGAAACAGGTTGTGGTTATAATCTTTAGGAGCAGCGCGTTAAAGGCCTTGCGTTCGAGTCATGTTTCATGAGTGACTTTAGGAATAACCCAATTCCTTAAACTGCGGCCGCACATTCACACTCACATAGGTGGACTTCTTTAGAGATGCACTGCTAACATCTCGTCTAGAAGGCTTTGAACACATTCAGAGTTTTCACTCTTCTTTTACTTGCAGCTACAACACCTTTCCAAAGTAATCAAGAAAAAGATACAGATACATAGTATCATATTAAGAATGTGCTATCTAGTTCACCCTACAGCTTGTTATTACTTCATTAAACCTACTTTGTGGGATCTCTACTCAAATAGGTTGGGTTGTCACTGTAGATGAACTATTGATGGATTTCAGTCCCATCCCCTCTCTGAATTTCAGGACTAATAACTTATCTAGTCATTTTATTAATGGATCAGTTGTGTTCTTCTTGAATCTAATATAGTCCACAACAACCACTAACTGAGACATCAGTTCTCTTACAGATTTTATTCTGACTTGGATGTGTGTTCTTTATTTTTTATTATATTTTATGATTTTAATCTTTGCAATTGTGGTCATATTGTTACAATGCATAGATATCGCAAGAATTAGTTTTCTCATTAAAGGAAGCTCCTCTAGAAGTCCCTTTAACCATTCAGCTTCCATTCCTCTGATATCTAAAGCACATAGCTCAGCTTCAAAAGTAGACTGTGACAAGATGGTCTACTTTATTGACCTTCAGACGACTGTGCTGCCACCCAAGGTAAATACATGCCCTGTTATGCCATAACTCCCAGAGTTCATGGTTATCCAGCTTGCATCATTATATCCCTCAAGTACGACAGAGAATCTCTTGTAATGCAAACTCAAGGAAATAGTTTCTTTCATGTACCTAAGTACCTTGCCCAATGTTTTCCAATGAGTGCGATTTGGACAACTTGTGTATCTACTTAATTTTGTCACAGAGAACGTAATATTCAGTCTCGTGCAATTCATAAGATACATCAAACTTTCAATAATCTGGTAATACCTTAATTGAGACACAGAAACACCAGTCATATTCTTATAAAGAGGAGTAGAAGGGTCATACGGAGTTGCTGCAGATCTTTCTTTGTTATAGCCAAATTTTTTAAATGCTTTTTCAACATAATGAGATTGAGAAATAGCTATTCTATCAGCTGAACGAGTCAGCTTTACGCCTAAGATCACATTCACAATACCCATATCCTTTATATCAAATTTACTACTAAGAAACGACTGTCTTATTCACAATTCTCATATTGGAACCAAACAATAGAATGCCATCTACATACAGACATAAAATGATACATACATCACTTTTAACTTTGCAATAAACACATCTATCAGATTCATTGACAACAAAGCTAAATGATAAAATAACTTTATCAAATTTCTCATGCCATTGTTTAGGGGCTTGTTTTAGTCCATGTAATGACTTAACAAGTCTACAAACTTTATTTTCATTACCAAGAGCCACAAAACTCTAAGGTTGATCCATATAGATCTCTTCTTCAAGATCGCCATGCAAAAAGGCACTGCCCAACCTATCCACAGTTTTGGTAAGGTTTGTTCTTTGTCTTTTTTTGGATTTTGGCCTTGGGCTTGAATTGGTTTTTCATTGCAGGTTTAGCTTTTTGGCCCTTGCTTTTAAAAGATCTGGTCATCACATTAACTTTAGGTTGTTCAGTTGGCATCACAACTTATTTCTGACTCCTATGTTTTTCCTCAATGGCTATGACTACCATAAAATCATCCAGAAAAATCTTTCCTCTACGGTGATTGAAAGACATGCCAAAGTCTACCCAAGACTTAAGAAAATTTTCCATGATGGTCATGACTTGAAACTTCTCTGAAAGTTTCATATCTGCCTCAGCCAAACTTTGAAGCAATAACAGAAACTCATGTGCCTGTTCAGTAATTGACCTGTCCTCAACTATTTGATACTTCGAAAACTTGGCAACCGAGTACTTCTCAAGACCTTGGTCTTTGGTATTGTACTTTTTGTCAAGTTGATCACATAGGGCTTTCGCAGTGGTAGAAAAGGAACTGTATATGTCGAACAATATGTTGGACAGAGCCAACAGGATGCAACCATGACATATACCACCCTTCTCTTTCCACTCTACAACCGCAGTAACAGTGGCGGGATCAAGATCAGTATCAGAAATCGTAGGGCATTCGAACTCCAAAACAGAAAACAAGCCTATAATCATGAACCAGATTTTGATACGTTGTTGCCAATGCTTGAAATTCTGACCGACAAACTTTTCAGGCATACCGAACATGTCTACTTTCGATATCTAGATGAAATCGCTATGCTTAGAATCTTCTCTAACACTGTTAGAATTAAACACAATATCATAAAGCAAATGAGATAATAAATCAACATGATATGCATGTTAAATCATTTATTTAAACCGTAATAGGGTTCCATTTTAAACCAAAATCCAGATGAAGATAATAAATCAAGCAGATACATAAAACAAAATAAGAACAACAATGAAAACATGATAATATTCTACAATAGGCTAAGACGTATAAAAATACTCTCCTTAGAGAAGATTCACCTCTACATACGGTGCAAAAAGGGTCCAGCGTCCTTCCCTCAGGATACAATAGCCTCAGCGATCTGCATCGGTGCACTTCGATGGTAGATCACCCTTCAAAAACAACCTCTATGAACAAATGTTGTAAAAATCTCTTTTTCAGGAAACGCTTTTCAAAGAGGCAAAAGAGAGCAGGGAGAGAGAAAACAAAAAATCTTGAGAGTCACTAGCGTATTTATAACCGCAACCCTCTAACCACATTTTATAATTCCTGAATGGATACTAAAAGCATGGATTATCCATTTCTCTTTTCTCTTTTCTCTTTTCCCTTTATTTAATCCAAATAAAACAATTAATGTGGGACAAAAAGAACATTGGATTTAGATTAATGGATATGGCCCTAAAGGGCCAATTACCCAAACTCGAACCTGAACTTGGCCCGGCTCGGCACGACACGACACGACACGACACGGCGAGCGGGCGCGTGCGTGTGTGTGGTTAGCATTCCATCCCCTTGTTCTTTGGAATAAGTGATTGAATCACCAAGTAGGATATAAACTTCACCACCATTTTGTGATTCATCAATATGGAACTATTCCACATCACCGAAGTCCAAAAAGTACTCCATAAAGGGAGTGGTCCCCAAATTGCTTTCTTCTTTGAATTATTTATTCATCTCTTCTTACATCCAACACATTACACTACCACAAAAGAAAGAAAAAAACTCATTAACGATAACGACCGCATATTAGCGCGATTCGGTTTCACTCATCCCCTATGTCATCCCTATCGTCATGCGCCATGTTGGGATCTCATTGATGCAAGTTGTTTTGATTTCATAGATGTGATTTACATGGTCCATTTAGTGAATATCAACATTTCAGGTATCAAACTACAAAAAAGTCCACCTTTACTAGAGAAGCGTCAGTAAGTGCGCTAAAGTTGCCCGTTCTGGTACAAGTGCTTCATCACTGACACACATATGAGGTGCGCCAGTAAATAGGTAATTTCTTGTAGTGAGAATCGGACTTATGTGTAACGTTTTTTGGTGATTCAAAAATCAATAAGTATAAAAATATAAAAATTTATTGATATGAAATTTCATATTTTTTTGTCAAAGAAATGCAATCCATGGGTTGATTCCTGTTAAGTTGACCATTTTGGATCTATCTACATAGTTAAATTTGATCAAATTAGCAGTTTTCATCAATGGAGATGACATGATGAGTGGAATCTACTTGAGGTCCCTCCTGCCCACCAGATCAATCTTACAGCAAGGGAAGCTCTCCTGGGTTTCGAAACGTGGTCTTTCCATGACAGGTGAGAAACCAGGGGTGTAGCAAAAAAAATTTTATTTGTGCGATAGTCGGGGGTTCGGGGGCACGAATTTTTTTTTTGAGATAAAATAAAAAATGGCTATAATTATTAATAAAAATCTATTTCATATGGACAAATCAAACTATTTGCTAAAGTCTGGACTGGGCTACAAAAATGGATAAAAATCTATTTCATATGGAATCAGAGCTGGGCTAGGACTGGGCTTTTAAAAAAAAAATTTAACTGTTTCGGGAGGCAGGACTGGGCTACAACCCCCCCTAGCTACGCCCTTGTGAGAAACCATGATTGGTGCTCTATAACGAGAACAGCAGAGCCTTCATGAGCAATTATTTTGATTTTGACCAGCTCTAAAATTAATCATTATCCGAAAATTGGGAGTTGTCCTTGACCCAGCTAAGCGATGTGCATGGTTGCAGGTATGATATATTTATTTATGGACGTTGACAATTTGATTTAAATGAAAACAAAAGAAAAAAAACAGAGAAGTAGCGTGTATGTGGTTGCTATCATATGTCATCTAAACTTTTATTTTAGATGAGGTAGGATTATTTATTTGCTTTCTTTGGTAGGCGATCGACAAGAAGATAAGGAGATTCCAAGGTGAGGATAGCAGGCAGAATTGATAAAATAACAATCCAAACCTTCAAATGTTTCCAAATTAAAGAAACAAAAGTCATCATACAAAGATGTTTCTCTTTGTACCATTTATTTCTTTTGGGCCCCTGGTTTAAGCCAAATGAATAACTATTTTCGGTTGGCAGATCCATGGTCGAGGCATTTCTTGGAATCAGTATGGAACGTTCAAACCTTAACAGTGGTTTATATATATATATATATATATATATATATATATATATATATATATATATATATATATATATATATATATATATATGAAAATGAAAACCTTCCAAACCTATAGAATAAAAAATATTTATCAGATTTTCAGTGTCTTTTTGAAATTCTGACCTTACAGATGAGTTCAACATGATTGATTTACTAGAAATCGACACTTGGATCATGCATTTTCGATGAAAAAATGATATTTGGAACCTCAAAAGTTTATGAAATTGTAAGCTGTTGATTTTTGAAACCTTATAAAAACGTATCCATGCATCCGAATCAAATTCTCCAAGAACTGATTTCTATAAAAAAAGCTCCTAGATCACATATGTAAGGTCAGAGTTTTGAAAAAATATCAAAAATCCGATAAATATTACTTATTGTGTAGGTTTGAGAGGTTTTTCTATTTGGTAGGATTTCATTCTCCTATATATATTGGTTCCTCCTACCGTCTCCGTGTTATCGACAGTGATGATTCTCAATGTTCTAAGCTATGCTTATTTGCTAAGAATAGATTGTTGGATCCTGTTTTTTCGATAAAAAATATGAATTTATGATCGATGTTAAATTCGGGTTATACAAAAGTTGATTCCTACAGAACAATCCAACCATGTAGATCACATCCGTGAGGTCATATTACAAAAAAAAAAACAAGAAAATTAATTACAACTTCAACTCTCTTTTTGAGGGTCTCGGCACCATAGCCAAAACTTGTGGGCTGCACACCCTCTAAGCACCTCAGAAACTTTTGGTCAAAGTCACAGTTGCGAAAATTGGAGGTCTAAGCACCTCAGAAACTTTTGGTCAAAGTCACAGTTGCAAACATTGCAGGCTCAGGATGTAGGTTCTCCAAACACAAAAGCCCAAATAACTCTTCACTATATACAATTATATACTAGGGTTACTCATCAAAAAAGACAAGAATGACCCCCGTTTTAACAGCAGAAAGCCTGAAAACTGGTACAAGGCAAGGCATAACCTTGCACGCAGCAGCAGCCACACCAATTCATTACTCGGAGTGGCCTGAAAACATGAGCATATATATTGGTCGTCATATCTTAACCACACCAAGCATCAGCATGCAATTATGGCCTAATAAGACCAAATGGAAAATGAAGCTATACTTTATTAATATCCTGTGTATTCATATGGTTTCAACTCGATTGAAAACCATATCATATATCACTAGATTATAATTGGAAATATGAGAACTAATGTCTGAACTGTGATTTTCATGGTTTTTTTTGTTCTTTTCTCTTTAATCTAACTGTACTGATATGATCTACATGCTTGGTTTTATAAGAAACCCGCTATTGAATCATCCAATTTTGTTGCATAAAAGAGGTTATTTTCAAGGCTTTAAAATCAATGACTCACAATCTTCATAAATATTCAAGCATTCAAAAAATCACTTTTTTCATCAAAAATATAAGGTCCAATGGTTGATTCCTAACAAATTCACCATGTCAACCACATCCACATGGTTGGATTTGAAAAAAAAATGTTGGAATGCCCATATTTCTACTTCTCATATTTTAGTGACTCTCTTACACTATATCTGTTACTGGCAAATATAAGAACTGTTCAGAACCAAGAACAGCCGTCCAATCAACCCTGTCAGGGGCTGTCTGGCAGCCCTTTTTGGCTCTTCTGTTATGTTTTCATTCACAAGTTTTGCTGTTTTCATTTTTTTTTTCAGAACTATTAGTTATTTCTTTTAAGAATTTTTTTTAGTATCTTTCCCTTCATCTTCTTAAGAAAACCAATTATTTTTTAAATCCTCTAAGTAGTTACCTTGCTAATTATATTGATAAAAAAGTTGTTATCTATGTTAAAATGCAATAGCACAATTCCTCACAAAGGTTAAGAAAAAACTACTTCCACAATCCTGTTCAAATCTATGGTTAGACGACACCGCACTAGCTGCACCTATTCTATTAGTTTTAAATTTTTATTTTTGGGCTGATACATAATGATTAGCAGCATTTGAGCCACATTTGGAACAGCTAAAGCATGGCATAGGTTAGCTTTGTGAAAAGGATGGGAAGATCATGATGGAAAGAGAAGAATGGGTTTAAGATATATTTCACAGGAGAGGAACCAAGAACTCCGTTATGTAGTTTTCATTTTAATGGTTGTTTATGTTTATTGGTATTGTCCTGATTTTTAGAGTAACTAGGAATTCAGTAGCCTGTTGTGATTATTTTTAAGAATCCAGAAATGGAGAGAAAATATAGTTCTTATTTATTATTTCATCTGCACATTTTATGCCAATTTTTTGTGGTTTTGTGATGGTGGTGATGTTATTTTCCCTTCTTTCCTTTTTCATTCTATTTGCTCTACAAGAAGGAGAATAAAAAATTGTCGTTTGCGCAGTTTTAGGGTTGGTGTTTTACCCATAGACACTCACAGGTAATGCTCAAATAAAGTTTTGAAATTAATCTCAACCCATTTGGTTGGCGAATACAGTAAACAGAGTGATATACATTGTACTTGTTTAACAAAATGTTCAAATGAGGCTGCAGACAGAGGAAAATGAAGGTAGTGTGTTTTTAAAGGGTTATGCTCAGTGTTGTGAGAGGCGTACGCCTTAGTACCTGAAGCATACGCTTCAGAGGCGAAGCGCACGCTGAAGGTACTGAGGCGTTGCAGTGATGCGCCTAAGGTAAATATAAAAAAAAATCTGATTATTTGCAGATGGGGTTTCAGCTTTCCAAATCTGATCATTAAACAAAGGTCGTTCTGATGCAGTCGAATACGTATTAATGGTATTATCGGGGTTTCAGCTTTCCAAGGCTCGTTTACCACGGATACTTGAGAGCAAGGTCGTTGTGAGAGGCGTACGCCTCAGTACCTGAGGCGTACGCCTCAGAGGCGAAGCGCAGGCTCAACGCCTCGCTTCGCCTCATCACATTTAACAACCTTGGTTATGCTTAATGGAGACTCCCTAAGGGCAAGGGATAAGCCCACAGAGTTTTACGCTGCCATGACAGTGATCTTAAGTACGACACGCAGAGCCAGCACAGCTAGGTCTCTGATCTTGGGGGCAGTTTCTCCGCGTAAATATATATAAAAAAAGGTTATGCTTAATGATGTTAAATGATAATTAGTACATAATAGAATTGCTCAGCAATTAGAAAATTAACAATCAATAATTGTCTCCTACATTATCCTTTGAGTTATCATGGTTATGTACTGGTTGGCAGTGGTTAACTAGAGAAACTACCCGAATATTTTATTATCCATTTAGAATTCAAGTGCATCTGGAGCTTCTGGAGTGGTTGTTCAAGCCACTGATGTTGGACATTCTTATCTGATGTATTGTTGGTACAAAGTAAGTTTTTGGATTCATTTGTATGTTGAAGTAAAGGATCAAGAATTCCAAATGTTTCACAGTTTCATTCCGTGAAAAAGTAGAAAATGTGTAACAATGCAATGATCAAGCTTTAATTGCAAAAGTTTTAGGGCCCTCTTTGGATGGCAGGGGCCAAAACCTGGTTTGCCAAAAACCAACCCCATAGGGGGGCTGTATGGGTAACCAAAAAACCTGTTTTCAGGTTTTCGGTTACAAAAAAGAAAAGAAAAGAAAAGGCATGCCATTTTCCGGCCAGCCACTAAATATGAAAAAAAATAACAGGGAATGGCCGGCCAGCCACCGGCCAGGAAATGGCTGGCCTGGGGTCAAGCTGAGTCTGAGCATTCAAAAAACAAGTCAAGCTGGGCTCCTGGAGCCAAAGCTCAACTCGAACCTTGCTCGTGTGCACCCCTATTTGTTGGTATGGATCATCGATGGATTTGTGGACTTGGTGAATTGATAAATGTCTCCTCTTGTAGCTTATGAGGAATTCTTTAAGGCCAATTGTCAATAGGCGGTTACATGAAAGAGCTTCTACTGTTGATGAAGTTCTCCGGAAAGCTGTGCTATTGAGTGCTTGAATGACAATTCTTCTTTTCTTTTCTTTTTTCTGAACTGGGTTTGGTAATTGAACTAATATAATTTGGTAAACTTTTTGTAGGCAAGTCTGAAGAAGTTTGCCCGACAAAGGGATATTATGTAACAATCAGATCATGTCATCTTTCTGCTTCTTGTAACAAACAAATAGTTTTGATAAGCAGTCCATGGACTAAAACAATTATAGGAATGAAGATAAACAACAAAGAAAAAATTAGTCATTCTGACATTTGTTCCAAATGAGTGCTGAACTTGCAAAATCTAACAATCACGAGTCTATGTTGGTGTACAGTGTAAAACTCTGAGTGCTCTGTGTCCTGCCACCAAAAATAGTTTCCCATTAGCTTCGACCTTGCTGAAAGGGACTATCCAAGTGTTGAACTCGCAAATTCCTTCAACTTTTGAATGCTTTAAGTTGACCCACCTAGCCAGGTGTGGGGAGCCTTTGTGGTGGGCAGCATCGCCAATATATTGTTTGATTTTCAAAGTGTTGAATAGTCAACAACTTACAGTTTATGAAGATAATCATGGTTTAAAAAAAAATCATGTTGGTGTCGACCATATCTTATAGAAATAAATAATAGAACACCTCAAACGTAATACAAATTCCAAAAGCTAGTTTTCCTGCCATCATAAGCTATTATGAATTGGGTACCACCACAGCTGAGCCCCTCTCATCTAGATCTACATTCATAACATGATAGACTGCAGCTATAAACAAGAGTATTATAGACCATATAATATCAATATAAGTTGCAATTATTAAGACTCAATTGTCAACCTTCTCAAAGAAATGGACAAGCCATCCAATGTGTGTGGGCCTAGCTGCCTTCGTTAGAAGCAATGCATCTCATGTAGACGTGGGAATGACATCCCTCTCCCACCGGAATCCCCGCGGCGCCCATGTGACCAAGGTCCCCTCCCATCTCAAAAACAACCCAACTCTAGGGTTGCCATTCATTAACGTAGGTTTGTTTTTTAATTTGGTTGTATTCATCTTGGGTTACTTGTGTATCATGTTATGGTAAAAACTCATTGCACAAGCCAGCTAGCCGGTATGCATGTTATTCATCATGGAGCACAATAACGTTTGCTTGGCTTCATGCTATGTTGGCAATGGCCCACAAGGGCTCTGTACACTTGGATAGATGGGTCGGCTTAAGACATTCAAGTTGAAGGATGCCACGGTTTAGATATTAGGGTTGCGTGTCCTTTGCTGGCACAAAACTAAAGCAACCGGCTCCTTGGTGCGTAAAAAGGGCACCATGGGTGAAAAGATCAGGTGCAATATGATTGCACAAATATTTGTGCATTAAGCACCTGATCACCTTCCATCTTGGGGACAGGGTCTGTCGGGTGTGGGGCCAAGGCCTGATGGAGGGGGATCAGGTACTTAATACACAATTTTTGTGTCATGTGATTGCACCCTATCCGGACTCCGAACAGGGGGCTTCACTTGTCTGGCAGGAGCAGTTAGTGCACGTCACCTTGCGTTGGAATTATGCAAGTTCAAATCGCAATGGTATGGTTGTATAACTGGAAAAACTATGTTGGCTGGACTTTTCAGTGCAGCATCTCTTTTAACCCAGCGCGCTCTTTCCCGCATAATGAATGAAAAACAAATTATGGTGAGAATGGCCTTGGCCTGGTTAATAATTGAATGTGTATTATGGTTGATATCCTTGACCAAGGAGATAAGGTTTATTAACACATGCAGACACATGAAAGTAAAGTCCAATTAGATGTTGTAGGATCTATAATTTCTAGATTTTGAAGGAATTTGTGATGGCGCATTTGAGAGCGAGCAGTAACAAGGATTCACCTCAGCAGACGATAAAGAGTAGAAGAGAGATATTAAGGTATATACTTTTGTAGGTTTGCTTCAAGAGTGCACTCAATGATTTTTTTGTATATCTACACATTTTGTATACGTGCTGGGCATATATATACACTCTTGGATTCCCTACTTCCCAGGCTTGGCAGTTAAGTCATTGAGAGAAAAAAGAGGCACGTGATCTTCATTAAAACAGTTTTATAAAATAGAAATTTAATTTTTGAATTTGTCTTTTTGAAAAGGTTCGCAAAACTCATAATCGTGAGCGGGCCACCCACGATTATGAGATATGGATCATGGCCACATACCAACATCTCCGACTTGGCCATGAGACTGCTGGTTTGCTCCCACTTTCATGGGCTTCCCAACAAAGATTACGGATTTTCCTTATCATGGTTTTCATCGTAATTTATTTACAAATATCTTAGCCCCATATGGGCTACATGCTTGGTAAACAAGTTTTCTGAGATCCCTTTAGTCAAAGGGTCAACCACCATATCTAACGTAGGCAAATAGTCAACATTTATCTCACCTTTCTCAATCATTTCATGTACATAATGATATTTCACCATTATGTGTTTACTTTTCGAGCTATTAACTCCACATTTCATTAATGAGATTGTTGCTTGATTATCACAATATAATTGAACATGTTTTTTCACGATTTCTAACTTTAGTTCTTTTAGAAACTTGTTAATCCAGACAACAAAGGTGGTGGCTACATTAGAAGCGATATACTCAACCTCTTGGGTGTGTTGAGCAACACATCCTTGTTTCTTACATGACCAAGCAATAGCTCCACCTTCAAACAAAAAAATATAGCTAGAGGTAGACTTGCTATCATCTTTGCATCCAGCAAAGTCAGCATAAGAATATCCGACCAATTCCAACTCATCAATCTGAAAACATAATTGAAGTCCTTTCGATCCTTTTAAATATCAGAATATTCTTTTAGTAGCTTGCCAGTGAGGCCACCCAAGATTTTCCTGATATCGACTGACAAGACCTACTGCAAAACTTATATCAGGTCTTGTACACAGCATCACGTACATCAAGCTGCCAACAGCTTGAGCATAAGGTACATTTAGCTTATGTTGTCCCTCACCTGGACAATCACTCTTATTGAGATTAACTCCTTTAGCTACAGGAGTTCCAATCGGTTTGGAGTCATGCATCCAAAATTTCTTCAAAATATAATCAATATATTTTTCTTGACTAAGACTAAGGATCTTAGACTTTCTGTCACGGGTGATTTTAATTCCTAAAATATAGGATGCTTCACCCATATCTTTCATTTCAAAATTAGTGTTCAACCAATGCTTAGTCTTAGTTATCATGTCATCGTCATTTCCTATCAATAATATGTCATCAACATATAGAGACAGAATGCAAAAATGACTCCCACTTTTTCAAACATATACACAGTGGTCTAATTGATTGGCTACATATCCAAACTTTGTGATAGCTTTGTGAAAACCCAAATACCACTGTCTTGGTGATTGTTTTAGCCCGTAAAAGTTTTTTTTCAACTTGTACACTTTGTCTTTATCAATAATATATCCCTCAGGTTGTTTTATATATATTATTTCCTTTAAGTCACCATTGAGGAACACAGTTTTTACATCCATCTGCCATACATAGAAAACCGCTATGGAAAAAATTATCCTAATGGAGGCAAACTCAGTTGCTGGTGAATAGGTTTTTGTATAGTCAATACCTTCTTTTTGTGAGAAACCTTTTGCTACAAGTCTTGCTTTGAATTTATCAATTGATCTATCAGCTTTATACTTTTTCTTTAGAACCCATTTACAGCCAACTGGTTTTCTTTCTTCAGGAAGGTCTGTTAATTCCCAAACTTGATTCTTTTCAATGAATTCAATTTTTTCATCCATGGTTTCCTTTCAATCTGACGATTCATGTGAATTTATTGCATCATTATATGTCAAATTATCAGTCATTTCATCCAGGTTTACAGAATAACAAAGGTCCTCAGTCAAATAAACATAGTGATCATCCAAATATGATGGGGGAGCCCTAGACCTTTTATGACCACCCCGATTTTAAGAAGTAGAGGCACTGAAATCAGTTGGTCCATTGCCTAACTGTTCTACAGTTGGTTCATTACCTAACTGTTTTACAGTTGGTTCATTGCCTAACTGTTCATTTAGATTATTCAGTAAATCAAATTGATCTTCCATTGGATCAGTGGATTTATTATTGAATTCTTCTAGGAACTCTACATCTCTACTCTCAATCAATCTCATATGCTGATGGTATAATCTGTAGCCTTTGGATCCTTTTGGGTATCCAATAAATATGCATCTTACAGATCTATAATCCAATTTATCCATCTTTGGATCTAAGATCTTTACATGTGCTATAGATCCCCATCTCCTGAGATGGCACAAATCTAGTTTCAAACCAGTCCATCCTTCATAAGGGGTAGTTGGGGCTGCTTTGCAGGGCACTCTGTTCAATGTATACATAGTCGTGTTTACAGCTTCACCCCAAAATACCTTGGGTAATTGTGCTCCTGCTAACATGGATCTCACCATGTTCAAGAGGGTTTAATTACACCTCTCAGCAACACCATTTTGTTGTGGTATTCTAGGCATTATTCTTTGTCTATTTATCCCAAAATCCTTACAATATTCATAAAATTCATTTGAGGTGTATTTACCTCCTCTATCAGACCTTATTACTTTAATATATCTTTCGAGTTGTCTTTCGACTTCACTTTTATATTCCTTGAATTTTTCAAAAGCCTGAGACTTTTGTCTGATTAGATACAAATATTCATATCTTGAAAACTCATCAATAAACGTTATAAAATATAACATGCCACTATGGGTTTGGACTCTGAACGGTCCACAAATATCTGTATGGATAATTTCTAATAAATCAGTAGCACGTATCACATTGGATGGAAAATGTTTTCTTACCATCTTACCATAAATACCGGACTCACATTTTTTTAAGTGAGTTTCATTAAAGGCAGGTATTATTCCTTGTTGTGCTAATTTCTTCATTTTCTTTATACTTATATGTCCTAGCCTTTTATGCCAGGCCTCAACATTAAATACACAGACAATATAAGCAGAAACAGATCTTTTATTGTCACATAACTTGAACATACTATATTCTTTTACAATTTTTTCTTTGAAAAGGACCCTGCCATACTTTTCTATTGTGACCTTACCAAGGACAAACCTGACTTCAAAACCTTTATCAGTCAAAGCTGATACAGACACTAGGTTCCTCCTCATGGAGGGTACATACAAAACCTCATTTAATAAAACACTAGTGCCTTCCACATTGAGTCTATAAGACCCAATACCCATTACATCACAGTAGAAATGATTTCCCATATACACTTCATGTTCACCAGGACCAAGCTCTTTCATATCCACTCACTACAAAAAAATTGTTAATTAGCGACAGAAAATTGTGACAAATTTTTTTCGTCGTAAAGTTGTGACAGATTAGGTAGAGAAAACTATCTGTCACCAACATTTGAATGATTTGTGGAATTAGCGACGGAAAAAATTATGTAATGAATCTGTCACTAATTAGCGACGGATTAACGATAAAAAAACTTTCATCACAAATCTGTCGCAACATAGCGATAGCTTCATGATGGAAAAATTATGTCTTAAACTCCGTCGCAACTTAGCGACAGAGAGGTTTCCATCGCAAATTCGTTGCTAATTAGCGATGATAGTTTTTCGTTGCTAATTCTCAATACAAGAAAAATATTAATTAACGCTGAAAATTTACGATGGATAAATTCTATTGCAAATTAGCGACAAAATTAGCGAGGGAATTGTTTTGTCGCTAATCCATTGCTAATTTTTTATTTAAACCGACCCATCTAGGGCACAAAATTTTCTCTCTCTCCCCGTGCGAAATTTAAACCGACCTCTTTGTCATTCGATTTAAATTGACTTCTTCGTGGAGGGCAACAAAGTTTGAATGACTTCTTCGTGGAGGGTGCAAAGGAGTTCGCTGTGGTCGGGCTGACGCCATCGCCGACGAGGTCATTGATGTTGCAGAGGTTCTTCTAACGGCCATTTCCTCGACCATCGTCGGCGAAGCATATCAAGGCATCCCTAGCCAAGTGGCAGGGGAAAGCGAATCAGAAGCGAAAGGGCTGATACCGGAGGACGGCGACGAGGCAGATCGACCACTAGATAAAAGTTTCATGATGAAGTACGAGCTTGAAAAGGAGGTTGGGAGGGGACATTTTGGTCACACCTGCTTTGCTAGGGATCAGAAGGGCGAAATCAAAGGCCAACTCGTCGTTGTGAAGATCATCTCAAAGGCAAAGGTATGCCTTCAATTTGGGGCTGCTGAGCTTTCCTTTAACACGGTGGCGGAGGAACGCAAAAGAGTGCATTGGTTCGGAGGTGCACTCTCCTACGTTGTGCGATAGACCCTGCAGTGGTGGGTCGGACAAGCGGGGAACCAGGTCAGGAGGGCACCAGAGAGCGTGCTGGAGAGCATGTCGGAGGGTACCAGAGAGCGTGCTGGAGAGCATGCTGAAGAGCACGTCGGTTTTGTGCAGAAGACCCCGCAGTGGCGGGTCGGGCTGCTCGGGTCTAAGACTCTGTGCAACGCCTGTGGGGAGCGATACAAGTTCGGCCTATTGCTGCCAAAATACCGCCTGACAGAGAGCAATTTTTTTTTTTTTTTTTTAAAATTTAGCAATGAATAATGTCCGTCGCAAAACTAAATATGTGCTTATTTAACAACGGACTAGCGACGGATCATGTTCATTGCTAATCTGTTGCAAATTAGCGATGAAAGTAGCGACAGATAAGTTTTGTCGCTAATTAGCAACCAGAAATTTATGATGGACGCTATCCATCACTAATCCGTTGGTAAACAGTTTAGCGATGGATTAGCAATGGATATTGCCCGTCGCTAATACACGGTTTTCTTGTAGTGACTGCTCCTTCTATGGTCTTGGATATATGTCGAGTAGCTCCAGAATCTGCCCACCATCCAGACAACTCTTCATTTGCAAATAAGCATTCAAACACTACACAGATGACTTCTTTGTTGTCATTTCTTCTCCTCCTGTTGTTGTTGTTGTTTCTCTTATTGTACCTATAGTTTCCATGGTTCCCATTGTTGGTGAAGTTTGTCCTATAGTTTTTATGGATATGTCCCTGCTTTTCGCATTTGTAACACTTCACTTGAGATCCGTTGTTCCCTTGAGGCCTTCAAAAACCTGCATTTTGACCTCTGTTGAACTTGCTATTTTTATTACCATTTCTTTTAAACTTGTTGGCTTTAAAGGGTACTCGATTATTGGAGGGCTTGTCTTGGGCTACCATTAGCTCAGATTTCTTATCTTTAGCCATATGTTCTTGTTCAATGGCCAACTAAAGGGGTAGTTCGGTCAGGTTAAGGCTTTTGGAGTTTAGCCTAAGAGCAATGGTTACCATCTTTCAGAAAGCTGGAAAACTATTCAAAATAGTGGATACTTGCATCCTATCTGGTATAACATTACCTGCTATGGCTAGGTCTTTAGCCATTACCAACATCCGGTTGACATGATCAACTATATTATCGAAATCTTTCATTCTATATGAGTTGTACTGTTCAAGGAACAATTGGATATGAACTTCAGATGATGTATCATACTTTGCAGCTATGGCATCCATCATTTCCTTTGCAGTCTTGTAATTCTCAAAGACTCTAATCAAGTCATCATCCATATAAGTTAACATGATGGTCCTAGCCATAATGTCATCCTTTTTAAATTTATCATATTTGTCTTTCTCCTCTGTAGTGATAGTCTCTCCATGTTGAATCATAGTTTTCTGGAGAACATACTTCAGGCCTTCTAGAGTCAAGGCCAAGGGAATCCTACGCTTCCAAATGGTAAAGTTGGTCCCATTTAGCTTATCAGTCTTAGCAAGCTCTGGCACACATACCCTACTCGCCATTTTCTAAATATTGATTTTTTATTATTATAGCAAGTTTAATAGAACAAAAAAAAATATATTAGTTTTACTTGAAGAAACCAAAATGGTTGATACTTAATGAAGCAAATTAATTCTTGAAGAGTAAAAATAAATAAATTATTAATAAGCTTTAATTTGGAAGAATGGTCCACGGCTAAAAAGATAAAATAAAATGTTTTCTGCTAAATTTTGAAATTCAGAGGTATTGAAATGGAATTTCTCTATAAGTTTCAGTTTTTATAAAAAAATTCTGACGTAAACCTCTTTTTGCAAAAACTGAAAACATAAAAGGTGACGACTTAAATAAAAACACAATTGAACCCCCTTTTAAAAAAATGAACAATTTCTGGGGCAAATTGAAAATTTCTAAAAGCGGGTATAAAACTTGACTATTTTCATTTTCTTATGCGTATTTTCCGCATCTCTCTCTCTCTCTCTCTCTCTCTCTCTCTCTCTCTCTCTCTCTCTCTCTCCAGAGGCTTCTTCACAAAGCTTCTCTGTGTTTCTCAAGGCTTCTTCATGAAGCTTCTCTGCGTTTCCTCTGCATTTTCTCTGTATTTTTTTATAGGTTTTTGCAAAAAAGGAACCGTGGCTTAAGAAGATCAACTGACAGAGTGTTCGGTGGTCGAGCGGCAATACCGAAAACACCGATCGGTGTTCGAACGACCAAAATATCATCGAAAAGAAAGAAAAAAATGGCTAGTTAGCGAGTGGCAACGTCTGCAGAGGGTGTTCCAGTACACCACTATTTTCAGGTGCGATGAATCTCTGTCGTAAAGCTAAAACCATCAGTCACATCCAGCAGTCACAGAAGACCACCGAGGAGCAGATGATGTTTTCTGATTTCTGCTAAAAAAAATAAAAAAGAAGAAAAAAATGGCCAAATCTGCCTCAAGCCCCTTTCCTTTTTTTTACTCTTCTCTAGAGACTTCCTATGGAAGATTCTCGGCTTTCTTTGCCAGATGCGATCTACAACGTCGGGAAGATGACGTCCGAAGGACTTGATGCCAGGAGGGAGTCATCCGACGTGGTTGAATGCAAAAAAAATTGAAGTTCCTCCTTTCCCCACCCACCCCCTCCCTTTTTTTTTAAAGGTTGACGTGGTTTTAACGTCTGAAGAAGAGGCAGAAATTGGCCGAAAGCCCAGTCTTCAAAGAAGACCCTGGTTGTTGTGCCTCTTTTGGGATCTGAGACGAAAGAGTCTAATGACTCTGTTTCGACGGTCTCCTCCCTTGTTTTTTTTTTAGGAATAGTAAGACTCAGGGAATCTCTTGGCCAAAAAAAAAAGGAACTGAATAGCTACACAGCAGAATCCGTTAAGGTATTTAACTATGCTAACAATTATTATTGTTTTTTTTAACTGATAAAGTTAAAGACTTTATTAAGCCTCAGTTTGTAGAGGCAAAGAACAAAAAGAAAAAAAAAATGTGCACAGACTGCCAGATAAGGGGCTTCATTATTAAGCCCTGGCTTACTTGTATATGCTTAATCTAGTTGTTGGTGACTTGTTGAAACTGGTAACTATGATATACAATCGAGACAAGCGTTTGGAGCCTGATCACCAGCCGTCGAGAAGAGTACCACCGATTGAAAAAGTCTCTTGCACCAACCTTGCTCGGATATCACTGATGGCGCAGTAGAGAGCGAGCGGTAACAAGGATTCACCTCAGCAGTGGTAGACGATAAAGTGTAGAAGAGAGATATTAAGGTATATACTTTTGTAGGTTTGCTTCAAGAGTACACTCAATATTTTTTTTGTATATCTACACATTTTGTATATGTGCTTGGCATATATATACAATCTTGGATTCTCTATACTGCCCAGACTTGGTAGTTAAGCCATTGAGAGAAAAAAGCGGCACATGATCTTCATTAAAACAGTTTTATAAAACATAAATTTGATTTTTGAATTATCTTTTTGAAAAGGTTCGCAAAACTCATAACCGTGAGCGAGCTCACCCATGATTATGAGATACATGAAGGATATGGATCATGGCCACATACCAACAATTTGCGTAGCGGAAGAGATCAACTGAGCCGGCCAAAGATCGGTGTGCAGTTTGTCGTTAGGCTGGGAATCAATAAGGGATTCCCCACAGGGGTTTTCTCTCTTAACTTTTCTCCTGTGTTTTTCTTTTTCTCAAGAACTTTCTTTTGTATTTTCTCTCACGCATCGCCATGATTTTTACCTTTTCAATATATAAGAAACTTCCCCCTCTTCTGTGAACCGTTACCCCTTGCAGAAATGGCCTACTAATATTCTTGGCTCACCCGTTAAGAGAAGATCAGAGCAAGTCCCACAGAACTGAACATTACTGTTAGTAAAACTATTTTAGTGAGTTAAATGTGTAGTAAAAACTCAGCTTTGTTTTGAGATAAAAATGTTCATATATAAAATAGTTATCCATTCCCTTTCATGGACTCTGGGTAAGGCCATCATGTGGTATACATATCAATTCATATGCGGTGGCAAATATTTATCACATCGACATAAGGTTGGGTGTGGTACGTATCACATTTCAAATACAGGTTAGCATGTTTCTGTGATGTTGAAAATCGTTGGGGTTGGTAGAAAGGTGATATGTCCTATCAGTATCCAACCTTTCCAAGACCCAAAATGGTGATAAGATCTCTCTCTCCTCTCTCTCTCTCTTGCTGGATGTTTGTGCATAAAATCTTGGTGGATGTTTATGCGATCCTGCGTATGCATCTTATACAGTGATCTTTTGCTCCCTCCTACTGACACTCTTCCCTCTTTTGCCAGTGGCTCCTGAGTGAGCCCGTTTTGTCTGTCCGATCTTTTTCGCTTCTGCTTTCTTTTATTTGTTTTGACTTTTGATCTTGTTGAGTTCATGGTTCAACTTTTTGTTGTATTTCTTTGGGTTCTCTCTCCTTTCTCTCTCTCTCTTCATAGGCACTTTTTTTTCTTGGATAGTCAAAGGGAAAGCTAGCCTCCCGTTGGTAAAACCTTTATTTGGTTAAAAAATTTTAAACCCACTTTAACCAAAAAAACCACATCCTTTGGACTAGTACCATTATCATGTCACATTGACAAATCGATAGGAGGCCTATGTTGCTCCATCAGTTTCCTCATAACACAATGCCAGTTGTGCCAAAAAATGGTAGCGTACCTGCATAATACACGTTTGTGTATATATTGCAATACAGATACAATATAGTAGAAAACCTCACTTTTTAAAACTTGTTTGCATTTTTTTGTGTGAATCTAACCTTACAGATACAGAATAGGTTTCAGATAACGTATTTGCAACATTTTAGCAAGTTTTTTAAGGGCTTCAAAAATCAATGGCCCATGATGTGCTAAAATTTCTAGAATCAAATTTCAAATTTTTACATCAAAAAATACAAGTCAATGTGTTTCCTAGCAAAAAAAAGTCAGTTTGAGCGGACACAACTTGCACCTTTAATTTTCCAACTAGATCCTACATACTATATACATATAGAGAAAGAGAGATTTAGAGAGAGAAAGTGGTAGCTGCCTACCATTTTTCTGAATTACAGCAAGCAAATGGGTGTTTTTAGTTTTTTTTTTTTAAATGAACATGTATTCAGTCAAAAAATGGTAGGAAGCTACCACCTACTATATATATAATGTGGTAGCTGTCTACCGTTTTTTTGGCCTACCACAAGGTATTTTTCACAAATCTAACCCTGGAGATGTGTTTGACATGGTTGATCTTCTAGAAACTGTACTTGGATTATGTTTTTTTGATAAAAAAACATCATTGTTTAAGCCTTAAATATTTATGAAAATCTTACACGTTGATAGGAATTGGACAATCCAAGAGTCTAGTAAAATCATACATGTAAAACACATGTATGTCAGATTTCAGGAAAACATAATAATACCCTTCAAAAGCCTGGTAAACTAGAAAAGTGGTAGACATCTCTCTCTCTCTCTCTCTCTCTCTCTCTCTATATATATATATATATATATATATATATATATATATATATATATATATATATATATAAAAGAGCCAGAACTTGTGAAGGAATACATCCAACTATTCATTATTCATCTCCCATAGCTGTAAAAGACATCATTTTCCAATTTTGATCGACTGGACCACTTCGCTGATATATGTGACCTTTGCTAAAGTGTTTTCTTGAAGCAGAGCAGAGGATACCTGACAAAGGACTAACACAAAAAAGATTAATAAATAGATTAGAAGCAAAGAACTCTAATATTGCATCACATGTACGGTTGAAAGCATGCAAGGCACACAGGGCCTTATTGGTGACTCAAACACTCGTGGCTATCTTAATCCTTTTTGGCTGTTTATGGCCTTGGACAAATCCATAAACTTGAGTTGTCCCATTTAATAGACAACCAAATCAAATACTTCCAATTTTCTTTTCCATAGGAAGCTTCAAGAATTGTCACCGCGTGCCCCACTCTAGTTGGTGTTGCGACTAGGTCAGACTGCAACCGGATCAAATGGTTCTAGGTTAGGTCTAACAATCATAGGGCCTCAGCGGATCCTTGTCCAGGGTGTTTATGACCCTGCATACGTGTTCTTTATGGTGGATTTGCTAGGAAACCACACTTGGATAATTTTTTTCGATAAAAAAATATGATCTTTTAAGCATTGAGTATTTATAAAAATTGTAGACCATCGATTTTTTAAAACCTTATAAAAAGCTAACTGCATGTCAGAGTTGGAAGATGCAACAGTCGATTCTTATAAAATCAAACATTAGATCACATCTTATGGTCGGATTTTATAAAAAATAGAAAAAAAACTCCAAAATACTGGTAGGCTGGAGGTATGCTAGAAAAGTGATAGGCAGCTACCACCAATCACTTTTTTAGCCTACCATCAGTGTTTCAAGGTTGTTTTCGCAATCTGACCCTGTAGATGTGTTCGGCATAGTCGATTTGCTAGGAAACAACACTTGGATTATGTTTTGTTGATACAAAAATATGATCTTTTAAGCATTGAATATTTATGAAAATTGTATATCATTGATTTTTAAACATTATAAAAACCTACATGCATGTTGGAATCCCATAAAATAGTAGATTCTTATAAAATCAAGCATATATATCACATCTGTATGGACAAAATTTATAAAAAATAAAACAAAACCTTCAAAAGACTTGTAGGCTGCTAGTAGGCTAGAAAAGTGGTAGGCAGCTATATATATATATGAGAGAGAGAGAGAGAGAATGTACTAGCTGCTAGCTGGGCTTTCGAAGGATTTTTCCCATGTATTACTGAAATATGACCATACATATATGTTCGACACAATCAATTTTCTAGAAAATGATACTTTGGATCATATTTTTTTTTTATGAAAAGATGATTTTTTAAGCCTTGAATATTTAAAAAAATCATAAGCTGCCAATTTTTTAAACCTTATAAAAACCTACCTGCATATCACAATTGGATGATCAAAGAGTCAATTCCTATAAAAGCAAGCCTGTAGAATGTATTTGTACGTTTAGATTTAAGAAAAACATGGAAAACCCCTTCCAAAACCCAGTTATCACATTGGTTAGCTAGAAAAGTGGTTAGCAGCTACAAGAGAGAGAAGGGAATAGGTGCCTATAACATCCTACTGTGAGCAAAGGAGGGGTTTTTGAATTATTTTTTCAAATCTAACCATGTAGATGCGTTCGACATGGTTGGTTTTCTAGGAAATGATACTTGGATCATGTTCTTTTAATAAAAAAATATGTTTTTTTATGACCTTGAATATTTATGATACATCTAAAATTTTTACACCATCAATTTTCAAACCTTATAAAAAGCTACCTGCGTATCGGAATCGAATGATGCAAGAGTTTATTCCTATAAAATCAAACACGTAGAACACATTTGTACGGTCAAATTCAAGAAAAACATGGAAAAGATCCTTTCAAAAAGCCCCATAGGCATGAATCGGTATAGGCAACAACTCTCTCTCTCTCTCTTTTCAAAACATCTTTAAGGTGACCTTGAATATGCCGGGGGTCAGCGTGCACCAGGAATCGTTCGCAACAAATGACAGATTATTTGGCGAACTTGGCTTCTCTCGTCCTGGTGGGCCGTATGGATGACCCGCAACAATGCTATTTTCTTGCATATTTCGGCAGTGTTCAATAAACTGGTGAACATTATTCTGGCAGACATGTATGTCATTATGCGCATCAGCATCCCTGATCTTCAGTGCAATCTGCCTCCATGGCCCCCTCATGATCCAGGGTGATGCTCGTTGACTAAGTGTATCTGTATCTTGTTTTTTTTTTTTGAGCTACTTGGCATGTCTTGGGTCATTTTTGGCTTTTCGGCAGGTTCAATGTTGGTTGAACCTGTTTCGTAATGTTGATGGTTATAGTTCGTCTCTCTCTCTCTCTCTCTATATATATATATATATATATATATATATATATAGATGTTAGTGGATGTGCACTGCAATGGATGCTCAACACGTAAAAGACCCTTTCGTGGAGCTTTAAAAGCACTGATAAACGCCAAATGACTTTTAGCAATGCTTTTAAAGCGGTGATAAAAGTTTTTTGACTTTTAATGCGCATGAGATGTGTTCACGCAATGGATGGTGGGCGCATGTCCACTATTATCTATCCAGAAAGTGAATAGCAAGCTACCATATTCTATATATATATATATATAGTCACTAGAACATGAGAACTCAAATATGAGAACTAGAAATATGGGCATTTTCAACATTTTTTTTTGCAAATCCAACCATGTGGATGTGCTTAGCAGGGTGAATTTGCTAGGAATCAACCATTGGATCGTGTATTTTGGATAAAAAAATGCAATTTTTGAATGCTTGAATATTTATGAAGATTATAAGCCATTAATTTTAAAGCCTTAAAAAATCTCATTTATGCATTAAAATTGAATGATTTAAGAGCATCTTCTTGTAAAGTTGAGCACATCCTTATGGTTAGATTCAAGAGAAAAGAACAAAAAATCTATAAAAAATCATGATTCATACGTTAGTTCTCATATTTTTAGTTCTTATATATATATATATATATATATATATATATATATATATATATATATATATATATATATATATATATATATATATATATATAATATTTGGTGCCTTTGAAGGCACCAAATTATATGAAACTATTGAGCTAAAAAACATAGGTTAAAGCTTTATCAACTCAGTTTGCCAGATGTCTTCATGAGCGTCAAACTTTGGATCTTGTTATTTCTATCCCAAAATATGATTTGTTGAGTTATATAATTTTAGTGCATTGTATACCGTTCATTTTTGAAGCCCTAAAAAACATGCTTATGTGCCACAGTCATATGATTCAAAACTCATTCTCTACTAAACAAACATTGCAAATCATGTCCATAAGATTTAATTTACAAAAAACTAGACCGTAAGATTTTCAACGCAATAGTTCTATATAATTTGGTGCCTTCAAAGGCACCAAATATTAGCCCATATATATACATGCATAAAGTGGCAGGTGCCTACCGCTTTATGTGCATGACCAAATTGAACCTGCACACACGCTAAAGGTCTTTTAACCTTTAGAGGCTCCTTTAACGAAAGCATGTGTGTTGAGCGTCCATTGGGTTCACATCCACTATTGTCTAGCCAGTTGGGTGGTAGGCAGCCCTCTCTCTCTCTCTCTCTCTATATATATATATATATATATATATATATATATATATATATATATATATATATATATATATATATATATATATATATATATATGAGTCACTAGAATATGAAAACTAATCTATGAACTATGATTTTCATGGATTTTATTTTTTTCTCTTGAATCTAACCATACGGATGTGATCGACATGCTTAGCTATATAAGAACCCACTTTTGAATAATCCAATTTTGATGCATAAACAAGATTTTTAAGATCTTCATAAATATTCAAGCATTCAAAAATCACATTTTTTCATTAAAAATACACAATCCAATGGTTGATTCCTAGCAAATTCACCATGCCAAGCACATTCACATGGTTAGATTTAAAAAAAAAGTGTTGGAAGTGCCCATATTTCTAGTTCTCATATTCTAGTGATTTTATATATATATATATATATAAAATCACTAGAATATGAGAACCAATGTGTTAACCGTAATTTTCATGGATGTTTAATTTGTTCTTTTCTCTTGAATCTAACCGTACAAATATGATCTACATGCTTGTTTTTATAAGAACCCGATCTTGAATCATCCGATTTTGATGCATAAACTAGTTTTTTTAAGACTTTAAAATCAATGGCTCATAATCTTCATAAATATTAAGCATTCAAAAATCATGTTTTCGTCCAAAATACACGATCCAATGGTTGATTCCTGGCAAGTTCACCATGCCAAGCACATCCACATGGTTGGATTTGCAAAAAAAGTGCTGCCCATATTTCTAGTTCTCGTTCTCATGTTTTGGTTCTCATATTCTAATGACTCTAAATATATCCGGAACATGTAAACAAGCAAAATATTGAAACTCAGATGAACCCAGATTCTCATTGGGTTTTTTGCAAATCTAACCCTGAGCATGGTCCATTGGCTTGGAATTGACTATTGGATTAGGATCACAAAATGTGATTTTGTATGCTTGAATATTTATGAAAATTTTGAGCCCTTCATTTTCAAGTCCTAAAATAACCTTATCTTAATCTGATTATCTAAGAGTCTGTTTCTATGAAACCAAGGATCTAGATCATATTTGTAGGGTGAAATTTAAAAATAAATAAATAAAACTGAAAAACTCTATGGATACCAGTTTTCATATTTCTCTGATTTATATAATGTATATATATATATACATGTCGCGTGTACGGGCTTCCTATTGAACACGAAAGACACTGCTTGCACATAAAGGGATCAATCATGGGATGTATAGGAGAATGGACAATCACCTGTCACCTTAACCATTTGAAAGAGCCCATGGTGGGTGGAAATAATGTGATACTTTTTCAATACTTGCACTTATTAATTTTCAAATTTTATATTTGTCTGCTCTCTTATATGTCCTTGTATTTTTTTAAATTTAATGTATGCTGATATTTTTTATCATCATAGAAAACATTTTTTTAAATGATTTTAAAATTTATCATGAGATTTTCCCCTGCTAAGAGATTCCGGATATATAATCTGATTGCGCATTACTGATCCTTGCTGCACTAAGATCCTTTAGGTCGGGTCAGGATCTTGGCTAGCTAGAAGAATGCACAATCCAAACAAAAAGGACTAGTATGGGTGCAAACAGGTTGGATAATAATCCCAAAGTGAAAATCAGCAATAATCTTGTATCCAACTCTCCATATCTATACTATATTCAATGTGGTAGTGTTGTATCCAGATCCTAATTTTCACTCTTAATATTCAATTCCTTAAAAGGGGTTGACAACACAAGCCACATGGCAGTTTCTGGTAGATCAATGGGGATCTGGATGCTTCTATGTAAAGGTATGATTGGTAATTTGACAGCATAATCAATAAGAAAGCTAAAATAAAATATTATTTTTAATGCCACTAATGTTTCAAAATTTAATTTTAGTTCATTGGAACCATATAAACTCATACCTAGAACTCTTATTAACTTTGAGGAACTCCATGTGGCTGGTAGGAGCTGTCAGTGCACGTCTCCTTGTGACGAGACGTTGTAGGTTCAAACCCCAGTGGTACGTTGAATAGTAACTGGTGGAGGTCTGCCTAACCCCCAGCTTGCATTTAAAAAAAAAAACTAATGGTAGTCTGGTAGACCCAAAGGAGTTGCACCCATGCCCTTGGGCTTATAGATAGAGAGCTTTCCCCTGTCCAAGCTCAAGTCTCCATGTGTGCACCTACTTCTGCAAAGCCAAGAGGGAGGCTCTCTCGGGGAGCCAAGGGTCAGGTGCCATGACATGGCTCCAACAGATTTTGAGCCCCATAATGAAAGACTGTCGGCCAAAAATAAAGGGCAGTCAGGTGCAGAGGCACACTCAAAGTGTGCCATGTGATGACACTGATCCTGGCTCCTCTGGGTCACCCATGAGTTTTACATCATTGGGACAATGATGGTAAGTATGACAGGTTAAGACTAGCCGACCAAGTCTCTGATCCCAGATGCGGTTTCTCCGTGTAATAAACGAAAAAAATGGTTGAAAAAAATGGTTTTAGATGTATTGGAAGCAAATTTAAATGGATCAGATTTGACCTGGATTTAAACATAGATCCAACAAAAGATACCAGTCCAATAAGTAGTTTTATTGTGCAAATCTGAATCTTACTTTGAAGTTCGTATCTTAAAATAATATGTTGAATTCAAATTGGAGGTCCAATGAAACACTGTTCATTTGCGTCCTTGCTCGTTAGATGCAGTTTCTGATATGCCTTATTTTTTTTTTTATCTTTTTCTTTAAGCAAGTCAGGTTAGGCAAACCCATAGGACCCAGCCAGTTCATTAGTAGCAAAGGTTATACAAAAATGCTATTCACAAATCCTGTAGTGGTACCCAATTAGAGAGTTGTCTTTTCAGGTATGCATATGACTAAGTAGAGCCCATAGTGGAAATTGAGGAGGCATAGAATTGCACATTTGTAAAGTACTTGTTTTTTTATAGGCAAGCTGGGGTTAGGCAGACCCCCACCAGTTATACAGCATACCATTGGGATTTGAACTTGCAACGTCCCGACACAAGGTGAATTGCACTAACAGCTCCTACCAAACAAGAGGTTTGGCTTAGTGGGAAGTACCAAAATATCTGTCCGATCACATGAACGTGTAATTTGAACTAAATAATTATTCTTTAACTATATGGGTCGGGTTTGGGCTGTTATTTTCTTAACCCAACATAACTTAAGACGCAAGTTGTATCACCTGAATTCTCCAATTTACTCTCGTGTCGTGTCCTCTTATATACTATTCTTAACAAAAAAAAATCCTAAAAATAAAGTATCGTGTGTCCTTTTTGCTGTGTCATTGTGATGTACAGTAGATGATGCAAGCTCACACACGTGCATTGTAGGACTGAACTCAGGCTAGGTCCGTTGACAATTTGTTCACTCGGATCTGAGTTTGGTTCGATTGACTGTTAGGGGAGGACTAGGTTAATCAGGTAAGCCCTTCAACATCCAATTAGCTAAATGGGTCGGGTTTTTTTTTTTGAAAGAATAAATGGATCAGATTTTGCTCTGGCTTTTGACATTTGAATCTATGATTGTAAAATACTCGGGTTCAAGACCTAGATCCGAACCCATACTATCAAATATTGGCAGTCTATATTGGGATCTAGGTAGGATCCGGAACACATGTGTTGGCTGTTGTCAGATTCGAACTTGAAACTAGTTGGGCATATATCATTAAATATGGCTCCAGATCATCTCCAAATGGAACCTATTACTTTTTATCCGCATAAGGTAACATAGTTTATCATTTTCGTCCAATCTAGGATCATATGAGTTCATAACAGATAAAGATCTGCAATCTATTATGAGATATGGAACTGGATAAAAAATTGAACCCGATTCATTAGAAACAGATATGGTGTCGGGCCAAGCATGAACCGACCCATATCTGACCCATTTGCAGCCCCTAATCTCAAACCAACCATTTGTGGATCCATTGAAAGCTTTCTGTAGCTGGATCTAAATCCAATTAGGCTACAGCCGGCACCTGAAGTGGATCTGACCTGATCTCATGATTGTGTCGGACCGGAGGCCTCCCTTAGCTTGTTTAAATCTACAAGATTGGATACAAACCTATGCACATTGTAGTACGGAATTCTCACCCCAGTTTGATCCTTATCCATGTTTGACAATTAGGGAGGGAAACGGGTTTGACATAGCTCGGGCCATGCTTGACTCGACATTAGATCCGATTTTGAAATGTGGATCTGATTCTAGATCTGTATCTGACTGGAATCTTATTGTAAGGATCCAGAGCTTGTTAGAATTTGAATTTCTGTGTTACTGGATCTGCTGGAAACAAAAAGATCATTGATTTTCAGGCAGAAAAGCCAAAACGGATCATGTCAGGTCCAATTTTGGCCAAGACTGACCAGATTCTCCTTTTTGTATTCGTTCCTAACTTGGATTGGAAGAGACCGAACCATACTTGTTCCAAATCTGGAGCATATTTAATATATTACTTCCCGAGAATGAAAATCTGGGTAGGAATTTTCAATTTGTATTAGAACCCGAATCCATTAGGGCAAGGGCTAGGGGGCGCGTACCAAACCCGTTCGTGTTAGGTTCGTTTGGATGGCGAGCCGAACACGAGCTTGTTCGTTATACATAGCCGAGTCGAGCACGAACAAGGGAAGGGGTGCTCGTCTAGGTTCATATAGGCTCGTTGAGATATCTTATGTAAAATTTATTGCACTATAAATGTTGAAACAAGCATGTTACATTTTCACTTTTAGTCCTTTCAAGAAAATTATTATTATTTTTTAGGCGAGCCAATCAGCCAAATCGAGCTTGGCTCGGGCTATACGAGCTGAACTCGGCTTGGCTTGCACGAGCCATACCAGCGCTCGTTACATCAATTTGGTTCGTTCTTCTCGTTTACCAGCCTTAGCAAGAGCCCACTGCATCTAGGGGTGGCAATCGGGTCGGGTGGGTCGGGTTAACGGGTTGGCAGGTCAGAATACCTCAACACGAACATGACCGTTTATTAAACGGGTAACCCAACACGACACGGTTAACCCGTTTAACCCAACACGACACGGTTAACCCGTTTAATAAACGAGTCTGGTCGACACAACACGGTGACCCGTTTATTAAACGGGTTAACCCGATAACCGACCCGAGTAACCCGAATAACCTGTCTAACCCGAATAACACAATTAGAAACAAAAAAAAAATACATAATATATTTTTTTTTCTGCAAATCTCAATATGGAATTGTACTACCAACATTAACATAAAACTTCAACATAAAGTCATATATATAAACGGGTTGCAGGTTGATGGGTTCGGGTAAACGGATTGAGCCGCCCGCCTAACCCGTTTATTAAACAGGCCAAACGGGTTGGCGGGTTGGCATACCCCTAACACGAACATGACCCGTTTAATAAATGGGTTAGGCGGGTCGACCCATTTACGACACAAACCCGTTTAAGCCAAACCCTAACCCAGCTAAGAACCGGGTTGGCAGGTCAGGTCAGATTTTGCCACCCCTAACTGCATCTGTATTTTGTAAAGGCTCCCTTGACCGATTATGGATCTATTTTCAGATCTGATCACGTCATGCAGGAACCAAACTGCACAAAACGAATCTAAGCAATAAACAAATTTATTTTGGATCCAGACCTTAACAATTTTTTGGATCTGAATCCATCTCTCTGAATCTCAAATTGATGAAGCTGGACCCCCATTCTATCGGATCACATCGTTTCATTGAATAACGGACTCGTTTTACAGTCGGAACCGATTTCTCTGGGACCCGAATTTTGTCCCGATCCGACCGGCTAATGCCCAGATTAGAAAAGTCAACCAAGACTGAAAAAGAGGTAGACAAGGCAAGCCCAAGTGGCCCAAGTCGGCGAATGGTTCACGGGCAAAGTTCATCGAAATTTGCGGGCAAAATGGTACTTTCATCCTCAAACGTTGCCTATAAATACGAGCTCGCCTATTTGCTTCTTCGCGTCTCCGTCCAACGGCTCCAAACTCGTCCGCACCAAAGGTGAAGAAGAAGCGAAGCTCGCGTTTGGGTTCGGTTCCGGGATCGGGTTCCAGGAGGGTTGCTTTCCCCCTCGCCCTCCGCCTTCCTCCCGCTCGGATCCCTCCCTGCGTCGGAGACGATGAGGCGCTCTTCCACCAGAAAGACAGGCGCGCCTACGCCCGCTTCTTCGCTGAATTCCGCCGCCGATCTTTTCCGCTCCGGTTTGCCCTTGTTTCACCCGATTCCGTTCGGCTAGATTGTTTCTTATCTCCTCTTTTCCCTCTGTTTTCTGTTTTCAATTGCAAACAACCGGTTTGGGCTCTTGTTTTCTCCCTTTTTGGTGCTTGTTTTATCAATTTGATGTCTCTCGCTTCTGAATTGTAAGTTGCGACGTAACCGTCGTCGTTCTTGAAGGGTCGGGTGGATATGGATTGGAATTTTGTGGTGAATTTCTTCAGGGCAGAGAATATTAGGTTCTTTTATTCTTTTTCCTTTTTTGTAGCCTTTTTCTTTATCATTGATCATGCCATTATATGCACGGATTCTGTTGCTTTGAAAGAACGAAGGATGCTTCTTATGTGATAATTTTGTGAAATTCATGGGAGGTAGAGAGATGCGCATTGAGCAATGGTGAAAAATGCTGGAAGATCGAGTTGCTATTGATGGTTATTGGACAGTCTTTACGAATCAAAATTTTCCTTTCTACTTTCTAAGCAACGCACAGATAAAAGTTCATATATGAACCTTCCGAATAGGGATGCTACTGCTTTTGAAGGAATCGTCTGGTATAGTTGAACAAGACAAATTTATGATCATGATGAATCTATTCCTTGTTTAGTGCAAAACATGTGTTAGCACGTAACACACTATGTCTTGCTATAAATATATTCAAGTTTAGAGAAACCCTAAAACATAGTGCTATTTATGTTTCCCGTAGGCTGAGAAACCCTTAAATGTATGTACACGTGTATGTAGCTATTGTAAATGTTTTACAATGTCTAAGTGGGTCGAAGAGTGCAACTTAGGTCTAGGATTGCATTGGTCTATGCAAACCCAGACTGGAACTGAAGCGTCCCAACTCATCAATGTTCATCACTATTAGAGCGTGTGGTTTGAGGTGGTTGGATCTGAATCTTGATCCCGATCCATTGTTAAAATGTATCATTCAACATTTGTAATATTATATATATTTTATATATATAAAGTATAATACATATTCATATATGGTATATATGCATATGTATTATCCTAATTATATATATAAAATATATATTTCTCTATTTATAGGCATAGGGGTAGTTTAGACATTTCCAGTTTATGCATATTCCATTTGGAATATGTTTGTAATTTTATCTTTTATTTTATTTTTTATTTTTTCCTTTTTCGTGGTTTGCGCAACCTAGGGTGGCTCCCCAAAGAGTCGTTGGGGAGCCCCCAACGGTCACAAATGTGACCGTTGGGGGCTCCCAACGACTCCTTTGGGAGCCCCCTAAGTGGCTCCTTTCTTGTGTTATAAATAGGGGTCTCCCCCTTTGTTTTTCCATATTCTTGAGGGAGCTTATGCTCCATTGTAATGGGGTTTTTACCCCTTCTCCATTATTCTTCAATGATATGCAACTTATGACTTTATGTCATATTTTTCCCTTTTTATGGGTTTTATGTGTTAGCACATTATGTGCTTATGTTGTTTCCCTTTAATGGGTATATTTGCACTCCACGTGCATAAGTATGGGTTCATTATTGAACCCAACATATTCCAAGTCACTTTCTAACATGGTATCAGAGCAAGGTTGAGATCGAGTTGCTCTTTGGTGCATCGGGAAGCGTGGTATTCAAGAATTTGTTAAAGAAAAATGGTGAAGTATTCATTTCTCTCTATTGTCTTTCTTATAGTTATTCGGTATGCATTCTATTTCTTTGGGTATTGTATGAAGAATGGAATATGTTCTTTTCTTTATGTGTGATTTTTGTCATTATGTCTTTTTTGAGTTTCTTGCTACTCCATTGAATCGTTTTCGTATGTTTTTCTTTGAAAAACTTTAAATGATAACTTGTTTGGCGAAAAATTAGATATATGATTGCTCAAAACTTGCTTTAATGGGTCGGTAAAAATTTATGACCGTTGGAACTTTGAATTTACATTTTAAACCTAACCTTGTTTATGAAAATACCTTTATATGAATGTTTAGTCTTTAAAGAAAGGTATGTTAAGATTAAAATGCTTGTGAAATATAGTTTTTTGAAAAATGTTTGGCATATATGAAAAATTCCATATTATGTGTCCGTTTTATATGAGCAACATTTAATTAAGAAAGTTTTTTTTTTTAATACCGGTTGAATTAAGTTTTAAAATGGTCTTATGGAATATGGTGATTTTCTTTCCATCTTTACACTCTTAAGGATGTTTTCAACATTTAGAGAGTTCTCTCTCTTTTTAATAAGAGACATTTATATTTTTATGTTGTGATTGTCTCTTGTGGGTTTTGGTGTTTGCCCTTTTGTTTGTTCATTAGTGAATGTTGTAAGTGCTTAATGCACTCTTTTGCTTTTCCGCATATTTCATTACAAAAGTTATGGTCTTCACTAATGTTTATTGTGTACTTATTTCATTAGGAGTAGGTAATAATCTATTAAGTCATGTTTTTTGATAAAACTTAAGAGTGTTAAATTTTTCCTCAATAAATGTTTACTTTTTATTTAAGCCATAGTACAATCTTATTTATCATAAGGTTTTGTTAATGAATCTATTTTGTTGGGATTTCTTCCACTTTAATGGAGTTTTCTCCTTCTTTGGGAGTTGTATATGTTTGTTTGTTCAAACTCTCCTTAAGGAGCCTTTCGGTCCTTATAATCTTCTTGTGAGTATATACTCTTTTATGAAGATTTCATGATTGTTTATCATTTTTAAGTTGAAATAGTAGATTTCATAAGTTTTTCGAAATTCACCATCTTTATGAATGCCTATATTGGCCTAAGTTTGTTATTTTTGAACTTCACCAACTTCACTGTTTAATTGCACCTTATGTCTTTCATAGTTAAGGCTTATTTGTTCCAAATCGGTTCATACACATGATGTTGCTTAATATTTCATGTTATGTTGCATAGTAAGCCTTTTTTGGTGTACAAGACTTCTTTTGAAGATTAAGCATAATTCGTGGTTATGCAAAATTGTTTTGATGGATTATATTGGACCTTTGATTCAATTTGTTAATCGGTCCTCTTTGTAAAAATTTTTTATTTGGAAAATGATTCCTTATGTGTTTATTGCCCTTTTGTGGCATTTATGTTTGTCCATCACATGTTATTTAATGCATCATTGTTTTGGCCTTATTATTGTTTTATTAGAGATGTTTGTTGAGGTGAGTTATGGGCACCTCGTGTTATATCATTTTAGATTGTCCAAATTGCCATATTATAGATGGTGGTTGAGGTGAGTTATGGGCACCTTGGGACTCTATAATGATTTGGTATATGATCTCTAATTATGAGTGTGACACTCGTTGTTATGTCTTTTTAGATTGTCCACTTACCATATTATAGATGGCGGTTGAGGTGAGTTATGGGCACCTTGGGACTCTAGAATGATTTGATATATGAGTGTGTCACTAGTTTGTTCTTGTGCCATTGATATTATGGATGCTTCTAAGTAAATGTGATGGACATATGGTATTTGAAAACCTTAAATATTTTAAGGTACATTTAAAATCAAGATGTTTTGGGATTATAGCCCAACCTTTTATTTGTTTATGAATCTTATGAGTGCATTTGCACATTTGTGATTCCGTATGTTGTGCACATGTGTTCTTGTGATTTTGCACAAGTATTCTAAGTGTTCTTGGTGTGTGTATGTTCACACATTTGTTCTCAAGAATTTTATTTTATCGATTATAGTATCTTGTTGAAGATATTTTTTACATGCATGTTATTGTTATGAGAATTCATTTTAAAAGGAGTATTGTTTTATTCGAGGTTTATTTTCATTACAAGTTTATTGCCTCAAAAGTCTTTTCCTTTTATGCCCATTATCTAAGTGTCATCATATGTAGACAAGAATTTTATTACACCTTCGTGTGTTTTTAGCCCTTTGTTGGCTTTTTGCTCTCTTGGTCTAGTAGCTGAACACACTTGTCTTGAGTGTTTTTATATGTAGACAAGACACGTTGATTCACACCATGGTGTGTGATTTTTAGCCTATGTTGGCGTTTGTGTCCTTGTTCTAGTCGCTTAGATGTATGCCCATGGTTGGCTTATTTCACTCATTTCAAGTGCCATCATATGTAGACAAGAGATGTATTATGTGTTAGCCCATGGTTGGCTTATTACTCTTGTTCTAGTAGCTGAACATACTTGGTTTTAAGGGTATTTTTACGTAGACAAGAGATACTTTTTAGTCCATGTTGGCATGTATGCTCTTGTTCTTGTCGTAGATGCACTTATGTCAAGTATTATTATATGTAGACAAGAGGTTCTTTTACACACCTTTGTGTGTGTCTTTGGCCTTTAATGGCTTTATATTCTTGATCTAGTAGCTTATACACTTGATTTATGGGATTTTGGAGAACTAATGAGGAAGTTGTTTGTAATGGATGAACTATTATTGAAATTTGCAAAATTCCATTCATGACTTGTGTTTTTCAAGTGAATCATCTTTTTGATATGCATATCAAGTTGATTTCTTAGCATTTAATCTATATATTAAGTGCTTATGGTTTTTGCCACCCTTATATGTAAAATATGTTTTTTTTTGTCAATTAAGTGTGACTTTCATAAATGATTTTAAAAACCTTGTGAACTCTTGGGTTTATTTTACCTAAAGTATGCTTGGAGACTTTGTTTCTCTTGTTTGGCACTTCATTACATGTTTGAAGCATGATCATTAATGAGTTCTTTGAGTATTAATTCATTTAATGATAAGTATATGCATATGCTCTTTATGGTCTTTCTTGGGTTCTCATTCAATAAAGCATATGTATTTTATGCCTCTTCGTAGGCTTCTTGTGGTATCCCTTCATGGATCATTTTGTTATTCCTCATTATGGGGTTATATTTGTCCAATGTTGGACCTTATGAATGCATTATGCATTCTTGCAATTTATTTTTGCATAATGTGCTTCCGCTCATTTTTGTTTTAACATAATGTATGATTTAAAAACTTTGGTTTTCTAAATTTTTCGTGTCATGCTAAAGTAACTATCATATTATACATAAATTTTGCACCTTGTTAGGAATGTTCCTTTTTGAGTAAAGTGCAAAGGTATTTTTTACTTGTTCTTTGTTGTTTTCTTTTCTCAGGATCTTGAAGATAAGAGAAAAGGAAGTCCCTTGGATAGAAGGTGCTCATCGATAAAGACATTGGAGGAAGATATTTACAATGACATTCGTTCTGAAGGCTCTTGAAGCTTTGAGATTCTTCTTTTTGCCGTCTTCAACCTTTTCGTTCCCCCACGCAAAGCTTGAGGGGGGGTGTTAAAATGTATCATTCAACATTTGTAATAGTATATATATTTTATATATATAAAGTATAATACATATTCATATATGGTATATATGCATATGTATTATCCTAATTATATATATAAAATATATATTTCTCTATTTATAGGCATAGGGGTAGTTTAGACATTTCCAGTTTTACACATATTCCATTTGGAATATGTTTGTAATTTTATCTTTTATTTTATTTTTTATTTTTTCCTTTTTCGTGGTTTGCGCAACCTAGGGTGGCTCCCCAAAGAGTCATTGGGGAGCCCCCAACGGTCACAAATGTGACCGTTGGGGGCTCCCAACGACTCCTTTGGGAGCCCCCTAAGTGGCTCCTTTCTTGTGTTTAAATAGGGGTCTCCCCCTTTGTTTTTCCATATTCTTGAGGGAGCTTATGCTCCATTGTAATGGGGTTTTTACCCCTTCTCCATTATTCTTCAATGATATGCAACTTATGACTTTATGTCATATTTTTCCCTTTTTATGGGTTTTATGTGTTAGCACATTATGTGCTTATGTTGTTTCCCTTTAATAGGTATATTTGCACTCCACGTGCATAAGTATGGGTTCATTATTGAACCCAACGTATTCCAAGTCACTTTCTAACATCCATATCACTCACGTGTTCATGACATTACTGTTCACGTCCCCTAGTTCTCTATTGTATTTTATTATATATTGTGTTCCTAAAATACCTTTTATTAGTCTTCTTGCATTTTATGTTAATAAAGGTGTTTTAGTAAAATTGTTTGTTAGTGTAAAGTGAATATAAATAGCCACAATGAGGCACATGATTTTCTC
Organism: Nuphar pumila; assembly: GCF_984573655.1. Taxonomy (NCBI): domain Eukaryota; kingdom Viridiplantae; phylum Streptophyta; class Magnoliopsida; order Nymphaeales; family Nymphaeaceae; genus Nuphar; species Nuphar pumila. Next base: position 94,406,739 of record NC_143254.1, read on the forward strand.
ATATTGGGAATTGTGAGAGTTCAGCCCAAACTTTTCTCTTGTCTTCTTTCTCTCTGCGAGAACCTCAAAAAACCTAAATCTAACATGGTATCAAAGCCATGATCCAAGGTAGGGCTAGAAAATCTTAGTGACCTTCAAGATTCAATCTTTTTTTCTCAGGGTAACAATTGAGTCTTCTATTCTTTTCTATCTTCTTCTCTTTTCTCTCAAATCTGCGTCTCTTCTTTTGGTTCTTGATCCTTAATTCATATATGCATATTTATTGATTTTTTTAATCTCTCTTTGTCTTTGTTTTCTTGTTATTTCTTACCCTTCAAATCAGATCTGCGTATTTCTTGACTCTTTCTTTTCTCCCTAAGATCTTGGATTTGAAATCTCTTTTATAAAAATTTTGGCTCGTTTGTGTTTTGGGTCTCATCTTTCTGGCCAAACCAGATTTATCATATCTAAAAAATATATCAGATTTGAAAAATAGATTGACGTCACCTAAGGCCAACGATTCCTGTTTTGTGCCATTCAATAAAAAAAGGGATTCCAAGTTGACCTTGACATCTGATTTCATTAAGATATTCTATTGGCAGCGACATATCTGATTTATTGTTCACATTCTTTTCTACAAAAAAAAGGACATGATTGTTGTTGCTGCCAGTTACTGTTGCTAATTTTTTGCATCTTGGTTATTGATTATCTCATTTTCTTCTTTAATTATTTGTTGCCCTGTTTTATTTTTTTTGCATTGATTCTTTATTCACCTGTCATGGATTCAAGTTCCTTTTAGGATCCATCTCTGCTAACTTTCTTGGTCAATTAATTTATGAAAAACTAAATAACTCCAACTACCTTACTTAAAAAAGACAGACTATTCATTTTATTAGGAGTTAGGATCTTGCTGGTCACCTTGATGGAGCAGTTGTTGCTCCATCTGAGTTTTTTATGTAGGAAGATAAAGATGACAAAGGGGTTGTAACTGCAACAAGGACCATTAAGAATCCAAATTTTGTCAACTGGATAAAAAATGTTCAAGCCTTAGTGGCCTACATCACTTCGACCCTATCTTAGGAGGTATTGGTGGAAATTCCAGATGATTATGTTGTGATGATGTAATCTAGATTTTGTCAACTGGATGAAGAAGGATCAAGCCTTAATAGCCTACATCACTTTGACCCTATCTCAGGAGGTATTGGTAGAAATTTCAAATGATTGCACTGCGATGACGTTATGAAATACATTACACCAGATCTACTTACAAATTTCAGAGGTCAAGATCATTTATCCCAAAAGAGAATTTTAGATGTTGAAGGAGACATCCATGTCTATCATAAAATATTTCAACAAAATGAAATCCATTACAGATCAACTAGCATTAATTGGATGTCAAGTGTTAGAGAATGACAAAATTTAGCAAGCTCTAGTTGGCTTGGAACCTGAATTCCATGTGTTGTCCACTACTTTACAGTATACTGGACCGTTTGTACTTTTGATGACCTGAAAGCCAAACTCCTCAGTTATGAGATGTTGTTGAAGGGATTTCAAATACATAAAAAACTGAAGCAAATTCCCATGATGTGTTGTTTACGGGATCCTTTTCAGGTAATGGACGTGGAGGACGTGATAGATGCAGAGGTTACAATCAGGGAGACTGAGAAATTCTTTCTACTCCCAACATCCCTCCAGGAGGAAAAGGTGCATTCAATAATAACACTCTTACATGCTACATTTGCAAGAAGAAAGAACATGTAAAAGCAAAGTGTTTGTTCAAAGATGATCCGAGGTACAATCCTGAAGCTAAAGTCAAATATTTACCTAAGGATCAAGGGAAAAACAAAGGGTAAACTGGCCCTGACAAGGAGCTTTTGTTGGCTGCCCTTTTCGGACTCAATTTCAAGCAAAATGATCAGGGTGTTTGGTACGTTGATTCGGGAGCTGCCAACCATGTCACAGGTGACACGGGTAAATTCTTCAAATTGGTTCCTTATTCTAATAAAAATAACATTGTTACTGGAGATGGTAGACGCCACCCCATTACACACTCCGGAGATATTGTTTTTCCTTTGTCTAAATCACATTATGTCCAGTTGTCTGATGTATTGTGTTTCCCTAATATAAAAAAAATTAGTCTTTATTTTTAAGATGGTTGATGATACCAATTCGTATGTTGAATTTACTCAATCCGGATCTTCAAATAAGGAAGACATTAGCTGAGGGAGAAAGATGTGGCAACATGTACGTCTTCAAAGAAGATCCCTTGACTGCTCGAGCTACATTAGATAGTCACTCGAAGCCTGAGTCCTCTGCGTGTGTTTTCAGTATTTCAATGTCCAGCCAATCAAATGTTTGGCATAGTAGGTTAGGTCATTGTAGTGGAGTTTTTTCTTAACAGACTAGTTTCAAATAAATTGTTACCCAAATCTCTCTTGGGTGAAGAGTTTTGTGATAGTCTATGTCTTAGTTGTCAATTTTATAAGAGTCATGTTTTGCCATTTCATTTATATAATAAAAGAACCTCGAGACGTTTTGATATTATTCATTCTGATGTTTAGGGACCATTTTCACTTCCTTACTCTTTTGGTAGCAAATATTATGTATCATTTATTGATGACTATTATCGTTAGTCTTGGATATTTTTCTTAAAGCATAAGTCTAATGTTTTGGTATGTTTAAAACCTTTTGGGCTTATGTTCATACTCAATTTTCATCAAATATTCTAAATCTCCAATGTGATGTTGGTGGTGAATACTCGTTAAAGGAATTTGTTGAATCTTTACAGAATAATGAAAATTCATCGAAGAGTTTCATGCCTGCGGACACCTCAACAAAATGACATTGCTGAAAGAAAGCACCACCATATTGTAGAGAGTGTGATGTCCATGATTCATGAGAGTAAAGTTTCCATAAAGTTATGGACTGAGGCATTTCATACAACTGTATATGTCATAAATAGATTACCCATTAAACTTTTGCAGAACAATTCTTCCTATTTTATGCTATACGGGAAGCACCCAAATTATAATGAGTTAAGGGCATTTGGATGTGTGTTATGTTTATGTGGGCAGACAGCTGATAAACAAATTTTCAGATAAAGCCCATGTTTGTCGTTTTGTTGGATATGTTGATAATTACAAAGGTTACATGTGCTATGATTCTAAGTCAGGCAGAATTAAAATATGTAGAAATGTTGTGTTTGATGAGTGCAATTTTTCTAATGATCAGTGCAACCATTATGTTTTGCAGGACAAGAATAATATTAAAGTATATCAGCCTTGGTTGGATAAAGGCCTATTTTCAGCCATGAGAATGATAGGGTACAATAGCCAGATCCTTTTCCTGATCAAAGCCAAGATGTCTTAGAAGATTCAGGCAATGTAGAAAGCACATCAGGAAGATTCAAAGAGGAATGTGTTTATACATTATACAAGGCGTAATCAAAGCCAACCGGTTCTGCAAGAACAACAACAATCGTCAAATCAAGAGACACAACTTCAATCAATAAGAAGATCAAGCAGGGTGAGATATCCGATTGAAAGATGGGTGAGTTATGAAAATTTCCGTATAGATTTTCAGTGCTTATTCAAATCGGACAACAGCTAGAACCCAAAACATTTCAGCATGCAGTGCAATCAAATAGGTAGATAGAAGCTATGAATGAAGAAATGTAGACTTTGCATAAATGCCAGACATGAGAGATAGTGAAAAGACCACCCGATAAAAATGTAGTTGGTTCAAAATAGGTGTATGAAATAAAATTTAAACCTGATAGAACTATCAAGAGATATAAAGCTCGCCTAGTAGCAAAATGACTCACTTAGGAGTATGGACATGATTATGATGAGGCCTTCAATTTGGTTGTTAAAATAGGCACCATATGGATCATCCTTTCTCTAAAAGTTGATCATGGGTGGCAACTAAGTCAGTTTGATGTAAAGAATGTGTTCTTACATGGACATCTTAAGGAGGAAGTTTATATGGAGCAACCACCAAGGTATAGTGAAAAGGATTTAAAAGCTCATGTTTGCAGGTTAAAAAGAGCTATTTATGGACTGAAACAAGCTTTAAGGTCTTGGTTTGAGAGTTTTTCGGTTGCAATTCAAGGCTATGGTTTTACTTGGTCCCCATTAGATCATTCACTTTTTATTTACAAGGGTGACAATTTTATCACTGTGTTACTAATTTATGATGATGATATAATTGTTATTGGCAGCTGTGATGAACATATTGAAGAAGCGAAGAGGTTCTCGCACAAAAATTTTAAGATGAAAGATCTTAGTCTGTTACAGTACAATATTTTCTTGAGATAGAGGTAAATCGGCAAGCTAATTCCCTTATTTTAACTCAACACAAATACACAATGAATCTCTTAAATAAAACGAACATAAAAGATTGTAAACCTGCTGCAACCCCAGTTCCCATTTATCAGAGATTGGGCGCAAATGATGGAAAATTGTTTCATGACCCAATACAGTTCATAAGTATAGTTGAAATGTTGCAATATCTCACTTTCACTCGTCCAAATATTATTTTTATTGTTAATCAGGTGTCAAAATTTTTGCATCAACCTAGAACATCACATATAGAGGGTGTGAAAAGAATTTTGAGATATTTAAAGGGCATTGTTGGAGATGGCTTGCTCTACAGAAATAGGTCACCACATGAAGATATCTTAATGATTACTACTTATTCAGATGTCGACTGGGCAGGAGATCCTGATGAGAGAAGGTCCATTTTTGGATACTGTGTTTTCTTTAGAATAAATTTAGTCTCATGTAGTAAGAAACAAAGTGAGTTTCAATACAAAGGCTGCAATTGTAGCTGAGATGACATGGATTAAACACATGCTATATGATTTGGGAGAAGTCATCCCCAAGTCACGCTTGTTGTGTGATAATCAAGGAGTTATCAAGATTTCAGTAAATCCCATTCAACATGGAAAGACAAAATATATCGAAATTGATCAACATTTTATTCGTTAGAAAGTGGAGGATCAGGAGATTGAGACCAGTTATGTCCAGACTGAAGACCAAGTGGCTAACTTGATCACCAAAGGCCTCACAAAGAACATTTTTTGGTATTTAAGAAGCAAGTTGTCCATAGTTGTTAACCATGTACAACTTGAGGGAGGCTATTAGAGTGTGATGTTTGAGGTGGTCGGATCTGGATCTTGATCCAGATTTATATCACTCATGTCACTATTCACGATGTCACTGTTCGCGTCATTGTTCACGTTCCCTAGTTCTCTATTGTATTTTATTATATATTGTGTTCCTAAAATACCTTTATTAGTCTTCTTGTATTTTGTGTTAATAAGAGTGTTTTAGTAAAGATATATTTTAGTTTAAAGTGAATATAAATAGTCACAATGAGGCACACGATTTTCTCATATTGAGAATCGTGAGAGTTCAGCCCAAACCTTTCCTCCTAGTTCCCTATTGTATTTTATTATATATTGTGTTCCTAAAATACCCTTTATTAGTTTTCTTGTATTTTGTGTTAATAAGAGTGTTTTAGTAAAGATGTATTTTAGTGTAAAGTGAATATAAATAGTCACAACGAGGCACACGATTTTTCCACATTGAGAATCATGAGAGTTCAGCTAAAACCTTTCTCTTGTCTTCTTTCTCTCTGCGGGAACCTCAGAAAACCTAAATCTAACACATCACATGGTTCAGTTTATTGCTTATCTAGGATGAAAATGTTAGTAAGACCATCAAGAGGTCACTGTCATGCACATTATGGTGGGTTAGTTTGCCCTTTCCATGATGTGTTATTCAATTCGATATTTTCATCAAGGTGCAAGCAGCATTGTGGTAAGGGAAGTGCAGGTGAAAACAAGGTTAGTTTAATGTGTATGAACTTCTCATTGTCTATTAGTTTATCATTTGATACTATATATATATTATATCTGTGTGTGTGTGACAAACGACATATGAGAAAGGCAAATCCAAAAATAGGAAATGACAAGGATAAGATGGGCAATGGGTAACATGTATAGCAGTAACTCTTTATTATCTATGGCTAGACGTTAGGATTCCATTTGCTTTTTATGTCACCATATTACTGTGTTTACCAATAAGGTTTTGTTGGTATTTCCTTTTATGTCTTCATTACATCACCACAAACTCAATATCGGCTTTTGTCCACAATGTTGGGTTTGGACTGCAATAGGTTGAACCTACCCACATATAAGGGCTTAGTCATGAGATCAACACTCTATTCTTTCGTGAAGAGGTACCAAAAATTAAGATCTATTTGGATTCTTTATCAGGAACCTAGTTATACTCAATTTCGATGTGCTTACTAAAATTGTAAATACTGGATTTTGTTTGGTATGTGACCTCGATGTTGTCACACCAAAAGATAGGAGAATGAGGTTGAGGAATTCTAGGTTCCCAGAGGAGATATTGAAGCCAAGTCCTTAGTTGTCAAAAGCGCTAGGTGGTGAGCCCCTAAAAGGACTAGGCGGTAGGCTGGTTTTCACATGCGTATGCTTTCTCTACTAACGGAGTCACTTTGTTCATGCATATAAGAGCACGATAATTGATGCCAATGCTACATTCTACTACAAGAAAACTATTCTATACTCTCCATCCCAATTTGTGTGTAGAAACTTAGTTTTGTTTTATTCTCTACAAATGGTTTAAATGAGTTAAAAACATCAAAAACTTCATATTTATAACAAATCATAAAAATCCAAGTTTGTAGAATGGAGAGAGGAAACATGCATAAAAATCAAAGAGTTGGATGTCCAAAGTGTTGGCATTGACAATCAGGAGAAGTGATCTCTCCTACCAATGCTTCTTTATATGGTTCACTTTTATTCAGTTTCTGCTGATAGGGTCCCTCCTTGTCCTTACTTGGTCCCTGCATCACGATTTTCCTTGTGACTTGGTCCTTTACATAACAATAACAACATTAAGGGTGGAACTAAAAAAAAACTGGAAAATTTATGAACTAAAGAAAATTCCTTGTGATTTTAGGGACATGCAATATGTAATTAATAGTTAGCTTAGAGTTGAATCTTGATATAGTGGAGGAACCGTGAACAATATTCAAGCTTATCCATTTCTAACTATAACTAAATCTTGACAGTGATGTTCAAAGTGCAAAGATAAGTTCAGAACCGAGGTGATGTGTTGAGTTGCACTTGAATGTTTGAATACCAGTTGTCAGCGGTGGAGGAATGCAGTGCAACAATATGGATGAGGGGCAACATGCTATGCTTGTGGCTTTGATTTTGGAGTGAACTATAATGATATTATGGGACTGGGTGACTTTTTGGTGACATGCCTGGTTTGTCATTTGATAAGGGGACGAAGTGTCTGGTACAATAGGTTGCTAGTTTGGATTTTGAAGTGTAGAATGGTATCAACATTGGCCTCAACCATGACCACAGTTTCATTGTGGGTTGGGCCTTGGAACCCTGTGCCACGATTTTCAAAACAGCCTTTTTGTCGAGGGTTGGTCATGACTTGTGTTTCTTGATTGGGTAACAATTCATGCAACTCAGCCCATGAGATGTCACTGAGCTTAAGGGACATCACGAGTTTGAAAACCCTTGCCACGAGGCCGAAACTGGGTGTGCTCCCTAATAGGGGACCTAGGACTCTATATGTGTGAGCATTGATGTGCGAAAAGCGCCACACATGGGAAATACCATTAAGAATGTGTAATACAAGGCCATCATTTGGCTTGACTCAATGGCAAATTGATGCTTGAGCATCTTGTTCTTTGAATTTTTTTTGAGATTTTGCTTTTGGAGCCACTGTATTATAGTATTTACCTTCAAGGTTCCGTTTCATTCTATATCCCCACAAACTCTACATCAAGTCCACAATATTGAGTTTGGACTGCAATAGGCTGAACCCTGCGTATAGGTAGGGGCTTGCTTAGTCATGCGATCCAGAATCTATTCCTTGGTGGAGAGAGAGTGAATATCGAGGATCAATGTTGAAGAATCGATGAGATGTACCGAACCTTAGGTAGAGAGAGAGAGAGACGGCTGCACAATAAGAGAACACATTATACTAGATTAGGGCTAATCTCTATGTTAAATAGAGAGAGGCCAAAAAGAGAAATTACACATAAGTCCCTCATTAAAATAAAAATTCAAATAGCCTCTAGTTTAGGAAAACTTAACCATAAAACTTCTTAATCTCAACACTCCCCCTCAAGCTGGAGCATAGATATCGATCATGCTCAGCTTGTCACAACAATGGGAGAAACTAGGCCTCGCAAGGGCATTGGTAAAGACATCAACAACTTGATCTTCGGAAGATACATTATCTGTGCAAATATAACCAGCCTGAATCAAGTCACGTACATAGTGACAGTCAACTTCAATATGTTTAGTCCTTTCATGAAACACTGGGTTGTTGGCAATATATGTAGCAGCTCTATTGTCACACACCATCACCATAGGTAGGGATACTTTTACCCGAAATTCGGTCAAAACTGACTTTACCCACATGATCTCAGTTGCGGTCTGAGCCATAGCTCGGTATTCTGATTCGGCACTCGACCTGGCTACAACAATTTGTTTCTTACTTCTCCAGGTAACAAGATTTCCTCCCACAAAAACACAGAATCCAGTTGTTGACTTTCTATCTTCGATATACCCCGCATAATTTGCGTCAGTGTAAGCAACAACGTCCAAGGAAGGATTTTGTTTAAACAACAGTCCTTTTCCAGGAGATGACTTTAAGTACCTGAGAACCATCATAGCTGCATCCCAGTGAGCTTTGGTAGGTTTATCCATGAATTGACTAATTTTACTCACGGCTAATGAAATGTCAGGTCTAGTAACGGTCACATATAACAACTTACCCACCAAGGATCTAAAACTGATACTATCCACATATTCAGATTTCTCATCGAACATATGAGCTTTGGGATCCATAGGAATGTTAGCTGGCTTTGCTCCTAGCATTCCAGTCTCTTTTATTAAGTCCATCACATACTTTCTTTGTGACAAAACTAAGCCCTCTTTGTTTCTTGTAGCCTCAATACCCAAAAAATATCGAAGGGAACCAAGATCTTTAGTAACAAAATGTTTCTGAAGATGATCCTTTGTTGCAAAAATATCTTGGGCACTGCTTCCTGTTAATATGATGTCATCGACATATACCACCATAATCACAATTCCAGAACTAGTTTTCTTGATAAACAAGGAGTTGTCTTAGGTTGACCTGACAAATCCAAAATCCGACATTACCTCAAATAATTTTTGAAACCATGCTCGAGGACTCTGCTTCAGGCCATAAATAGCCTTCTTCAACTTGCACACTTTCTGACACTCCCCCTGAACCTCAAAGCCTGAGGGTTGTTGCATATAGACTGTTTCATGTAAATCTCCATACAAAAAGACATTCTTGACATCCAACTGAGACAAGGGTCATCCATAGTGCACTGCAACAGAGAGAACGAGACGAATAGTGCCAAGACGAGCGACTGGGGAAAAAGTTTCAAAAAGTCAACACCATAAGTCTGAGTATAGCCTTTTGCAACCAACCGGGCTTTGTACAATTCAATTGACCCATCCGAGTTATATTTAATGGTATATACCCATTTGCAGCCAACAATATCTGCATCAGTTGGAGGATCAACCAAGTGATGAAGCGGAACAGAGGAGGCAGACAAAGCCGAGATAAAATTCTTCATAGATGCCCCAAGATTAACTTCAGAAACAAACTGAGAAATGGGATGAAGGGTGCACTGTCTTTTCCCTTTTCGCTGAGCAATAGGAAGATCCTCATCAAGAACAAAAACTTCAGTATGCTCAGAGATACTTACCTCAGGAGAATGAGATAATGGGGTCATGGAGGTAGGTGGTAACCTGTGAGTATACACTATAGGAGGGTTTCTGTATCGAGACTCCCCAGAGGATGGAGCCACAGGCTGTGGAGTGAACGACTCTAAAGGAAAATGAGGAATTGGCAGAGGAAAGACATCACTCTGACTCTCCTGTAACCTTGGAGTAGTACTTGAGAAATATGGAGTAGACTCAAAGAAGGTAACATCCGCACTGACATACTCTTTATGGGATATAGGGTCATAGCAACGATATCCTTTTTGATTCTTAGGATACCCAAGGAAAACACATTTAATAGACTGTGAAGCAAGTTTATCTCGTTCAGGACCCAGCTTATGCACAAAGCACACACATCCAAAAGCTTTAGGGGGGATAGGAAAAAGAGGAACCTCAGGATGGAGAATTTGGATTGGGATCTGTTCTTCTACAGAACTTGAAGGCATGCGGTTTATAAGAAAACCAGCAGTCAAAACTGCACTCCCCAGTATGACGCAGACATATTGGATTGAATCATTAGGCACCGAGCGACATTGAGAATTTGTTTATGTTTCCTCTCAGCCACACCATTTTGTTGGGATGTATGAGGACATGTAAATTGAGGTTGAATCCCTTTATCAGAATAGAATTGAAGCAAGTCTTTGGATTTGAACTCAAGAGCATTATCAGTGCGAACAATTCTAACACACACGTCAAATTGAGTTTTTATTTCAACAATCAAAGATTTAAGAATGCCAGGACCTTGAGACCGATATTTTAACAAGAACACCCACAATAACCTTGAGAAGTCATCAACAATGACCAAATAATGACGACACTGAGACCTACTAGGAATCCTACTCGGACCCCATACATCGACATGAAGGAGGTCAAACAATCTTTGACTCGATGGACTTTGACTAGAGGGAAAAGAGCTTCGGCAATGTTTTCCCAATTGACATGTTTCGCATTGAAAAGAAACTGAGGGAGGTATATGAGGAATGACTCGACGAAGTTTAGGCACTGGAAGATGACCCAGACGATGATGCCACAATAAAGGACTCGAGGAAGACGTAACAACAGAGTAGACAGAACCCATTGGTTGATGTAGATAATACACACCACCTTCCTCATAGCCGCCACCGATACTCTTCCTCGTAAGTAAGTCCTGAAAAGTGCAACCCATAGGATAAAAAATTACCCTACAATTCAGCTCTTTTGTCATTCAACTGACAAATAATAGATTCTGTGAAAAAGGAGCATGAAGAACATTTGACAATTGAAGGGTAGGGGAAATAGACATGTTTCCCTGCCCTACAATTGGGGAAGAACTGCCATCAGCAAGGACTACCCTTTTTTGATCTGAGACAGGTTTTAAATTTAAAAAGTTACACGAATTCCCACACAAGTGACTGGATGCTCCTGAATCAATGATCCACCTACCACCTTGGCCAAGAAGACCATCTCTTGTCGAGCCTGCAACCTCTGCACCAGGAGGCTTCGAAGTGGATGAGCATAAGGCAAGGAGCTCATCATATTCAGCCCTGCTAAGAATTACAGAGTCATTGGAATAATTTTCACCTGGTTTAGCCCCTTGAGCCATAAGATAAAATGATGAGCTTGATTAAAAAAAAGTACAACCACGCGCACACAGTTTGCTAAAAATCCAGATCTGATCCACAACCAGCTATACAACCGACTATATCTAGTTTTAATTTCACAGATAAACCCTGAGATTCATGACCACCGACTGTAATACGATGACTTTTCAGACCCAATATATCACATCCACCTTAACAGGAACTGCTATAGGCAGCATATCACAACCACGACAGGCAGCATACCTCGACACCACCAGAGATAGCACTAAAAATCTGCTCCACACTCCGCAGATCAACGACAGCTAATGGACTTCACCGAAATACCTTGAAGCTTCTGCACAACTTTCTTCCAGACTTGACGTCAAACCTAATTCCAGATCAATGTAAAAAAAAAACTTTCAGTAATCCAGATCTCCACCTGATCTGGTTCCACGATCATTGGATTTTTCTCTCCACCTTCACGCGACTTCAACCTTCCCGCTATCTCCTTGTTGGGTCTTCAAACAATTTCCAGATCTGGTAGCAGACAACTTCAACTACAACAGAAGGAGTATCAGATCTGAATACGATCTGATTTTGAGAAATCTGACTTCGATAGAGACTATCAGATCTGAAGGAATATGCAGGTCCACAACTTATATAAGAATCCCTATAGTTTTTTTTCTCGACAACCAGATCATTAAAGGAATAGTGATATAAGAAGATCTAAATCAGTCAGGACCTAAAATAAAGACCATAGGCAGACCAAAAAAAATTATGATAAAAGCTTCACAGCAACCCACGACAAATCTGGTTGTTACCCACTTCACGACAGCATTACTGCAGCAACCTGAACTTCATATTTGATCGATTGAAACCCATATTTCACCTCGACTTTTAGATCTGATTACAGATATGAGTCATGACTTTTGTCAGACTCCAGATCTGTTATCAGATCTACGCCACTTGGATCTAAAAACAAATACCGAACACACCTTAGGTTGAGTCCCTTTCACGCGATCTGGTACCCTTCACACACGCTTTGACGCAAACCCCAAAGTCATGCTCCCAAGGCCGATGGATCTGATACCATGTTGAAGAATCGATGAAATGTACCGAACCTTAGGGAGAGAGAGAGAGAGAAAGAGAGAGAGAGAGAGAGAGAGAGAGAGAGAGAGAGAGAGAGAGAGAGAGAGAGAGAGACGGCTGCACAATAAGAGAACACGTTATACTAGATTAGGGCTAATCTCTATGTTAAATAGAGAGAGGCCAAAAAGAGAAATTACACATAAGTCCCTCATTAAAATAAAAATTCAAATAGCCTCTAGTTTAGGAAAACTTAACCATAAAACTTCTTAATCTCAACAATCAATTTGAAAGACTTATGGAAAAAATGTTAGTCAATTTCAGTGTGATTACTACCATTGTGAAATACTGGATTTGCAGTTAGGTATGCTTCCCGATATTGTTACACCGTAGGATAGTAGAACGAGGCTGAGGAATTCTACATTCCCAAAAGAAATATTGAAGTAAACTCAGCAGTTACGATAGCATATCCTGGTATTTAGCCTCCATACTAGAGCGGGGCAGCTGACTATTGTTTGTCCGAGGTCCAGGAGAAAAAGTTTTGACCCATGTAAATGGCTTAGCCCTAATTGATTTTGATCCATATGGACAAAGTGTCCAATCTGCATGATAAGCTATAAGTTGAGCGGATTGAGAGTGGTGAATGAAAAGAGAGTAGATGATAGTTTACTTTAAGTAGCAAAGGATTAATTTAACAAGGCTCTGGTGATAGTTGGTTGGTCAATGCATAAACTAACATACCTTGTTGACCGCAAATGTGTGATCTGATCATGTCACAGTAACATATTGATGCATTGGGCGAAAAGCAGTCCAAATTAGGAGGTAACATCATTGATGCCCAAAAATGATGTAAAGGTTCTAGGTCTTTGAGAGCAAACTCATGAAACAAATAATGCACAAGATCCTGAAGATGTCAAGGTGAATTTCCTGTGATCAAGATTTTGTCCACATATATGAGAACATAATTAGATAAATGGGGAGGGTACCTATGAGGGGGTATAAAAGCCAAAGTGAGAAGGCTTCGATATTTGAGACATTTCTCTGAAACAATGAACATTTGTCCTCTTATATTTCTATAGGTATTTATAGCTATAGGTCTAGTTTATAGAATTAAAACTGCATAAGAATAAGATGCCCTTGTGTCTGTTTGCCATATATGTACGTAGCCTTTATCCATTGAATGCAATATGTAGACTGCCATACATAGTCCTTCATGTATTCACTGGTATGAAGTCCTTTCTTTGCTGTTGATATTCTGTGGCTTACATGTGCTTTTTATTAATAGATTTGTAATTTGTAATATTTACATTTTTTTGTTAATTCTTATAAATATCTTATGGTTTTGACTTTTAAGTATGTAAAAGAGTAGCAATCCTTAATGTTTTAGAATAATTTACTCTTTTTTTGTATCTTATATTATGACATGATGCAGTTTCAATAATCCTGTATCTTATACCCTCTCAGTGCATGTTATCATGTTTTTTTTTTGGGTCACAGCATTGATTTTTAGTTACCAGAAAATGCATTTGAGCATTCTTGACCTTTAAAGTTGTAAAGACACCATATGTTTTCTGTGCATATTCTTTTACTGCATTTTCTTTAGCTGTATATTTCAGATATAAAATCTACAAGGCCATGCTTTTTCAGAGTAAGATAGGTGTTGTAGAGATGTGTTTTTAGGAATGAATAGAGAAATTGGACTCATAAAGCAAACTGTGTCTAATTAGTTGGCCTGATTAGCATGCTTTTTCAGAGTAAGATAGGTGTTGTAGGGATGCGTTTTTAGGAATGAATGGAGAAATTGGACTCATAAAGCAAACTGTGTCTAATTAGTTGGCCTGATGATGCTGCGGCCATGAGGTTATGCACATTTTGAATCACTGATATTTAGTCGTCATCATTGCCATAACATAAAGTGCCTCCTGGTTGTTATGAAATCTCATTCTTTCTTAATCTTTGCATTGGCGGCATTTTCTTAAGGCTCTCACCCTAGTTTACTGTCATCATTTTTTTTTCTGCAGTTTGTTGTTTTCTTTCATCTCTTTGTGGCTGTTTATTCATTTTTATAATTCTACTAATTCAGTGTCTCATATTTCTTCTTTCAGCATCCAGTAAAGCCTCAGCAAAGGAGTTGGAAAGGATTGATCACTTATTCAACTCATATGTTGACAAGTCCTGTGGAATGATCGAGTATGTATTGTACTTCATATGTGATTCATCCTTTTCATCTATTCTGGTTTATTTGCAGCTGTTTTCCTCTTTAATCTATTGCTTATTTGGAAGTACTGCAAAAAAGGTGATTTTACTTTCTAATTCACCTTTTTATCAGTCGTGAAATGAAATTAAATATTATTTAAGTCTTGATATTAGCCACAAGAATTAAATTGTTGTAGCTCTTGTATTTGTCCTGTTCTCTGTTCCATGGCAGCTTTCAGACATTTAGCTGTGCTCATGTGTTGTTATCCTTTGCTGTAGGGAAAGGGTGTATTTACAACATTAAGAAAAAAAGTAGCTTCAGGTTTTCTTCTTTTGTGTATTAAGAAAGAACATTTTTTTCTTTTTTTCTATTGATATATTGACAATGGAAAGCTGGCTTCTATTGTTTGTTCAATCTGAATAGACAGCCGTAAACTTTGCTATCATGGATCAAACTCAAGATGTTTGATGTTTCTTATTGAACTTTGTTTAGCTGTTGGTGCCTTTATGCTTTAAGGCTGATTTCTTATATGAGTGTTAAACAATAGGAAATTTGTGCACTGATGCTCTGCTGAGAAGTTGTGCAACTTAGGGAAAAAAGGGGAAGTTAAAAAGGAAAAAAAAATGTCTGAGGAGAAAATGAAAATAATTAAACTACTAAATTTAACAGTTAGGTCAGCCCTTTGGTCTGCATATGCTAAAAGTAGAAAAGCCTTTCATCAAGTCTTAGGACTTGAGGATAACATAATTTACAACTGTGCTGTGGTGTCAACCTGATTAATATAGTTGAAACTTGAAAGTCTACAAGAATTTCTACAATGCATAAAAAGAATGTTGTGGTTGAAAATAAATATTCTTATGTAACATTCCTTCACACACACAATGGCATTGTTGGAAATAAACAACCTACTTATATATAATTGCTAACCATATTGTCATTCCTGCAAGCTTTAAGAAAACTTATCAAGGGCTTGTTAGTAAACAATAAGCATCTGGCACTAGTTATACAATTTCATGATGTGAAGTGAGGATTTGGTAACGGTAAACCTCTTCATACATAAATTGAGAGTGGAAACAACCTATGTGCATTAGCGATAGAGAATCTTTGAGAAACTGACTAAGCACTCATAGAATTGCAAGGGGTAAACTGCCCCTAGCGAGGCTTAAACCATTCCTAAACTTGCAAATCACAAACACATGCATAGAGAAGAAAGAGTATCATTCTTCTTATAGATGGACTGCATACACCATATCACAACACATGCTAAATATGGAAATTGATAGTCCCACAGTGGAACCTTTGCAGGTGACAATGTTTTGTATGAGAAAATGTTAACATCACCAGATGTAGTATGTTTTGAGAGGTAGAACAACACCACCGTTCCTAATCTAAATACAAGAGTGTACATATAACTTAGTATTGATACTTAAAGAACTTGGCCGAAATCATCCTTGTAAATTAATTGGTATTAGGCGACATATTTGAAATTTTATCTAACTTAGTATTGATACTTAAACAACTTAGTTGAAATCATCCATGTCAATTAATTGATATTACACACATTTTTTGATGTGTAAATGAAAATTTAACTTCTGATGTATGATTTAGTAGATCAATCCCTTCTTTTAGGTGACAAAACGCAGGACAATTTTGCACGAGTCAACTAAAATGAGATTTGGATGTGATTTTTTTGCATAAGCCACAGCTAAGCATCAAACCCTGGAATGGTTGATACCTTAGCAAGTTAGCATAACAAACCTCTATATAATAAGAGTTCCATGTGTGTGTATTTTCTCTCCAAAGACTGGTGCCTCTGTAGTATCATCTTAATGATTTCATTCATGTTATGCACCTTATTTTGCTGTATGCTAAGCTTGCTTATTCAATTTCTTCTTTTCTGTTTCATGAGATATCTGTTTGCAAGTGCCTTGAAGATATGTGAGATTTCAAGATGTTACATAAAATATTCAGCAAGAGAGAGAGAGAGAGGGACACGATAGAGGAAGAGGGGTTGTAATCTAGCACATTTCCCAATGTGGGGCGTGAGGAATAGGGGTTGTAACATAGTGCATTTCCCAATGTGGGGAGTGCCCTATTTCATTCACTTATATATTGAATGCAAATCAATTTTACATGACATATATAGTGTAACACCCCAAAATTTCAAACTTCTTAACTTTTGAAAAAACGTAGAAAACCTTTCATTTTTCAGAGTTTTTATTAGCGGAAACGATTTTTTTAAAAAACAAAACAAGTTGACAACTTTGGGCACGTTACCGTAAAAAACCATCATCGAAATCATCAGTATCAAAAACATTTTTAGCAAGACAATTAGTGAGCCAAGTATGTATAACCTTCAGTTATACAAAATTTAGGGTTTCCCCTTGTACAAAACTCAAAACCCAAAACAGGTATCCCAAATACAAAACTGTAAGCAGAAGAGTGGGATCTCGAGCCATCTCGCTGATCACGCCATCAGCTGTTTGGTAAACCTATTTGTCACCTGTGCCTATAAAATGAGTCAGTTTCACGAAAAACTGGTAAATACGCAAATAAAATAATATGAAACAAAATTAAAGCAAAGCATATTACGCTAGTATGATAAGCAGTTTAATTCAGTAATTAAGCTACACTAACATGGGCAGTTATCTATGCAGGAAATAATCTATTTCTAGCATGAATAATTGATTCCATAAGCGGAGAACAGTTAACTAAAACAATTAACTAACACATGATATAAGCATATGTAATAAGCAGTTCATCTATCTCAAAAATGCACATTCAAGCAGATATTATGAACAAGATATTTTTTGTTTCGATATTAGCTGGCCTGTGGGTACGCAAAGACGCGAAATATAGAAACAACCGTGACTGATCTAGGAGTTTATTATGCTATGTATTTTATGATACCTCAAATTGCTAGTTGAGTCTGCTCCTAAAGGGATGGTCAGTGACCAAGAGAGGATTCCTCAAAGGCATTCGTGGCCACAGATGCATCCTACTTCTGTAGAAGTCCACAAGATCTACCACCTAGGATAATTTCTAGTAGTCCCGTCCTCTAACTTCTATGATTGGGGACACCGAGTCATTTTCCCGAGGAGTGGTTGTTAATAACCTATCCATCAGAGTTTTTGTACCATCCATCCTAGGATAATTTCTAGTAGTCCCGTCCTCTAATTTCTATGATTGGGGACACCGAGTCATTTTCCCGAGCAATTAAAATTCAAGTACAGCGGCAACAGAAAGTAGTAAAGACAAAAAAGTAAATGCGAAAAGAAAAGCCTGAGCACATCAAGCGCGACGACAACGGAAAGCAGTAAAGACAGGAAAGTAAATGCGAAAGAAAAGCCTGGGCACATCAAGCGTGGCGACAATGGAAAGCAGTAAAGATAAGAAAGTAAAACGGACAAGGATTGCGAAACCGCGTCCTTGAGTTAAAGGCGTACGTATATGCATATACGTATACATATATATTGTCCTTGGTCTTTTCTTTTTCATTTTTAATCTTTAATTTTAATTGCTTTAAATTTTAATTCGTTCATTGTCCTTTGCGCAACATTCTCTTACCTTGGGGTTGTTAAAACATATGTAATAATACCATAATACCCGATAGGGGTATTATGGTCATTTCACAAAGTACCCCATAGGGGTACTTATTTTGTTTTTTTTATTTCACCATTTTTTATTTTTCTTTTTATTTTTATTTTTGTATTTTTTGGATACCGAAAAGGGGCCCCACAATGGAGTCGTTGGGGCCCCCAACGGTCACATATGTGACCGTTGGGGGCTCCCAACGACTCTATTGGGAGCCCCTTTGGTCTCCTTTTCTTATAAATAGGGGGAACCCCCCATGTATGGTGTATTGCTCTTGAGAGCTCCTCTTCAATAATAGTGTTATTATTTTTCATGTGTGTAGCCTTTTTATAAGGCCCTTTGTATATCCCTTAGTGGATTTTCTCTCTTGTGCTTGTTGCACTTGTCCGTGTGGGACATAGTGAATGCTTTAGCATTCTTGGTTTCTTCCGCTTATTTCATTACATGGTATCAAAGCCATAAGATCTACTAAAGGTAAAATCTTGTCTCTCTCTACTTCTTTTCTTTCTCACATCTTCATTGTGTAGCTATGGAAGTCAAGATCGATCTATCATTCAAACTCAATGGAAAAAATTACATGATGTGGGCATCCGCAATGGAGAATAATCTCAAAGGCAAGAAGCTTTGGGGTTATGTAATGGGAACCGTTCCGGAACCCCAACTTAAGCTCACAAAGATGGAAGGAGATCAAGAGAAAGCACTTGAAGGCGATGCTCGTCTCAAGACCATTGAAGATTATAATCATCAAATGGAAGATTGGGAGAGCAACCATGCAAAAATCCTAGCATGGTTTATGAATAATGTCGAACTTAAGGTATGTGCAAATATTGCAAAATTCCGCCGGGCAAATGAAGCTTGGTTTTTTATGAAAGGTATGTTTACCCAAAAGGATCTTGCAAGAGCTTATTTCTTGCAAGAAAAAGTAAGAACCACAAAACAAGGAGACATGAGCATACAAGATTACTATAGTGCTCTAAATCCTTTGTGGGATGAATTGGCTCTTTTAGAGCCTAAATGGGTATCTATGGAGGATGTGGTTCTAAGACAAAAACAAATGGAACAAGATAGATTGTTTCAATTTTTATTTGGGCTTCGTCCCGAATTTGAACAAGTGAGATCCTCACTTCTCCATAGATCCACGTTTCCTCCCTTAGAAGAAGCTATTGCCGAGATTACTCAAGAAGAGACTAGGCATAGCATGGGTAAAAGCATAGAGGAAGTTCTTGCCGTATCTAAACCCGGCAATCATGTTAAAACATACAAACCACCTCATTTTGGTAAGCAAGGGAGTGGTGAAAGAAAAATGATTATATGTCACCATTGTTATGAGCCGGGACATATTAAACCCGTTTGCCCAAAGCTAAATGGAGCATTCAAGCCAAAGGTGGCTTCCGTTGAAGAATCCACCACCAAAGAAGATGACGGCAAGAACGGGGATCTCAAAGATACTCTTGGACAAATCTCCTTGGCTCTTCAACAAATTTTAAAGGTCACTTCTTCCACCTCTGGTGCCGCCATTGCCTCATCATCACCTCCCGGTACGTACTCTTGGATTTTAGATTCCGGAGCTTCTTTTCACATGACCCCTCATGAAAATGCATTAACCAATGTGCACACCAATTCAAAAATGTCTTGTGTCTCTACGGCCGATGGAACTTTTCTCAAAATAAATGGTGTTGGAACTCTTGATTCTAAAAATGTTCAAAATTTCCTTGTTCCAAAAGTTAGAATAGTTCCAAAATTAAATCTTAACCTCTTTTCCGTTTCTCAAATAGCCGACCATGGATGTGAAATATCTTTCTCATCCCAAGGGTGCTTTGTGCAGGATCTCCGGTTCGGGAAGCGGATTGGGCAAGGCCATAGGAAGGGAGACCTTTATTTTATGGATAATTTAATGCTTCCAAATACCTCATTTTGTACTTATGTCCAAGACAAAAATATTGAAACTTGGCATAAAAGGCTTGGACATCCAAGTTACTCTAAAATGTATCTTTTTCCTTTTGGACACAAGTTTTGTAAAAAAAAAGATATCAATTGCAAAGATTGCATTTTTGGCAAAATGAAGTCTACTCCTTTTCCTATTAGATCCTTTGTGACAACAAGACCTTTTGAATTGGTGCATTCCGATGTTTGGGGGCCATCTCCGGTTCTATCTAAAGGTGGTTATTCATATTATGTTACTTTTATTGATGATTATACTAGATATGTATGGATTTATTTTCTTAACTTTAAATCGGAAGTTTTTAACTTCTTTAAAGAATTCCATGCAAAAATTCAAAATCAATTTCAAAGTCAAATATCCATTCTTAGATCCGATTCGGGTGGAGAGTACTTATCAAATGATTTTCAATCATATCTAAAACAACATGGCATTTGTCATAAAAAATCTTGTCCAAGAACTCCTCAACAAAACGGTCTAGTGGAAAGAAAACATAGGCATATTTTGGAAACCACTAGATCCTTACTCATTTCTAAAAATATTCCTAAAAATTTTTGGGCCGAAGCCGTGTTAACCTCCACCTATTTAATCAATAGGATGCCATCTTCAAAATTGAATAATATCTCTCCTTATGAAAAACTTTTTAATATGACACCCGACTACAATCGTCTTCGGATTTTTGGGTGTAAATGCTTTGTTCTTTTACATAAAAGAGATAAATTGTCACCTAAAGCAATAGAATGTGTATTTTTAGGATATGGTGAAAATAAAAAAGGCTATAGATGCTTTGATCATAAAAACAATAAGTTATTTGTCTCCAAAGATGTAACCTTTTTAGAAGATGAAAATGGATTTGACATATTGGAAAAATCAAATGAAATTGATTATATGTTTATCAATGATCTTTTAGAAGATTCAAATGATGACTCTTTGAATCATCCGGAAATTTTAGAAAATACTCATGATTCTCATGATAATGATGTATCACCAACTAATGGTGACAATCTCCAAGTATACACTCGGCGTGAGGAAGCCCAACCTATTAGTACTTTAGAAAAATTCTTGCGGCTTAATGAACCCCTAGAAGAAACCTCCCTTAGGCGTTCTTCTAGAGAATCAATTCCACCTAATAGGTTTGTCTCATATGAAACTCTTTCACCTAAATATAGAGCTTGTCTAATAGCCTTGCATTCTTACTATGAACCCTCCCATTATAATCAAGCAAAAAGTATACCTCATTGGGTTGAAGCAATGAAAGTTGAACTAGATGCTTTAAATAAAGCTAAAACTTGGGAAATAGTTCACCTTCCTCCAAATAAGAAAGCTATAGGATGTCGATGGGTCTACAAAGTCAAAACAAAAAGTGATGGTTCCCTAGAGCGTTATAAAGCTAGATTAGTTGCTAAGGGATACTCAAAAGAATATGGCATCGATTATGAGGAAACTTTTGCTCCCGTGGCTCGCATGACAAGCGTTAGAACTTTAATTGCGGTAGCATCATCTAAGAAATGGCCTATATTCCAATTAGATGTTAAAAATGCCTTTCTTAATGGTCGGTTGAATGAAGAAGTATATATGGACCCTCCGCCGGGAATCAGTGTTAACCAAGGTCAAACCCTTCGGTTATTAAAAGCCTTATATGGTCTTAAACAAGCCCCTAAGGCTTGGTATGATAGATTTAGTGCTATCATGTTACAATTGGGATTTCGCTCCTGTTATACTGACACTGCTCTTTTTGTTAAACATGCAGGTAATAGTATCATCATCCTTCTGCTTTATGTTGATGATATGATCATCACTGGCAATGATGAAAGCGGTATTCTTAAAGTTAAAAATATGTTAAAACATAATTTTGATATGTCTGATCTGGGTTTTCTCAGGTACTTTCTTGGTATAGAAGTTGCATACTCTCCTCGAGGGTATATATTGTCACAGATGAAGCTTGCTGCAGACATATGTTCCAAATCTGGGATTTCAGATGATAAAAAGGTGAAAACTCCCGAGGTTATCAATGCTAAACTACGACTGGAGGATGGAGTTCTGCTGGATGATCCTACGCCCTACAGGCAACTCATAGGCTCCCTCACCTATCTGACTATCACCAGGCCCGATATTGCTCATGCTGTGCACTCTGCAAGCCAATTTCAGCATGCTCCTACATCTGTGCATATGAGTGCTGTGCTCCGGATCATTCGATATATTAAAAATACTTTGACTAAAGGGCTATTCCTATCCTCACTCTCTTCCTTAGATTTACTAGCTTATACTGATGCTGACTGGGGAGGAAACCCAAATGATCGAATCTCAACTACTGGTTTTTGTGTGTTCCTAGGAGATTCGCTAATTGCTTGTAGGTGCAAGAAACAACAGAAAGTCCCATTGTCTTCTACTGAAGCAGAATACAGGGCTATGACAACTACTACAATGGAGCTGATGTGGCTTCGAAGTCTTCTTCAAGATATGGGAGTCGAAATTACCGGGGCTTCGAAGCTTTGTTGCGATAACAAAAGTGCCATCTACATTGCCAGCAACCACACTTTCCATGAGAGGACGAAACATATTGAAATGGACTGTCATTATGTACGTGATGAATATCTTCGTGGGACCGTAACACTGCCATATGTCACTTCAGAATATCAACTTGCCGATTTCTTCACCAAAGCCCTGCCTGCTCCACGCTTCTTGTTCCTCCTTGGCAAACTTTCGGTCATTCCCCCGTAAAGTTTGAGGGGGGGTGTTAAAACATATGTAATAATACCATAATACCCGATAGGGGTATTATGGTCATTTCACAAAGTACCCCATAGGGGTACTTATTTTGTTTCTTTTATTTCACCATTTTTTATTTTTCTTTTTATTTTTATTTTTGTATTTTTTGGATACCGAAAAGGGGCCCCACAATGGAGTCGTTGGGGCCCCCAACGGTCACATATGTGACCGTTGGGGGCTCCCAACGACTCTATTGGGAGCCCCTTTGGTCTCCTTTTCTTATAAATAGGGGGAACCCCCCATGTATGGTGTATTGCTCTTGAGAGCTCCTCTTCAATAATAGTGTTATTATTTTTCATGTGTGTAGCCTTTTTATAAGGCCCTTTGTATATCCCTTAGTGGATTTTCTCTCTTGTGCTTGTTGCACTTGTCCGTGTGGGACATAGTGAATGCTTTAGCATTCTTGGTTTCTTCCGCTTATTTCATTACAGGGGGGTCATGGTGCTGTGTACATCTTCGAGCGTAAGTAATGTACGTCTCGGGTCGCGGGGTGCGGGCGAGCTCCGTTGTGCAAGCTGCGTAAGTAAAAGCGTGAGAATCATTCTTAAAATAAAATAAAAAAAGTGAAAAGGAGGTTGAGACCCCCAATAGGGCAGGGCTACGTCCTTGCCCGCCATAAAGCGAAAGGAAGGAGGAAAAGGGCACGGGGAGCTCGGGTATGACGTGGGGGAAGGCAGCGGTTGGAGGCTGTCGGGCGGAGGCCACCGCTGTCGAGGTGGCTGCGACGAGCTAGGGGCGAAGGGAAAGGGTAATAGAGGGAGAGATCGCGAGGAGAGGGGGACAACAGAGGGGAGGCTCGATCGTGTGTAGGGTAGGGTCGCCGGTGGGGACTCCGGCGAGATGCAATGGACGGAGGTCAGAGAAAGAAACGAAGACAGAGCGTGGGCGTGGGGGGGGGGGGGGGTATCGGGTACCCGACTCGAATCCAGATCCGACCCTGATCCAACAAAAGTTTTTTTTTTAAGTCATGGGTAAAATATACCCCTGATAATAATAAACAGCTGCTATACACAACAAGTAGGGGCAATAAAGGAGTGTGTACATGATAAAATACACAATAGACTCAAACATCAAAGGACCTGATATCCCAAACCCAAATCCGATCACCTCTCAATAGCCTCCCTCAAGTTGTACATGGTCCTTCACCATGGACAACTTGGACTTCAAAAACCAAAATCTTTGCCTTGTCATTCCTTTGATGAACAAATCTGCGACTTGATTTTCTGTCCCAACAAATTTGGCTTTCAACTCTTGATCTTTAATTTTTCTTTGAATAAAGTGTTGATCAATCTCTATATGTTTTGTCTTCCCATGATGAATAGGATTGAGCAATATTTTGATCGCCCATTTATTGTCAAAGAATAACAAATTTGGGAATAACTTCTCCTAAATCATTCAAGAGATGCCTAATCCACATAATTTCAGTTGTTACCGCTACCATGGAACAATATTAAGCTTCAATACTTGATCTGGCCATTGCCTTTTGTTTTTTACTACTCCAAGATACTAAAATTTCACCAATAAAGACGCAATATCCTAAAACTAATCTTCTCTCATCAGGGTCTTCTGCCCGATCTTCATCTAAATAGGCCAAAATAGTCAAAACATCTTCTCCACTTGATCTCTTTTTATAAGGTAAACCATCTCCTATAGTCCCCTTTAAATGCCTCAAGATCTTTTTTACTGCTTCCATATGTGTGGTCTTGGGCTCATGCATGAACTATGCCACTTGATTGACTGCAAAAATCGATTGAAAGTGAGATATTGCAGCATATCAACTATACTTTTAAATTGTATTGGATCTTCATATATTTCCCCATCTTTTGCGCTAAGCCTCTGATGAATTGGGGTAGGAGTTAATGTTAATATATATATATATATATATATATATATATATATATATATAAGTTCTAGTTTGCCTGATAGGGGCATTTTAGTCTTTCCACATATACTCATAGTTTTCTAGAAAAAACTATTTTCTTATTTGTTTTTATGTATTTTTTCCTTTTATTTTTATTTTTTTGTTTTTTTGCATTTAGGGTGACACTCATAGACATTGGGGCCCCAACAATCATAAATATGACCATTGGGAGCTCCCGAACAACTCTATGAGGGGAGCTCCTAATGGTTCCCTCTTTCAGTTTTTGTGTATAAATTGGGGGATTCCCCCTTTGTTCTTGTATTGTATTCTCACAAGTCCTCTTCAATAATATTCATTCTTTACTTATTTGCTTTGCCCTTTGAGGCTTTTTATATTGTCCCTTCGTGGACTTCTTGCTTATGTGCTTATCGTGCATTTGTATTTGTCCATTCTTGGACTTGGTTGATGCTTTTGCATCTTAAGCTTGTAGTTTCACATACTTTATTACATGATATCAAAGCAAGGTTGTGCTCTTGGTTTCTTTATCATGCATTTGTATTTGTCCATTCTTGGACTTGGTTGATGCTTTTGCATCTTAAGCTTGTAGTTTCACATACTTTATTACATGATATCAAAGCAAGGTTGTGCTCTTGGTTTCTTTAAAGGTGACCATTGAAAGATCGTAATTCAGGAATCAAGTCCTTGCCGCAATTTAAGTGGAGGATCTCTTACATACTCTTTGTCCTTCTCTCTAAGTCACTATGGAGAATGAGCATAAGATTAATCTATCCTTAAAGTTAAATAGTACCAACTATATGATGTGGGCATCCACCATGGAGAATAACCTCAAAAGCAAGAAGCTTTGGGGATATGTGATGGGCTCTATTCCGGAACCTCAACTCAAGCTCACCAAGATGGGAGGAGGTCAAGAAAAAGCTCTATAAAGAAATAATCGCATAAAAGCTATTAGGATCATCAATCCAAGATAGAAGATTGGGAAAATAAACATGCTAAGATCCTCGCATGGTTCATGAACACTGTTGAGCTCAAGATTTGTGCCAACATAGCCAATTTTCGCAAGGCAAATGAGACATGGTTCTTTATAAAAGGTATGTATACACAAAAAGACCTTACAAGGCAATTCTTTCTCCAAAAAAAATATGTACCATTAAACAAGGGGACATGAGTGTCTGCCATTATTTTAGCACTCTTAGTCTCTTATGGGATGAATTCTCTCTTCTTGAACCCAAGTGGGTTGCTAGTGAAGTTGTTGAACTAAGAAGAGAGCAAATGGAAAAAAAACATTTTTTTCAATTTTTACATGGGCTTAGGCCCGAATATGAACAAGTTAGATTGTCTCTCCTTTATAGATCTAAGCCTCTTTATTTGGAAGATGTTGCCGAAATATGTCAAGATGAGACTCTCCTTGGTATGATAAAAAGAGTAGATGAAGTGTTAGACGTGTCCAAGCTCGACAATCATGTCAAAACATATAAACCTCCGCACTTTGGAAGGCAAAATAACTATAATGCAGGTTACAAGAAGGCTATTTACCATCATTGCCATGAACCGGGTCATAAAAGGCCTAATTGCTCCAAGTTATACGAAAACCCGAAGAACAAAGTTGCTTTTGTTAAAAAAAACTACACCAATGAAGAAAGAATCGATTAAAGGAAAAGATTCCTTTTCTCTTGCCAAATTATCTGAGGCACTTCAAATGCTACTCAAATCTTCATCAACATCGGGTGCCGCAATTGCCTCATCTTCTCCTCCAGGTATGTCTTTTTGGATCCTTGATTCGGGGGCCTCCTTCCATATGACACCTTTTGAGAATGATTTATCTGACTTACGCACTAATTCAAAAACCTCCTATGTTTCAAGTGCCGATGAAACATCTTTGCAAATTAAAAGTGTTGGAACTTTAAATTCCTTTAAAAACTTTTTGTGTCAAAAGTAAGAGTTGTTCCACAACTAAATTTGAAGCTTCTTTCCGTTTCATAAATTTCCGATCATGGATGCAAAATCTCCTTCTCATCTAAGGGTTACTCTGTGCAGGATCTCCGGATCGTGAAGTTGATTGGGCAAGGCCATAGAAAGGGAGGTCTCTACTACATGAACTATCTAAATCTTCCTCTAAACCCTTTTTGTAATTATGTCAAAGATAAAGATATTGAAACTTGGCATAAACGACTTGGGCATCCAAGCTTCTCTAAGATGTATCTTCTTCCCTTTTGGGAAAAATTTTGCAATGAAAAAAATTTAGTTTGCAAAGATTGTATTTTTGGAAAGATGAAATTCACTGTTTTTCCAAATAGAACTTTTGTTTCCAACTGACCTTTTGAATTAGTGCATTCGGATGTTTGGAGACCTTCTCCCATCATATCAAAAGAAGGATATTCATATTATGTTACCTTTATTGATGAATTCACTAGATTTGTATTGATATATTTTCTTAATTTTAAATCCGATGTCTTCTCCTTCTTTAAAAAATTCTATATGATTGTCAAAAATCAATTTCAAAGCAACATATCTATTCTTAGATCCAATTCGGGTGGTGAGTACTTATCAAATAAATTTCAAAATTATTTGGAACTAAATGAAATTTGTCACCAAAAAGCATGTCCTAGAACTCTCCAACAAAATGGAATAAGCCGAAAGAAAACATAGACATATTTTATAAACTACTAGGACACTACTTATTTCTGAAGACATTCTAAAAAGTTTTTAGGCCGAGGCTGCTCTAACATCAACTTATTTGATAAATAGAATAGTCTCATCATCCTTACAAAACATTTCCCCTTATGAAATTATTTGAAAGAACACCTAACTTCAATCGGTTGCGGGTCTTTGATTGTAAGTGTTTTGTGTTTTTTTACAAAAGAGATAAATTGTCTCCAAGAGCCGTTGAATGTGTATTCATGGGTTATGGAGAGAACAAAAAGGGATATAGATGTTTTGATTTTAAGAGCAACTATTTGTTTCTAATGATGTAAACTTTTTGGAAAATGAAAATGGTTTTGAGAAGACTAAAGAAAACAATAAAATTGATTATAAATTTTTATTTGATCTCTTGCTATAAGAAGAATTGAATTCTTGTGATGATTCTTTGAACGACATAAGGGATAATCCCTTAAATATCAATGAAAATGGTGATGCTAATGTGCATGAAGAGTCACCGATAAATAATGATGCTATTGATAAACCTATGCAAACTTATACCCGACGAGAACAAAGGAACCTTTAAAATGCTTTACAAAAATATTCTCAAAATTCTTCATTAGAGGAAACCTCCCTTAGGAGATCAAATCGTATCTCCAACCCACCAAATAGGTTTGTATCTTATGATACATTAACACCAAAATATAGATCATGTCTAATTGCATTGTATTCCTATCATGAACCATCACATTATAATGAGGCCAAAAATCTTCCTCAATGGGTTGAAGCTATGAATATAGAGCTTAATGCTATTGAAAAAGCTAAAACATAGGAAATAACTTCATTACTCTTAGAAAAGAATTTTATAGGATGTAGATGAGTTTTTAAGGTTACAACAAAGAGTGATGGGTCTCTCGAACGATAAAAAGCTAGGTTAGTAGCCAAATGATATTCTCAAGAGTATGACATTGATTATGAAGAAACATTTACCCTATTGCTAGAATGACTAGTGTTAGGACCCTTATAGCCGTTGCATCTATTGAAAAATGGCTCATCTACCAACTAGATGTGAAAAATGCTTTTCTCAATGATGAATTAAATGAAGAGGTTTGCATGGATCCTCCACCAGGATTTTGTATTGAAAAGGGTAAAATCCTTAAGCTTAAAAAGGCATTATATGGTCTAAAACGAGCTCTAAAAGCTTGGCATGATAAATTTAGTAATGTAATGACTCATATGGGTTTTCATTCATATTATAATGATAGTGTTCTTTTTGTTAAAAGTATAGGTTCTATTGTTGTTATTCTTGTACTTTATGTAGATGATATGATTACCACTGGTAGTGACCATCAAGGAATCAGTGATATTAAAAATATTTTAAAAGAAAACTTTGATATGTCTGATTTAGGTTTCTTAAGATACTTCTTAAGAATTGAAGTTGTGTACTCTTCCAGTGGGTACATTCTTTCTCAAATGAAACTTGTTGCTAACATTTGCACTAAGTTTGGTATTTCAGATGATCAGAAGATAGAAACTCTAGAAGTAATTAATGCAAAATTAAGATTAAAAGATGGGACCCTACTCGAAGATCCTACTGCTTACCGCCAACTTGTTGGATCACTCACATACTTATCCATCACTCGACCAGACATAGCTCATGCAGTTTAATCTGTCGGTCAGTTTAAGCATGCTCCTAACACTGTGCACATAAGTGTTGTCTTAAGAATTGTCAAATACATCAAGAATACTATAACCAAGGGGGGTTTTTATGCTCATCTTCTTTATTTGATTTACATGTTTATACTGATGCTGATTGGGGTAGAAATCTCAATGACAGAGTCTCAACTATCAGTTTTTTTATATTTTTAGGTGACTATGATTTCATGGAGATGCAAGAAGCAGCATAAAGTATCATTATCCTGAACTGAAGCTGAATATTGTGCAATGGCTACTACAAATATGGAGCTTGTGTAGTTTCGAAGTCTTCTTAAAGATATGAGTATAATCATCTCCACTCCTTAGAAGATGTGTTGCCACAATAAGAGTGCAATTTACATTGCAAGCAACCATACCTTTCATGAGCGAATCAAACATATCGAGATGGATTGTCATTATGTACTGAATGAATATCTTAGATGAACTATTGCATTGTCGTATGTCACATCAGAGTACCAGCTGACGGATTTCTTCAAAAAAGTTCTTCCTGCTTCTCGCTTTATCTTTTTCCTTAACAAACTTTCGGTTATTTCTCCATAAGTTTGAAGGGGAGTGTTAATATATATATATATATATATATATATATATATATATATATATATATATATATATATATATATATATATATATATATATATATATAAACAATTCTAGTTTGCCTGATAGGGGAATTTTGGTCTTTTCACATTTACTCAGTTGTTTTCTAGAAACAACTATTTTCTTATTTATTTTTTGTTTTTCTTTTTATGTATTTTTTCCTTTTTTGTTTTTTTGCATTTGGGGCCTCACTTATAGAGTCGTTGGGGCTCCAACGGTCATAAATATGACCATTGAGAGAGCTCCCAATGGTCTCCTCCTCTTTCATTTTTGTGTATAAATAAGGGGAGTCCTGCAATGAACAATGCAAAAATACAAATAACAAGATAACTCTTTAAAAGAGTTTAACAAAGAGCCAAGAATTACAAGCACATAATGTGCACAATACACAAACCCACTAAGAGGGAATGCCAAAAAGGCAAATGAAATATTATCGAGAGGTAAAAAAATGAGAACAAGTACACATACAAGAGGGGTCTCGCCCCTCAATTTATAGAGGAGGAAAAAACAACTAAGAGGAGGCCATTGGGGCTCCCAATATAGTCGTTGGGGGGCCCCAACGACTATATTGGTGCCCCCCCAATGGTCCCAATTACATAAAGGAAAAAAAAGAATACAGAAAATGAAAAATAAAAAAAAAACTAAGAAAAAATAAAATGATGCAGTGAAATTACCAAAATACCCCTATCAGGTATTTTGATATAAATACATAAAGAATATATATATAGGAATATATATATATATATTTAACACCCCTCCTCAAACTTTACGGGGAAAACCGAAAGTTTGCTAAGAAGAAACAAGAAGCGAGGAGTCAGAAGCGCCTTGGTGAAGAAGTCAACCAATTGATGTTCTGATGTAACAAATGGTAATGTAATAGTTTTCTTGAGGTATTCATCTCGAACATAGCAACAATCCATTTTAATATGCTTGGTGCGCTCATGAAAAGTATGATTGCTTGCAGTGTAGATCGCACTCTTGTTGTCACAGTACATCCTAGAAGAAGTTGAGATGATAACCCCCATATCACCAAGAAGACTTTTAAGCCATACAATCTCTATGGTTGTAGTTGCCATGGCACGATATTCAACTTCAGTTGACGACAAAGATACTTTTTGCTGCTTCTTGCACCTTCAAGAAATAAGCGAGTCCTCTAAGAAAATACAAAAACTAGTAGTTGAGATTCAATCATTTGAATTATCTTCCCAATCTGCGTCAGTATAAGTAATCAAATCAAAAGAGTTAGAGGAGGATAAGAAAAGTCCTTTTGAGATAGTATTCTTGATATATCGTATAATTCTCATGACAGCGGCCATATGAACTATCACAGGGGCATGCTGAAACTGGCTTACAGAATGAATATCAAGAGCAATATCCGACCGGGTAATAGATAAGTAAGTAAGTGATCCAATTAATTGTCGATAAGGAGTAGGATCATCAAGTAGAACACCATCTTCAAGTCTTAATTTGACATTTATAACTTCAGGAGTTTCTACTTTCTTATCAAAAATTTCCGACTTAGCACAAATGTCTGCTGCTAGCTTCATTTGGGATAGAATATATCCTCGCTGCGAATAGGCCACCTCAATACCTAGAAAGTATCTCAGAAAACCCAAGTCAAATATATCAAAAATTTTCTTTAACATAAATTTAATGTCATTTACTCCCTCTTTGTCACTTCTTGTGATGATCATATCATCAACATAAAGGAGCAGAATTACAATAGAATCACCTCTTTTTTAACAAAGAGAGCAGTGTCAGTATAACAAGAAACAAAACCCAAGTTAATTAGTACATTACTAAACTTGTCATACCAAGCCTTGGGAGCTTGTTTAAGACCATACAATACTATTTTAAGTTTCAAAACTTTTTCATTTAAACTCATACAAGGAGGAGGATCCATATAAACCTCTTCACTAAGATCTCCATTTAAAAAAACATTTTTAACATCAAGTTGATAAATATGCCATTTTTTGATAGAAGCAATTGCAATAAGAGCTCGAACACTTGTCATTCAAGCAACCAGAGCAAACGTCTCATCATAATCTATCCCATACTCTTGTGCATATCCTTTAGCTACCAATCTAGCTTCATATTTTTTTAAAGATCCATCACAAAACACATCTACATCCTATGGGTTTCTTTCCTTGAGGAGGATCCATAATTTCCCAAGTTTGGGCCTTCTTAAGAGCATTAAGTTTATGTTTCATGGCTTCATTCCAATGTACATATTATTTAGCATCATTGTAATGAGATGATTCATAAAAGGAGTGAATGACTAATAGACAAGTTTGAAAATATGGTGAAAAAGACTCATAAGGCACAAATCTATTTGGTGCTTTAGAAATACGGTTTGACCTTCTTTGAGATGATTCTTTTAAAGACATATTTTGAGAAAATTTATCAAAAGCACATGGATGAGTATTTTCACTTCTTCTAGTATAAACTTGAGTATTATTTGTTATATGCTCATCTATATTTTCATGAGATTCATTTCTTTTATTGTCAAAAATTTGATTATTTTGATTTTCAACTTCATTGAGAGGTTCAATATTCTCAATTGAATTTGATTCATCTTGTTGGGGTAGTAAATCAAATAAGAAAGAGTAATCATTATTTTCTTTTGGCTTATTATTTGCAAAACCATCTTCTTCTTCAAGGAAAGTAACATCTTTTGAGATATAAAGTTTATTATTTGATATATCAAAGCATCAGTATCCCTTTTGTTTTTCACCATATCCTAAGAAAACGCATTCAATAGTCTTTGGAGAAAGCTTATCATTTTTGTGAGTAAGTACGTAACATTTACAACAAAAAATTCTTAACCTTTTGAAATTCGGAGACATTATAAAGTTTTTCAAAAAGAGAAACATTTTTTAAAGATGACGAAGGAGTTCTATTAATAAGATATGTTGAAGTTAAAGCAACTTCGGCCCAAAAAGATTTTGGAATATTTTTAGAAATTAGAATGATTCTAGTTGTTTCCATAATGTGCCTATGTTTTCTTTCCCTAAGACCATTTTGTTGTGGTGTATTAGGACAAGATCTTTGATGACAAATTCCGTTTTGTCATAAATAAGTTTGAAATTCATTTGACATATATTCTCCTCCGGAATCGGATCTTAGAATAGACAAATTACTTAGAAATTGATTTTTGATCATTGCATAAAGATCTTTAAAAGTGGAAAACACTTCGGATTTTCTACTTAGAAAGAAAATCCATGTGTATTTAGTGAAATCGTCCACAAAGATTACATAGTATGAGAAAACCTCCCTTAGACATGATAGGAGAAGAACCTCAAACATCGGAATGAACTAATTCAAACGGTCGTGTAGAGACAGCTTCTTTGAAGAAAATGAGTGGCTTTTGATTTACCAAAGATACAATCTTTACAAGTCATAACTTTTTCATTACAAGAGTTTCCCAAAAGGAGAAGAGAGACATCTTTGAAAAATTCGGATGACCAAGTCTCTTGTGCCAAACATCTATACTTTTGACATTTACAAAATTGCAAAATGACTTGGATGGTAGTGTCAAAAAATCCATGAAATACTTTTGACATTTACAAAATTGCAAAATGACTTGGATGGTAGTGTAAAAAAATCCATGAAATACAGATCGTCCCTTCTATGGCCTTGTCCAATCAGCTTCCCTGACTGGAGATCTTGCACGGTGCAATCCTTAGGTAAGAAAGAGACTTGGCATCCTTGATCGGTGATTTGAAAAACAAAAAATAAGTTTAAATTAATTTTTAGAACCACCCTTACTTTTGGAACAAAGAAATTTTGAGAATGTTTTAAATCAAGTCTTCCAATGTTTTCAATTTTCGAAGAAGTCCCAACGGCCGTTGAAACATACAATGTTATAGGAATGGCATGAACATTAGAAAGGGTGTGTTTTTGAGGTATCATGTGAAAAGAAGCACCGGAGTCCAAAATCCACATACCTGGAAGAGATGAAGATGTTGCTATAGCGGCATCCGAAGTAGTGGAACACTTAAAAAGATGTTGAAGTGCCTCCGAATTTTGATTTAGAGTGTCTTTAATGTCTCATCCATTGTTGCTCACATCTTCTTTATTTTGGACATTTTCACCAACCGCGGCCACTTTTTCTTTGAGCTTAGGACAAATCGGTTTGATATGACCCGGTTCATTATAATAGTGGCAAATGACACCCTTTCTAAAGCCATTATTTTTGGCAAAGTGGGGAGGCCTATAAGGCTTAACATTGGATCTCGGCAAAAATCTCATCACTTTTATGAGTCATGCCAAGACGAGTTTCCTCTTGGCACACTTCGGCAAGGGCATCTTCAATAGGTAAGGCCTTACTTCTATGAAGAAGGGATGCCCTTGTTCAAATTCTAGTCTTCTTTCTCAACTTGTTCTCTTCTTAATTCAACATCTTTCGGAGCCACTCATTTGGGCTCAAGAAAAGCAAGTTCATCCCAAAGGAGAGACAAAGCACTAAAGTAATTTCGAACACTCATGTCCCCTTATTTAGTAAATTGAATTTTTTCTTGACAAAAAAATTGTCTAGCTAAATATTTTTTGGTATACATACCCTTAAGAAAGAACCAAGCTTCATTGACTCTTCTAAACTTAGCCATGCTACAAAATTTTATGTCATCATTGTTCATGAACCATGCCAAAATTTTGGTGTGGTTACTTTCTCAATCTTCTATCTTAGTTTGATACCCATTGATTGCTTTAATGCGATCTTGACCATCAAGGGCCTTCTCGACGCCACATTCATTTTTTATGAGCTTTAATGTTGGTTCAGGAGTAGTCCCTATCACGAAGCCCCATACCTTTTTTCCACGAAGGTGATTCTCCATAGTTGATGCCCACATCAAATAATTTGACCCGTTGAGCTTGAAGAAAAGTTCAACTCTTGTGTCGTGCTCCATGATGGCAAAAAGAGGTAGAGATGAGAAAGAACTTAGAAAAATACTTTCAAGATCACAAATAACCCAATTGGCTCTGATAGCATGTAATGAACAATGCAGAAATACAAATAACAAGATAACTCTTTAAAAGAGTTTAACAAAGAGCCAAGAATTACAATCACATAATGTGCACAATACACAAACCCAATAAGAGGGAATGCCAAAAAGGCAAATGAAATATTATTGAGAGGTAAAAAAATGAGAACAAGTACACATACAAGAGGGGTCTCGCCCCTCAATTTATAGAGGAAAAAGCAACTAAGAGAGGGCCATTAGGGCTCCCAATATAGTCGTTGGGGATCCCCAACGGTCATATTAATGACCGTTGGGGCCCCCAACGGTCCCAATTATATAAAAAAAAAAAGAAAAAAAGAAAAGAAAAAGAATACAGAAAATGAAAAAGAAAAACAACTTAAGAAAAAATAAATGGTGCAGTGAAATTACCAAAATACCCCTATCAGGTATTTTGATATAAATACATAAAGAAGAATATATATATTTTAACAAGTCCCCCTTTGTTCTTGTATTGTATTCGCACAAGTCCTCTTCAATAATATTCATTCTTTACTTATTTGCTTTGCCCTTTGAGGCTTTTTATATTGTCCCTTTGTGGACTTGGTTGTGTGCTTATCGTGCATTTGTATTTGTCCATTCTTGGACTTGGTTGATGTGTTTGCATCTTAAGCTTGTAGTTCCGCATACTTTATTACGGTTAACACTTGTTTGCAATCCTTCATTCTCATTTTGGCGAGTAGATCAACTGTGTATTTATGTTGAGTAAGCATAAGACTGTCATGCTTCCTGAGTACTTTTACACCAATAAAATATCTCAACACACCGAGAGCTTTCATTTAAAATTTTTTGATCAACAACTCTTTCACTTCGGCTATATGCTCATCAAGGCTACTAGTGATAATTATATTGTCCACATAGATCAGGACTAGGGTGATAAGAGAGTCTTCTTTATAAATAAACAATGAATGATCCAATAGAGAGCGATAAAAACCATACCTCTGAATCTCCAAAGAAAAACTTTCAAACCAAGAACGTGAAGCTTGCTTTAGACCATAGATTGCTCTCTTTAATCTGCACACGTGTTCTCAGATTATTCTCATTATTACCGGGTGGTTGCTCCATGTACACCTCCTCCTTCAGATCTTCATGTAAAAATGTATTCTATACATCCAACTTAATTTTCATCCATAATCCACAACCAAAGACAAAATAATATGTTTTGTCTTCATCTTCACCAATGGACTGAATGTCTTTTCATAATCATGTTCATATTCCTGTGTAAACCCCCTTCGCAACTTGCCTTGGTTTATATTTTATTTTATAAACTCATTTTGATCCAACCACGTTCTTATCAGGTGTCCTTTTTACAACTCAGATTTGACACTTATGTAAGGCTTCCATCTCCTAATTTGCCTCAACCCATCTGTTGAATTTCACTGCTTGATGGAATGTTTTGAGCTCTTCCTGCTTCTCAATTTGAGTCAAGAATGTTTAAAAATCCAAGCTTAAATTTTCATACCTCACCCACCTCTCAATAGGGTGCCACACCCTAGCTGATCTTCTCAAGGAAGTTTGCTGATTGTCTTGACCCACTTCTGTATGCCCATGATCTACATTTTCTTTGCTTCTTGAGTAAACACAACTTTCTTTGAACCTGCCAGCGTTGAATGCAACATCGTTTGTGCCATCTTGCTCCCCAAAACCATCATGTGACACCTCCTGAATTACCTCTTCTTGAACGGGCTGCAATAATAAAGATTCTCCTTCTTTATCTGCATTGTTATATGTGCATGAAAACAGGTTTGCACTCAACCAGGGCTGATATACTTCAATTGTTCTATTGTCCTGCACTAAAAGACTGCATATATCATATGAAAATCTAACCTCATCAAAGACAATGTTCCTTGAGATCTTGATCCTTCCTGTTTTAAGATCATTACTGAAACCTTTATAGTTATCAGCATAATCAACAAATTTGCAAACACATGCCTTGTTCTGAAATTTATTTTTCTGTGAACTATCCGCATGCACATAACATATGTAGCCAAAAGACCACAAATCATCATAATTTGGGAGATATCCAAACAAAACAAAGAAGGGGGACTTATTTTGGAGAACTTTGATAGGCAATTTGTTTATAACATGAACCATTGTATAAAATGCCTCTATGCAAAGTTTGATGAGAACATTACTAGTATGTATCATGGACAAAGCACTCTCAACAATATGGTGATGTTTTCTTTCAGCATCATTTTGTTAAAGTATATGAACTCTACGATTGATCCCATTACTTTGAAGAAAATCAATAAACTCCTTCGATGAGTATTCACCACCCCCATCACACTGGAAATTAATGATACTACAAGAGAATTGATTTTGAACATAAGCATGAAATTTTCGAAACAAATCAAACACCTCTGATTTGTGCTTCATAAAGAAGATCCAAGTATAATGAAAATGATAAACAAAAATAACATAATATCGACTACCAGAATACGAACTACTTGGAGCAGGACTCCATACATCATAATGAATAATCTCAAAAGGTTTCAAAGCTCTTTTATTATATGAATTGAAAGGAAGAACACGACTCTTGCATACTTGACAACTTAGACAAATATGATTATCAATTTATTGACTCAAACTATACTTAGGTAACAAATCACTAGAGATCAATCTCTAAACAAAGACACAACTACAATGACCTAGACGACTATGTCAAACATTTGGCTTATTTGACTTAGACAAATTGAAAACACATGTAGAAGAATGCGAGATGTTCTTTGAATTTGATTTCGACCGAGCACGAGCAACTAGGGGATCTTCCTTGAAGATATAACTTTCTCCTTCAGCGAACATCTTCTTCGTTCAAATGTCCTTGATATACACAAAAGAGAGAGTGAATTCAATGTAAGAATTGATATCGTCAACAAGTTTAGACACAAACACTATATTCTTTTTCATATTAGGAGCACAGAAAATATTAGACAACTGAATGAAATTTCACTTAGACAAAGAAATAGACACACTTCCAGAGTGAGTTATGGGGTGATGTGTACCATTTGTAATGAAGTATGCAAAATTACAAAACAAAGTGCATAAGCACATACAAGTCCAAGAAAGGACAATACAAAGGCACTAAGGCACAATACAACCACAAAAGTCCATACAAATACTTCAAAAGAGTCTAGAATATAAACACAAATATAAAAAATATAATCTTTGTTGAATAGGAATGCTTAAGCAAAACATGAATTACAAGAGAGGGGCTCAACCCCTATTTATACAACAAGGGAGGCATGGGGCTCTATTGGGGAGCTCCCAATAAAGTTGTTGGGTGGCTCCCAACGGTCACAAAATGTGACTGTTGTGTAGCTCCCAACGACTCTGTGGTCTTTTGACCATAGAACCCAAGCCTTTTATGATAAAAGCCTTAAACTAAAATGAATAAAATAAAATAAGAAAAGAAAAAACTGTTCCCCAATGACTCTATGGTCTTTTGACCATAGAACCCATGCCTTTTATGATAAAAGCCTTAAACTAAAAGAAAAAAAGAAAAAAACTGTGTGAAAAGATCAAAATGCCCTTGAAGGAAATACAAATTACAAGTCTAGAAATACATATATATATATATATAACCTATTTTAACACCATCTTCAGTAATAATATTGCTTCTACTAAAATAAAGAATCACTTTAGAGAACCTACCCACATCACCAGTGACATGACTTGCTGCACCTGAATCGATGTACAACAACAACTACGCCTTCATCCCAAAACAATTGGGGTCGGCGATATGAACCAACAAAGAAAATCATTCTGGGTCTTCCACATGAATCCTTCTCCTCCAATCATTTCTATCCAATGCTATGTCCTCGGTGAGGTTCAAAGCATTCATATCCTTTCCTATCATCTCAATCCAAGTCTTCCTAGGCCTACCCCGACCTCTTTTAACTAATATATTTTTCCATTTCTCCATCCTTCTAACTGGAGCATCATTAGACCTTCGTCGAATATGTCCAAACCACCGTAAACGATTCTCTCTCATCTTATTTTCAATGGGTGCAACGCCTACCTTCTTACGTATCTCCTCGTTCCGAATCTTATCTTTTATTGTATTTCCACACATCCATCTAAGCATACGCATCTCAACTACACTCATTTTTTGAATATGATATCTCTTGGCAGCCCAACATTCCGTACCATATAGTAAAGTGGGCCTAATAGTCGTCCTATAAAACTTTCCCTTCAACTGCAATGGCATTCTACGATCGCACAACACTCCAGTTGCACTTTTCCATTTCATCCAACCAACCTTTATCCTATGATTTACATCTCCATCAATTTCTCCATACTTCTGAATGATAGATCCCAAATATTTGAAACAATCATCCACCGGTATTTCTTGCTCACCAAGCTTCACTACACTCTCATCACTACTTTGTTGCATATGCATCTCAGCTACACTCATTTTTTGAATATGATGTCTCTTGGCAGCCCAACATTCTGTACCATATAGTAAAGTGGGCCTAATAGTCGTCCTATAAAACTTTCCCTTCAACTGCAATGGCATTCTACGATCGCACAACACTCCAGTTGCACTTTTCCATTTCATCTACCCAACCTTTATCCTATGATTTACATCTCCATCAATTTCTCTATACTTCTGATTGATAGATCCCAAATATTTGAAACAATCATCCACCGATATTTCTTGCTCACCAAGCTTCACTACACTCCCATCACTACTTTGTTGCTTACTAAACCGACATTCCATATATTATGTCTTACTCTTACTCAACTTAAAACCTCTTGCTTCCAATGTCTGTCTCCATAATTCTAACTTAGCATTAACCCCAGCTCTAGACTCATCAATCAAAACAATATCATCAGCAAACAACATACACCATGACACATTTTCTTGAATTGATCTCGTAAGCTCATCCATCACTATAGCAAATAGGAAAGGGCTTAAAGCAGATCCTTGATGTAACCCAACCGTTATAGGAAAATTGGTTGTCACCCCTCCACAAGTGCGGACATTGGTTACTGCTCCTTCATACATATCCTTAATTATACTAATGTACTTGAGAGAAACACCTTTCTTCATCATTGTCCACTAGAGAACGTCCCTAGGTACTCTATTGTATGTCTTCTCCAAATCAATAAAAACCATATGCAAATCTTTGTTCCTCTCTCTATTTCTCTCAATAAGTTGTCTAAGAAGATGTATAGCTTCCATAGTTGATCTTCCGGGCATAAAACCAAATTGATTCTCCGATATCATGACAACCTTCCTCAACCTAGACTCAATCACCCTCTCTCAAAGTTTCATAGTATGACTTATGAGTTTTATACCACGATAGTTTGTGCAATCTTGTATATCACCCTTATTCTTATATACAGGCACCAACGTACTCTTCCTCCACTCATTAGGAATCGATGTACCATATTGTTAAATTATGTAAATCCAATTTGTAATTTTGTATATATATTTTTTATATATAAGGTAATACATATACATATATTATATATATGTATATGTATCTACCTATTATATATATAAAATATATATATTCCTATCTTTAGTCTTAGGGGTAGTTTAGACATTTTAGACATTCTTTTTCGTGAATATGTTTGTACTTTTATTTTCATTTTCTTAATTTCTTTTTTCTTTTTAATAAAGTGTTGTACTTGCCTTGGGAGGGGCCCAACCCACTAGTCGTTGGACCGCTCCAACGACTAGTGGGTTGGGCCCCTTCCAAGGCCTCCCAAATGCCCTTTAAATATGGGCACTATTTCTTGTATTCTCTCAAGGGTTTTGGGACTATTGCCCAACCTTTTGTTGTTTATGAATCTTATGAGTGCATTTGCATATTTGTGAGTTCGTGTTTTGTGCTTTTTGTGCATTCTTGTTGTGCATATGTGCACATATTTATTTTCAAGAATATTGTTCTATTGGTTGTAGTATCTTGTTAGAGATACTTTCAATGGTATCAGTGCCTCGTTGAAGAAGAAGAATTGCAAGTCTCCTCCGTTTGAGTGCCTCAAAAAATGTGCCTTCGAATTTTTTAAGTTTGAAGTGGATCACCTTCTTCGGGCAATATTTTAGAAGTCTCTTTTATCAAGAAAGACGCGAAAAATATTTGAGATACGTATTATTGCTTGTCTTCTTTCCTCTCTAATGGGCGAAAAAGACTCTCACTTCTCTCTTGGATTTAAACTTAATGGCTCAAACTATCATGTTTGAGCCGGTAATATGGAAGCCCATATTAAAGGAAAGGGGCTTTAGGGTTACGTTCATGGCTCAATACCGGAACCGGAACCCAAAATCACCATCATTGAAAAAGGGGATATTAAGATCCTTGAAGGGGAAGAAAGACAAAGGGCTCTTGAAGAATATTCTAAAAAGCATGATGAATGGGAAATGAAGAACTTCAAGATCTTATCTTGGATTTTTTCATCCGTTGAGACAAAGATAAACGCCAATATCATCAAGTTTAAAAAAGCTTCTGAAGCTTGGTTGTATCTTTGAGAAAATGTACACTTTAAGAGACTTATCACGCAAGTACTATCTCCAAAAGAGGGCTTTGACCCTCCAACAAAATGAGATGACCATTCGGGAGTACTTTGCCGAATTATCCTTTATTTGGGACGAGCTTGCCATCCTTGAACCAAAATAGAGTGGAGAAGCTATCGAATTAAGGCACAAATAACTTGAGGAAGACCGGTTCTTCAACTTTCTAAATGGTCTTAGACCCGAATTTGAACAAGTTCGGTCTTCTCTTCTCTCCGCCTTCACATCTCCCTCACTTAAAGATATAATCACTAAGTGGTGAAGAAACCCGTATGGGGATTAGCAAGAATAATCCTAGCATTCTTGTTACCTCTTCTACTCAAGAAGATTGTGAAGTGGTTAATGCCGTGTCTAAGACCGGAGAATAATGTGAAGACCTATAGACCTCCTCATTTCAAGAATCAAGGTTAAAGAGGAAATGATCGGTATGGCAAAAGTGACTATAGCAAATTGAATTGCCATTTTTGTAAAGAACCAGGGCATATCAAACCCATGTGTCCTAAATGGAAGAAATTAATTGCAACGGCTATGGCATCCCAATTGGAGGAACGACCTTTATCATCAAGTGGGTCTCTTTCTCTTCAACAAATCGTAGAAGCATTACAACCTCTTCTCAAGGGAGGCATTTCCGGAGCCGCTATGTCATCTTCCTCCCCCGGTAAGACATCTTTGCTTTTAGATTTCGGGGCATCTTTTCACATGACCCCAAGTACTTGCTTTCTTTCGAATTTTTCTAAAAATTCTCTTCCATCCTTTGTCTCAACCGCGGATGGAACACCTCTTGAAATCAAAGGAATAGGCGATTTTGAAAAACAAGATTTCTTTGTTCCAAAAATTCGTCTTATCCCAAAACTAAATTTAAATCTTCTTTCCGTCTCCCAATTCTCGAACCATGATTGCGATATAAAATTCTCTTCTAATAAATGTTGGATACAGGATTGTCAGTCTGGGTGATTGATTTGGGAAGGCTCTAGGAGAGGAGACCTCTACTACGTTGATTTTCTTCAAGTTCCCAAGAGTCAATTTTGTAATGTTGTTCAAAACAAAGATATTCATGTATGGCATAAGAGATTGGGTCATCACAATATTGTTAAAATCTCCTATTTGCCTTTTATTAAACATCTTTGTAAAAGTGATTCTTTGTGTAATGAATGTATTCTTGGGAAGATGAAGTGTTTGCCTTTTCCTCAAAGATCCATGTTTACGACAAAACCCTTTGAACTTGTCCATTCCGATGTATGGGGTCCGGCTCCTATGATATCTAAGGGAGGATTTTCATACTGTGTGATTTTTGTGGATGACTACACTAGGTTTTGTTGGATTTATTTCCTTAAACATAAACATGAAGTTTTTTCAAGTTTTAAAAATTTTCATACGATGATTTTGAATCAATTCAATGGAAGCCTAAAAATCCTTAGGTCGGACTCTGGAGGAGAATACCTCTCAAATGAATTCAAAAGTTATCTTGAAAGTTTTGGTATTCTTCACCAAAAATCTTGTCCGAAAACCCCTCAACAAAATGGGTTAGCCG
This sequence comes from Nuphar pumila, assembly GCF_984573655.1. Taxonomy (NCBI): domain Eukaryota; kingdom Viridiplantae; phylum Streptophyta; class Magnoliopsida; order Nymphaeales; family Nymphaeaceae; genus Nuphar; species Nuphar pumila. The sequence continues at coordinate 94,449,583 of NC_143254.1, forward strand.
AACGAAAGTATAGACATATCATTGAAACAACTAGAACGTTGCTCATTTCACAAAGCATTCCAAAGAATCTCTGGGCTGAGGCAATCCTTGCCTCTGTCTATCTCATAAACAGACTTCCATCAAAAAATTTAAGCAAAATTTTCCCCTTTGAAAAATTATACAAAAAGGAACCTGATTATATCTGGTTAAGGGTCTTTTGGGTGTAAATGTTTTGTTCTTACTGATAAAAATGACAAACTTTCCACAAAGGCCATTCATTATGCTTTTCTTGGTTATTCTGAAACCCAAAAGGGTTTTCGTTGTTATGATGTGAAAAGTGATAAACTGAACGTTTCCAGAAATGTGAGTTTTTTGGAAAATCTTAGTGGCTTCGAAAATTGTGAATCTCATGATGAGAATATAGATTATTCTTTTCTATTTGATCTACTAAATAAAAACGATGATACTAGTGCTGATGAGTCAGATCAAAATGACTTGAGTGATGTTGAAACTGAGGAAAACATTCCCTTGCTCTCTTCATCTCATCAACCTATTGATGAAAGATTATCAAGAGATCCTATCACCTATAGTCATAGAGACCCAAACATCTTTAGAAATGCTCTTGAAAGATATGATAATGCTAGTCCAGGAGCTCCTCAGAGTGAAGTGATCCCCCGTAGAACCGAAAGAAGTAGAAAAGCTCTTTCTAGGTTCATTTCCTATGACTCTTTTTCACCTAAATATAGAGTCTGTCTTAGTGTCATTTATTCTTATATAGAGAACCTAGAAATTTTGAAGAAGCACGAAAGTGCCCTGTATGGATTACTGCAATGGATAATGAACTTGAAGCTCTAAGAAAAGCCAAAACTTGAGAGTTTCAAAATCTTCCTAAAGGTAAGAAAACAATAGGGTGTAGATGGGTTTTTAAAGTAAAGACTAAAAGTGATGGATCTCTTGAGAGATATAAAGTTCGTTTAGTTGTAAAAGGATATAGTCAAGAGTATGGTATTGACTATGAAGAAACTTTTGCTCCTGTAGCTCGTATGGTCACTGTCCGATGTCTTGTAAAATGGTATTAACAAGTTGAACATCTATCAAATGGATGTTAAAAATGCCTTTTTAAATGGCGATTTAAATGAAGAAGTTTATATGGATGCTCCACTTGGAATGAAGTTTCCCAAGGGAAAAGTGTTTCGTCTTCAAAAAACACTTTATAGTCTTAAAACAAGCCCCCCAAGGCTTGGTATGATAGGTTTAATTCTGTAATGATTGAAAATGGTTTTTCTTCTTGTTTTACTGACACCGCTCTATTTGTTAGAAAATCCAATACAGGAATTGTGATCTTATTATTATATGTGGATGACATACTCATCACTGGAAGTGATTCTAACGGGGTTAAGAGTACAACAACAACAACAACAACTATGCCTTCATCCCAAATCAATTGGGGTCGGCGATATGAACCAAAAAAGAAAATCATTCTGGGTCTTCCACATGAATCCTTCTCCTTCAATCATTTCTATCCAATGCCATGTCCTCGGTGAGGTTCAAAGCCTTCATATCCTTTCCTATCATCTCCGTCCAAGTCTTCCTAGGCCTACCCCGCCCTCTTTTAACTAATATATTTTCCCATTTCTCCATCCTTCTAACTGGAGCATCATTAGGCCTTCGCCGAATATGTCCAAACCACCGTAAACGATTCTCTCTCATCTTATTTTCAATGGGTGCAACGCCTACCTTCTTACGTATCTCCTCATTCTGAATCTTATCTTTTATTGTATTTCCACACATCCATCTAAGCATACGCATCTCAGCTACACTTATTTTTTGAATATGATGTCTCTTGGCAGCCCAACATTCCGTACCATATAGTAAAGCGGGCCTAATAGTCGTCCTATAAATCTTTCCCTTCAACCGCAATGGCATTCTACGATCGCACAACACTCCAGTTGCACTTTTCATTTCATCCACCCAACCTTTATCCTATGATTTACATCTCCATCAATTTCTCCATACTTTTGAATGATAGATCCCAAATATTTGAAACAATCATCCACCGGTATTTCTTGCTCACCAAGCTTCACTACACTCCCATCACTACTACGTTGCTTACTAAACCGACATTCCATATATTCTATATTACTCTTACTCAACTTAAAACCTCTTGCTTCCAATGTCTGTCTCTATAATTTTAACTTATCATTAACCCCAGCTCTAGACTCATCAATTAAAACATCACAAGCAAACAACATACACCACAACACATTTTCTTGAATTGTTCTCGTAAGCTCATCCATCACTATAGCAAATAGAAAAGGGCTTAAAGCCGATCCTAGATGTAACCCAACCGTTATAGGAAAATTGGTTGTCACCCCTCCACAAGTGCGGACATTGGTTACTACTCCTTCATACATATCCTTAATTATACTAATGTACTTGAGAGAAACACCTTTCTTCATCATTGTCCACCAGAGAACGTCCCTAGGTACTCTATCGTATGCATTCTCTAAATCAATAAAAACCATATGCAAATCTTTGTTTCTCTCTCTATTCCTCTCAATAAGTTGTCTAAGAAGATGTATAACTTCCATAGCTGATCTTCCAGGAATAAAACCAAACTGATTCTCCGATATCATGACAACCTTCCTCAACCTAGACTCAATCACCTTCTCCCAAAGTTTCATAGTATGACTCATGAGTTTTATACCACGATAGTTTGTGCAATCTTGTATATCACCCTTATTCTTATATAGAGTCACCAAAGTACTCTTCCTCCACTCATTAGGCATCTTATTTGTCCGCCAAATCTTGTTAAAAAAATTTGTCAACCATTCTAAACCTTTCTCTCCCAAGCATTTCCAAGCCTCGATAGGTATACCATCTGGGCCAACTGCCCTTCTTGATTTCATTTTCTTCAAACCCTCTGCAATTTCTTTCTTTTGAATCTTGCTCATGAAGTCACGATTCATCTCACGAAAAGAAATGGAAAAGTCTCCAAGATCCTGAGCATGACTTTCATTAAATAGCATATCAAAATAATCTTTCCATCTCTCCTTAATCTCCTCATCTTTGACTAAAACCCTTTGCGTTTCATCTTTAATACATCTAACCATACCCAGATCCCTCGATTTCCTATCTCTCATTTTTGCAATCCTATAAATATCCTTCTCACCCTCTTTAGTATCCAACTTGTCATAAACCTCCTTTATACCTTATCCCTCGCGTTCCGAACTACTTTTTTAGCTTCCTTCTTTGCTATCATATACTTCTCCAAATTCTCATTATCACGACTTTTACTTAGATTTCTATAACTCTCTTTTAACCTTAATAGCTAATTTAACATCCTCGTTCCACCACGATGTATCCTTACCTAGCGGTGCACCGCCTTTAGACTCACCCAATACCTCCTTAGCCACCTTTCTCATGCTACCCGCTATCTTATTCCACATAGATTTTGAATCCTCCTCGAGACACCAATCAACTTCCTTAACTACCCGCTCTACAAACATTCCTTGTTTAGCTCCTTTCAGTGCCCACCACTTAATTCTAGGATCTATCTTATGTCTATCCCTTTTGTGGCATTGTCTAATTCTAAGATCTAAAATTAAGATTCTATGTTGCGTAGCTATACTTTCTCCCGATATAACCTTAAAATCGATGCAACAACCCCTATCTCTCTTTCTAAGTAGGAAAAAATCTATCTGACTCGTATTAACCCCACTTTTAAATGTTACTAGGTGACACTCCCTTTCCTAAACCAAGTGTTTGCTAAGATCATATCATAGGACAAACCAAAATCTAAAATTCTTTCTCTACTTTCGTTTCTTTCTCATATACCATAGCCTCCATGGATACTCTCAAATCCATCCCTACTAATGCCTACATGTCCATTAAGGTCACCGCCGATGAAAAGCTTTTCACCATAAGATATCCCTTGTACTACTCCATCTAAATCTTCCCAAAATAGACGTTTAATGGAATCATCTAAACCTACTTGAGGTGCATAAACACTAATAATATTAATAATATTCGTACCTAATACTAATTTAATAAGTAAAATCCTATCACCCTTCCTACGGACCTCAACTACATTATCTATAAACTCACGACTCATAACAATCCCTACTCCATTCCTATTCCTATTTATTCCTGTATACCAAATCTTATATCCCCAAGGTTCTATCACTTTTGCTTTCTCACCTACCCATTTGGTCTCTTGTAGACATAAAATATCAATTTTTCTCCTACACATAACATCTACTAACTCTACCAACTTACCAGTTAAAGACCCTATGTTTCAAGTGGCTAACCTAATTTTTTGGTCTTGGACTAACTTCTTTACCCCCACCCGTCCAACAAAGTGAGGGAACCCTTGCCTATTTGACACCACACCCGGGCGCCGGTGTGACGCGTCGCTTCCAGGCGACGAGCTAGCAACCCTTGCCCATTTATCACTGCCTCCGGGCCTATAGAGTACAGCGCGTCGCTCAGTAGGGAACGCCCCAACGAAATTCTCATATTGGTTCATATTCATAGGGTATGACTAAGTTTTTATGCTGGCTGTCACAGGCCTACCGCAACCCTCCTCCTTTATCCGGGCTTGGGACCGGTAGTGTATAACTAAACAGTTATACACAGGCGGAGTTTTTATATATATATATATATATATATATATATATATATATATATATATATATATATATAAGGGGGGTTCAGGGGTTTCCCCCGGCGCGGGTGCGGCACCTGTCTGGATGTGTACCTGTGAGACATGAAACTATTGAATCCGTGTGACAGGAGATTAATATAATAACGAGGAAAGAAAAGCAGGGTTTAAGAAAATATTTAGAGGAAACCCAAAACAAAGAATTGAAAATATGAGGGACGATTTTAGAGAAAGCAATTTCAAGATGGAAGATAAAGTAACGATTGGGAAGCTAAACTTGTAAGATAACAAGAACCAGCGATGAGAATGAGATAAAGAAGAGCATAAAGAAGATTAAAAAACAATAGAAGAAAAAGAAGAGAGATTAGAAGAAAGATTAGATTAGAGAATTCCTTGAAGAAGAGGCCGATACACTTGGATCTCGATGTTCATTCAAATCGATGATTTTCAATCCCTAGGTCTCCCTGCTTTGATACCATGTGAGATTTCAATTCAGCAAGAGAGAGTGGAATAGGGGTTGTAACATAGCATGTTTCCTAATGTGGGTGTGTCCCTTATTTCATTCACTTACATATTAAATACAAATCAATTTTAATTTTACATGACATATATATTAAAATATATGTATATCATATATATATTTCTATCATCTTTTGTAATGCCTAGTAGGGGCAATTTAGTCTTTTTTTATTATGTAAATAGATATGTCCACTAGGGATATTGTTTGCCTTTTTTATTGTTTTCTTTCTTTTGTTATTTTTCATTTGTGAAGGGGCAAGAGTGTCCAACCCATAGAGTCGTTTAACCTTCCCTAACCGTCACAAATTGTGACCATTGGGGAGCTCCCAACGACGCTATGGGAGCCCCCCTTGGTCCCATAAAGTGTATAAAAGGGGCTTTTGCCCCCTCTTCTCTACAATGATTTTTCATAGCATTTCAATATATGATTTTTTATATTTCAAGCCCTCTCTCTCTCACACACACACATTGTGTGTGTTTGATGTCTAGCCCTTTGTGGCTTATTGTATTTTGCTTATTAGCGGCTTCTTTTTTATGTGCTTGTGTATTCGTTATAGTTATTTTGTGACATTGTTCTTTGCACTAGTGTTTCATTACATGGTATCAGAGCCCTTAGGTGATTAAGCACTCTTGGGATTCTCTTTTATTTTATTTTTTGTGTGTTTGTATTTTGCACACTTGTTATCATCTTTTCTTCTTCTCTTCCATAATGGCCGACAAGGATGCAAAGATTGATTTTTCATTCAAATTGAATGGGACTAACTATAGAACGTGGGTGGCCGCTATGGAAAACAACTTCAAAGGAAAGAAACTTTGGGGATTTGTATGTGGTACGATTCCAGAACTTCAACTAAAGCTCACCAAAAAGGAAGGAAATGAGGAAAAAAACTTGAATAAAGAAGAAAAAGCCAAGGCCATTGATGAATACCAATCCAAAGTTGAAGATTAGGAAAGTAATCATGCCAAAATATTGACATGGTTCATGAACAATGTGAAGCTCAAAATTTGCGCTAATCTAGCCAAATTCAAGAAGGCAAATAAAGAATGGTTATTCATAAAAGGTATGTACACTCAAAGAGATCTTACTAGACATTTCTTTTTGCAAGAAAAAGTGAGAGCAACCAAACAAGGAGATATGAATATTAAAGATTACTATATCACTTTATCTCCTCTATGGGATGAACTTGCTCTCCTTGAACCCCAATGGGAAGGAAGCCTTATTGCTATAAGGCAAGAACAAATGGAGAGAGAGATTCTTTCAATTTATTCATAGGCTTAGGCCTGAATTTGAATAACTACGATGATTCCTACTTCATAGGGCTTCAACTCTCCTTAGTGAAATTCTTGCCTATCTATGCCAAGAAGAAACACACTAGGCTCTAAAAAAGGATATTGATGAAGTACATGTGGTATTTGAACCGGGTAATAATGTGAGGACATATAAGCCTCACTTTTGAAAAGATAACTATAACAACAATGGTGGTGGAAGAAAATTTGTGTGTTATCATTGTAATGAATCGGGGCATCTTAGACCCGATTGTCCTAAGAGAAAAGTGGCTTCTATTGGAGAGAACTCAAGCAACTCAAATGAAAATAAAAAAAGAGATGGAGATATCAAGGACTCTAGTGCACAACTTACGGAAGCATTTCAACAATTTGTGATGAACAAGTCTTCCATACCTTCTACTTCTAGTATCATGCTTTCATCAACTCTCGGTATGTTTTCTTGAATTCTTAATTTGGGTGCTTCATTTCATATGACTCCAAATGCATCGCTTTTATCCAAACCAAGCACTAATTCTTTCAAATCTTTTGTTTCTACGACCGATGGTACATCTTTGGATATTAAGGGAATGGAAACTCTTAAAACCACTTCAAGCAATGACAAAAAATTCTTTGTTCTGAAAATTAAATTATTCCAAAACAACTTAAACATTTTTTTGGTTTCTCAAATATCTGATGGTTGTAGTGTCTCTTTTTCATCTTCAAATTGCTATGTGCATGATCTCTAATCCGGGAAGCGGATTGGGCAGGGCCATAGAAGAGGAGACCTATATTATATGGATTTTTTGTCATTATCATCTAAGTCTTTTTGCAATCATTTTCAAACAAAAGATGTTGCCACTTGGCACAAAAGTCATCCTAGTATCTCTAAGATGTATATTTTTTCCTCTTTTTGAGAAATTTTGTAATGAAAAGCAATTTATATGCAATGATTGTATCTTAGGAAAAATGCATTCTCTTCCTTTTCCATATAGCAACTTCATTTCGAAAAGACCCTTTGAGTTAGTGCATTCGGACGTATGGGGACCGGCACCCATCATGTCTAAAAGAAGACATTCATATTATGTTGTCTTTGTTGATGCTTTCACTAGATATACTTGGGTCTCCTTTCTCGAAAACAAATTCAATGTTTTTTCTACTTTCAAAGAATTTTTTATTCTTCTTCAAAATCAGTTTCAACATAATATAGTTATCTTTAGATCCGACTCCAGAGGGGAATACATGTCAAAAGAATTTTAAAATTATCTTAAACAAAATGGCATTATTCATCAAAGGTCTTGTCCCAAAACTGTACAACAAAATGTCCTTGCCGAAAGAAAACATCGGCATCCTATTGCAACTACAAGAACTCTTCTCATCTCTAAAAATGTTCCAAAAAAATTTTGGGCCGAAGTCACTCTTTCCACAACATATCTTACAAATAGGATGCCATCCTCGTCTTTAAAAAATGTCTCCCTTTGAAAAAATGTTTAAAATATCTTCGGATTTCCAAAGATTAAGAATCTTTGGTTGTAAATTTTTGTTCTTTTTCAAGGACCAGATAAACTCTCACCAAAGGCTCTTGAATGTGCTTTTATTGGTTATAGTGAAAATAAAAAAAGATATAGGTGTTATGATGTTAAAAAATAACAAACTTTATGTTTCAAGAAATATGACTTTTCTTGACGATCAAAATTGATTTGAACATCAAAACCCCAAGGAAGATATTGATTATTCCTTTTTATTTGACTTACTTCCTAAAGATGACTCTAAAAAATCTAATGATACAATTTGGGATAGTAAGATTGTTTGTGATAATGAGAATGCTTGTGATAACCATTCTCATCAAAGAGATGATTCTCCTAGTGGGAATCCTAACAATATTCATGTATATACTCGGCACGAAGGAAATGATCATCAAAATGCTTTTGACATATTCACAAAATCTCCCAAAAAATAATCAAGTTGATGAATCATTACCTCGATGACCCTTTAGGAGCATTAGACGTCATAAAAAATTGTATCATATGACTCATTTTCCTCAAATTATAGATCTTGTCTAATGATGATTCGTTCCTATCACAAGCCTTCCAACTTTAAAGAAGCTAGGCAATACCCCCATTGGATAGATGTTATGCACCTAGAATTAGAAGCACTCAACAAGGCCGACACTTGGAAAATTGTAATTATCCCTTTAGGTGAAAAGGTTATTGGTTGTAGGTGGGTTTATAAAGTAAAGACTAAAAGTGATGGGTTATTAGAAAGATATAAAGCTAGGTTAGTTGCTAAGGGATATACACAGGAATATTAAATTGATTATGAAGAAACATTTGCTCCAGTTGCAACGATGACGAGAGTTAGAACTCTAATAGCCTTAACATCAATCAAACAATGGCCTATCTACCAACTAGATGTCAAGAATGCTTTTTCAAATGAGGATCTTTGTGAAGAAATCTGTATGGATCCTCAATTGGGTCTTGAAATTAAAAACGGAAAAACACTTAAGCTTAATAAAGTTTTTTATGGTCTTAAGCAAGCTCCAAAAGCTTGGTATAACTGCTTCAGTAAAGTTGTTCTTAATCTATGTTACATGGGTGTGGGTGCGGGTGCGGGTGCGGGTGCCGGGGCGCAGCACTTTCAAAAACCTTGGGTGCGGGGGTGCGGCAATATATATATATATATATATATATATATATATATATATATATATATATATATATATATATATATACAACAACAACAACTACGCCTTCATCCCAAAACAATTGGGGTCGGCGATATGAACCAACAAAGAAAATCATTCTGGGTCTTCCACATGAATCCTTCTCCTCCATTCATTTCTATCAAATGCCATGTCCTCGGTGAGGTTCAAAGCATTCATATCCTTTCCTATCACCTCCATCCATGTCTTCCTAGGCCTACCCCGACCTCTTTTAACTAATATATTTTCCCATTTCTCCATCCTTCTAACTGGAGCATCATTAGGCCTTCGTCGAATATGTCCAAACCACCGTAAACGATTCTCTCTCATCTTATTTTCAATGGGTGCAACGCCTACCTTCTTACGTATCTCCTCATTCTGAATCTTATCTTTTATTGTATTTCCACACATCCATCTAAGCATACGCATCTCAGCTACACTTATTTTTTGAATATGATGTCTCTTGGCAGCCCAACATTCCGTACCATATAGTAAAGCGGGCCTAATAGTCGTCCTATAAATCTTTCCCTTCAACCGCAATGGCATTCTACGATCGCACAACACTCCAGTTGCACTCTTCCATTTCATCCACCCAACCTTTATCCTATGATTTACATCTCCATCAATTTCTCCATACTTTTGAATGATAGATCCCAAATATTTGAAACAATCATCCACCGGTATTTCTTGCTCACCAAGCTTCACTACACTCCCATCTCTATTTCGTTGCTTACTAAATCGACATGGAAATCGACATTCCATGTATTTTGTCTTACTCTTACTCAACTTAAAACCTCTTGCTTCCAATGTCTGTCTCCATAATTCTAACTTAGCATTAACCTCAGCTCTAGACTCATCAATCAAAACAATATCATCAGCAAACAACATACACCACGGCACATTTTCTTGAATTGATCTCGTAAGCTCATCCATCACTATAGCAAATAGAAAAGGGCTTAAAGCAGATCCTAGATGTAACCCAACCGTTATAGGAAAATTGGTTGTCACCCCTCCACAAGTGCGGACATTGGTTACTACTCCTTTATACATATCTTTAATTATACTAATGTACTTGAGAGAAACACCTTTCTTCATCATTGTCCACCAGAGAACGTCCCTAGGTACTCTATCGTATGCATTCTCTAAATCAATAAAAACCATATGCAAATCTTTGTTCCTCTCTCTATTCCTCTCAATAAGTTGTCTAAGAAGATGTATAACTTCCATAGCTGATCTTCCAGGAATAAAACCAAACTGATTCTCCGATATCATGACAACCTTCCTCAACCTAGACTCAATCACCTTCTCCCAAAGTTTCATAGTATGACTCATGAGTTTTATACCACGATAGTTTGTGCAATCTTGTATATCACCCTTATTCTTATATAGAGTCACCAAAGTACTCTTCCTCCACTCATTAGGCATCTTATTTGTCCGCCAAATCTTGTTAAAAAAATTTGTCAACCATTCTAAACCTTTCTCTCCCAAGCATTTCCAAGCCTCGATAGGTATACCATCTGGGCCAACTGCCCTTCTTGATTTCATTTTCTTCAAACCCTCTGCAATTTCTTTCTTTTGAATCTTGCTCATGAAGTCACGATTCATCTCACGAAAAGAAATGGAAAAGTCTCCAAGATCCTGAGCATGACTTTCATTAAATAGCATATCAAAATAATCTTTCCATCTCT